>NW_024540272.1:0-441075 GCF_016647625.1 Suillus subalutaceus | reverse complement strand
TGGACGCAACAAGCCGCGCATTCTGCGCCGACCAGACGCGTCAGGCTGAAGGGTCCGGAATCAAGAATGTGATGAATCGTCTCTTTTCTCGCTCTTCCTCTCCCCAGGACCATGCTCCTCGGCCACGCAGGATTCCCCTTGTGGACGTCTTTGCAACACGAGGCAAATATGTGAGTTTTCCTGACCCTTTGACCTCCATCTCGTGATGCTGATATTGTCTCGCAGCGCACTGCTAATGCCAGAGCGGAAAACGACATCTGGCGAGGCCGCTACATCCCCCTCGTCGGCAAGCCAAAACTGGTACCTCAAGCAGCACGCCACCAGCAGGGACATTCAATGTGATCAGTGGAACCACATCGGGACCCTTGCCGACAGGGACTACCAATGCTTCATCCGCAACTAACAGACCTCCTTCCCTACTGAACGTCGAGCATGTTCCACACACCAGCTGCTTTGCAGTTCTTGCAAGGTGCTTCCCGCATCTATCACGCACTCGACAAACCCGTACATCCGCTTCAGGTTCCCCCTAGGCTTTTTGTCCCTTTCCAACCTTTTCATTGGTGCAGATATTACTTCACGATACTTATGGCATTCGATGATACTCCCGGTAGCTAAACAACTACTACCATACGCACCTGTATTCAGTCGTAAATGATTTTCTCACTTGCATGGATTACTTGTGTTAGCAGAGTAGATAGCTTTGTCCCATGGCGTCCCATCACTCGCATGGTCAACCTAGTGTATTAACAAGGCATCTATAGACTGCTGCATACAAGAAACATGGTGCATTGCACATCCTGATTTCAATATCCCCAGTATAAGCATAAAGTACTTAAAAGTCAAACACTGCGTACGGGAGAGCAGCACGCAGACCACTATGTCGACATACATATGTGTGATAACATCGTGCGCGACGAGGAGACTTTCGCATACCAACCACCGGCTCGCTCTGAAGAGAAGGAATAGCCTGAAGAGACCGACGGGCTACCAAGGTGCGAAAGAAGCGCAGGAAGCCAGCCTAAGCTGACCGTGGTGTCACGAGCAACGAATCAGTCCCGCATATACCAGCTCGCAAAGCCGTACAGAGTGTGCGCATAAGATCAGGCAACGGCAGGCAAATAGCGCGTCATCTATCGATGGCGCACAGACAAGAGTTTGATTGACATTACATTCTCGAGGAGATGACAGACGATCGAAGGAGGAGTTGAGTCTCTCCAGTACCAGGAGGCCCCTGGATCAAATAATGGGCTATTGACTGCTTACATTCGAAAGTGATCGAGCTCTGGAAGACACGGCGCAGGGAAACACTTCAGCATCTGCGTGCGGAGAGCCTGGTGCGCAAGATCATGCCCGAGAAGCTTAGGATACTAGCGAACGGTTTACTTACATAAAATATGTAGAGAAATAGACGTACGATCCAACGAAACAGTCTTCTTGCTGCCTGTACCTGTGCCTTGATTTTCTGGCCAACTTTGTCTCCAAGACCTCTTGTCTGTCAGCTCTACGCCCAGATATCACAGAAACTACTTACAATTCCATTTTCGAAACCCGACGTAGACGTCCAACATTTGTAAGGTCATTTGATGGAATCAGTCACGTGTATCCGAATGATATCTTCGTCGAAATCCGTGAGTTTGTTCTATACAAACCGGCTATGGTTCCCAACGTGAATGCGTTCGAACCTTTACCACTAGCTATTGTTCGCGAGCTTGGGATCCTTAGTGTTGGCCTAATGTGCTTGGTATATGCGTCAGCGCTCATATCCTACACTCGGCCCCTCGTAGCATGATAAGATACGTCGAGCAGGGTACATATAATGACCTGGAGCCTCCTGCGGGAATAGTCCCACGTCTTGTCCGTTTGAGGCCGCCATCAGGAAAATCAGGAGTTCTTAATGTCAACATAATGACTTTCTCTACAGCTGACAGACTGCGAATGTGTACGTACAAGTAAATGAAAGTTCTTAATTGTTCGCCTCGCCTCATCTGATAGATCTGGGTTCAGCCTTCGTGAAGAGTGCTCGCTGCTCCAGGCAGATCTTCCAGCTCCCGCATCAAGGGGTTGGTACCGTTGCCTGACTGTACACGTCACTGCAGCAGATCATGATCACGGCCCTTCTGCGTGCGTCAGATCTACGCCCAAACACCAACGGGGACTACTTGCAATTCCTTTTTCAAACCAGACGTAGACGTCCATGTTTGTACCCCTAGTACTCACGAGTATGAGCCCATTTGAGGGAATCAGTCACATATGTCCGGGTAATATCTTCGTCGCAATCCGGGAGCTTGTGATGTGCGAGGTTAATGTGGACCTCATACCACTAGCTTCTACTTTGTCCCCCCGGAAGGTCCTATGCGATGCCATGTTGAGAATGTCAGATCCAAAGCAAGTCCAGTTTTATGTGGGACGAACCACATATTGGTGGGAGTAATCGATGAGAATACATGTAGCAGTGGTATCCTGTCATGAATGACGCTGTATCGATAGCGGTTTGTGTGCAGAATCTCGCGCGTTTATGGGCCATGTAGAGTTGGGCGTCCAAACAGTGGTGATTGAACTTGCGCATGACATTTATAAGCGGAATCAATAAGCCTTGTCATCGAGCGTACTGGGAGGGCAGTTGCCGAGGTTATGATGGGTCAAACCACGTGGGCTCATTGATTCGTTCCATCCTATGTGGTCACTTAGCAGTACAAGTCACGGACAGTGTCAAAGGAGATCTCGGGTCGAGTGATATGGCAGAGAAATTGTATTAGCCATGACATGCCGAAGCACAGTAAAAGCAACCACGGCACCTACTACAGAAAACTCCTGAAAGAAGCGCTGAAAATGACGCTGACCTGTATACGGCACACCACGTGTGTACAGCAAGGCCGACATGTGGATTTAGTATCCTGTAGCAGATGCAACCTAACTACTCACCATAGCGCAGACAAGTGACTGCTACTCCCTCAACGTTCCTGTTGACCGAGACACCGGACACGAGTCAATGACGGCCACCACGGGCAAAGGATCATCCAAAGCGCCTACTCGAAAGGAACCACCTTATGTCGAAATGACGCTCAAGGGTCATGAAGATGAAGTTCGTGGCATAGCTTTCATCGTTGGGACTCGTCTCCTCGTCACTGGCTCAATCGACAAGAGTCTTCGGGTGTGGGATCTGGACACGGGAAAACAAGTGGGAGAGCCCTTGTTGGTCACGATGCCGAAGTCTGGAGGGTCGCAGCGTCCCCCGATGGACGTTGGATTGTGAGTGGAGGCGAGAACGGAAGCATCCTGGTGTGGGAAGTTGCGACAAACAAGAGAGAACTCAAAAGAGTGCCCGTCTCATTCAAGGGCCATGAGGATCATGTTATGAATGTCGTATTTGCACCGGACAGTGAGACATTTGCAAGTGCATCATCTGACGAAACGGTATGTGTGTGGGAGAGGGAGACGGGAAACATGGTCCTTGGACCACTCAAAGTGGGCAGTAATGCAAACTCGGTGTCGTACTCCTCGGATGGGACAAAACTAGCAGCAGGCACCACCAAACATATCATCATTTGGAATCCAGCAACAGAAAAGAATTACTCAAAATAGAACAGCGGGCATGGCGAGTCGCATTCACTCCAGATGGTCTCCGCCTCATCAGTGGAAACAACAATGACATCCGAATCTCAGATGCTACCACTGGAGACATCATCAAACAGTTTGACGCGCACATCGATAATATCTTTGTCTCGCTAGCCATTGCTCCCAATGGCACTAAATTTGCAACCACGTCGCATGACAAGACGACGCGGTTCTTTGACCTGACCACTTTCGAACCCATCGGCAAGCCACTCGAGCACCCTGATGTCGTCTTGGGTCTGGCTTTTTCCAAGGACAGCCAGCTCATCGCCACCAGCTGTAGGGACAAGCTTGTTCGCACATGGACAGTTTCCTCTGAGCAAGTCAGAGAAAGAGTCTCAACAGGTGAACAAATTCTCTTCTCGTGTCATGCTCAGTATTGACCTGTCATACATTCCACGCAGAAAATTCTTAAAGTACGCTTCCATGCCTGTCGATTTGGACGATCCCTAACTTCAGTCCTGCAGAAAACTATCCCAAGCACACAGCCTCGCCAAGACGCGCTCCAATACAGACCAGTAGGTTCTTCGATGATGTAAGTCCATATGATACAGTGGATTCGATTCACGTCTCATCATCCTTTGATAGTTCGATCCTGGACGCAACAACCGCACTGCTACTACCACGCGCCATGCTGAAGGGTCCAGAATCAAGAACATGATGGCTCGTCTCTTTTCTTCTCGCTCTTCCTCTCCCCAGGACCATGCTCCTCGGCCACGCAGGATTCCCCTTGTGGACGTCTTCGCGACACGAGGCAAATATGTAAGTTTGCCTGAATTTTCGACCTCCATCTCGTGATGGTGACCTTCCCCGCAGCGCACTGCTAATGCCCAGAGTGGAAAACGACATCTGGCGAGGCCGCTACATCCTCCTCGTCGGCAAGCCCAAACTGGTACCTCAAGCAGCACGCCACCAGTAGGGACATCCAATGTGATCAGTGGAACCACATCGGGACCCTTGCAGGCAGGGAGTACCAATGCTTCTGCTGCAACTAACAGACCCCCTTCTCCGCTGGACGTCGACCATGTTCCGCACACCAGCTGCTTTGCAGTTCTCGCAAGGTGCTTCCCGCATCTATCACGCACTCGACAAACTCGTCCATCCGCTTCAGGTTCCCCCTAGGCTTCTTGTCCCTTCCAACCTTTTCATTGGTTACTTATGACATTCGATGATTCTCCCAGTAGCTAAACAACTACTACTTTGCATCTTACGTACCATGCAGTTGTAATGATTTTTTTTCCATTTGCATGGATTACTTGTACCAGCAGATTATATAACATTTAATAGCTTCGCATGACGTCCCATCACTCACATGGCCCACCTAGTGTATTCACAAGGCATCTATAAATTGATGCATACAAAAACATAGTGCATTGCATATCCTGATTTCAACGTCCCCAGCATAAGCATAAAGTACTTAACACCGCGTACGCGGAGAGCAGCACGCAGACCACTACGTAGACATATGGATGTACCGCGACAAGGAGATTATCGCATACCAACCACCGGCTCGCTCTGAAGAGAAGGGATAACCTGAAGACACCGACAGGCAACCAAGATGCGAAAGAAGCGCAGGGGAGCCAGCCTAAGCTGACCGTGGTGTCACGAGCAAACGAACAAATCTTGCATATACCAGCTCCCAAAGCCATGCAGGGTGCGCACATAGGATCGGGGCACGGCGGACAAAATAGCGCGTCATCTAGAACGCAGTCATGCCCGATTGCGTTTCCACATACTGGCTTTTCCTGTCGTCGAGATCCGTCATGCCATCCCAGCTCTTGTATTCATATCCGCTCATGCTGGCCATGTCAGATGCATGACCTACAAACCGGTCTCCTCGGTGCTGGTCGATAGCCATGTTCGACAGACGGGAGTTTGACCGACATTATCTTGGCGAGGTGATCGACGATCGAAGTAGAAGTTGCGGTCTTTCCAGCACCAGGCCACTGGATCAGACTAATGCTAATGGGCTTCTGTAGAACGTTCTTGACTGCATACATTTGAGAGTGGTCGAACTCAGGAAGACATGGCGCAGAGAAGCACTTGGGCATCTGCGTGCGGAGAACCTGGTGCGCAAGATCATGTCCGAGAAGCTCGTGATACTAGCGAGCGGTTTAGTTACTTCAAAAATATATAGAGAAATAGACGTACGATGTAGCAATCACCACTCTTCCTGCTGCATGCACCGTGCGCCTTGATTTTCTGACCAACTTTCGAAGACCTCGTGTCTGTCAGCTCTACGCCCAAATATCACGGAAACCACTTACAATTCCATTTTCGAAACCCGACATAGACGTCCGCATTTATAAGGCCATTCGAGGGAATCAGTCACGTATATCTGAATGATATCTTCGTCGGAATTCGTGAGTTTGTTCTATACAAACCGGATACGGCTCTCAACGTGAAATGCGTTTCGAACCTGACTTGGGGTGTTTAGTGTTTGGCCTAACGTGCTTGATATATGCGTCAGCGCTCACATCCTACACTACCTCGGGCCCCTCACAGCATGATAAGATACGTCGAGCAGTGTACATGTGATGACCTGGAGCTCCTGCGGGAACGTCCCATGTCTTGTCCGTTTGAGGCCGGCATCAGAAAATCTGAAGTTCTTAATGTCAACTTTAAGACTTTCTCTACAGGCTGACATACCATTGCCTGGCTGTATACTTCACAACCATAGCAATCATAATCACGGCCCTTCTGTGTCCGTCAGATCTGCGCCCCGAACACAACGGGGGACCACTTACAATGTCCTTCTTCAAACCAAACATAGACGTCCATGTTCGTACCCCTGGCGCTCACAGAGCATGAGCCCATTCGAGTGAATAGTCACGTATGTCTCGGATAATATCTGCGTCGCAATCCACGAGTTTGGTGAGTGCGATGACAATGCGGAACCTACTTTAGCTTTCCGGAGGTCCTAACGTCAGGATGTGAGATGCGGGGCAAGTCTAGTACTACGTGCCAGGGACGAATCACATACCGGTGGGAGTAATCGATGAGAATGCATGTGACAGTGGTGTCCTATCGTTAATGACGCTGTATCGATGCGGTTTGTGTACAGAATCTTGCATTTATGGACCATGTAGAGTTGCCGCGTCCAAACAGTGGTGGTTGGAACTTCCGCATAAAATCTTATAAGCGGAATCCATAACCCTTGTCATCGAGCGTACTGAGAGGGTGGTTGTCAGACTCTTAGAGACTGAGTGATGCCCACAGGAACAAAAAGTTGGTCTCCCTGAGGTTATGATGGTACTACAGCCAAATCATTGATTCGTTGCATCCATGTGTGGTCATCTACCAGTACAACAGATATCTCGGGTCGACTGTTGTGACAAATAAATTGTATCAAAGCAACCACGGCACCTATTAGCACAGAAAACTCCTGAAAGAAGCGCTGAAAATATCGCTAACCTGTATGCGGGACACCACGTGTGTACAGCAAAGCTGAGATGTGGATTTATTATCGTGTAGGAAATGCAACCTAACGACTACTCACCAAAGCACAGGCTGAGAGGCAAGTGACTGAGACAGAACTAAAAGTTTGGCGTTCCAAAGCACTAACCAATCCGGGCTCGAGGTACGAGCCTCAAAGGCTGTTCAAATGCTCTTTTCTGGATTTGGTTTTTCAGATGCCTAGTATCCGGTAGGAGATGCAACCGAACGACTACTCACCATAGCGCAGACAAGTGACTGCTACTCTCCCTCAACGTTCCTGTTGACCAAGACAACCGAACAAGAGTCAATGACGGCCGCCACGGGCAAAGGATCGTCCAAAGCGCCGACTCGAAAGGAACCACCTTATGTCGAAATGACGCTCAAGGGTCATGAAGATCGTGTTTACGATGTAGCTTTCATCGCTGGGACTCGTCTCCTCGCCACTGGCTCAATCGACAAGAGTCTTCGGGTGTGGGATCTGGATACTGGAAAACAAGTGGGGGAGCCCTTATTGGGTCATGATGACGAAGTCAGGAGGGTCGCAGCGTCCCCCGATGGGCGTTGGATTGTGAGTGGAGGACAGAACGGAAGCATCCTGGTGTGGGAAGTTGCGACAAACAAGAGAGAACTCAAAAGAGTGCCCGTCCCATTCAAGGGCCATGAGAATCATATGGTTTGGGATGTTGTATTTGCACCGGACAGCGAGACATTTGCAAGTGCATCATATGACAAAACGGTATGCGTTTGGAAAGGGAGACAGGAAAATAGTCCTTGGACCACTCAAAGTGGGCGACTGGGCACTCTCGGTGGCGTACTCCTCGGATGGGACAAAACTAGCAGCAGGCACCCAAGAACATATCATCATTTGGAATACAGCAACTGGAAAAGAATTACTTAAAATAGAACAGCGGGCATGGCGAATTGCATTCACTCCAGATGGTGTCCGTCTCGTCAGCGGAGACTGGAAGGACATCCGAATATCAGATGCAGCCACCGGAGACGTCATCAAACAGTTTGACGCGCACACTGATGCCTTTTACTCACTATCCATTGCTCCCAATGGCACCAAATTCGCAACCACTTCATACGACAAGACAACGCGGTTCTTTGATCTGATCACTTTGGAACCCATCGGCGAGCCACTCGAGCACCCTGATGCCGTCTATAGTGTGGCCTTTTCCAAGGACAGCCAGCTCATCGCCACAGGCTGTGTGGACAACCTCGTTCGCACATGGACAGTTCCTCTGACCGAATCAGAAAAGGAGTCCGAACATGAGCAAATTTTCTTCTCATGTCATGCTTCGCATTGACCTGTCAAACATTCCACACAGAAAATTCTTAAAGTACGCTTTCATGCCCGTCGATTTGTACGATCCTTAACTTCACTCCTGCAGAAAACCATCCCAAGCACACAGCATCGCCCAAGACGCGCTCCAATACAGACCAGTAGGTTCTTCGATGATGTAAATACATGTGATACAGTAGATTCGATGCACGTCTCACCATCCTTTGATAGTTTGATCCTGGACGCAACAACCGCGCTGCTATCACCGCGCACCACGCTGAAGGGTCCGGAATCAAGAACATAATGAAGCGTCTCTTTTCTCGCTCTTCCTCTCCCCAGGACCATGCTCCTCGGCCACGCAGGATTCCCTTGTGGACGTCTTTGCAACACGAGGCAAATATGTAAATTTTCCTGACCTTTCGACATCCATTCGTGATGGTGATATTGTTCGCAGCGCACTGCTAATGCCCAGAGTGGAAAACGACATCTGGCGAGGCCGCTACATCCTCCTCGTCGGCAAGTTCACACTGGTGCCTCAAGCAGCAGCACGCCACCAGCAGGGACATCCAATGCGATCAGTGGAACCACATCGGAACCCTTGCAGACAGAGAGTACCAATGGTTCTTCTGCAACTAACAGACCGCCTTCCCCGCTGGACGTCGAGCATGTTCCACACACCAGCTGCTTTGCAGTTCTCGCAAGGTGCTTCCCGCGTCTATCACGCACTTGACAAACCTGTCCATCCGCTTCAGGTTCCCCCTAGACTTCTTGTCCCTTCCCAACCTTTTCATTGGTGCAATCTTACTTCAAGATACTTATGACATTCGATGATGCTCCCGTGGATGACTACAACCATACGTACCATTCACTCGTTCAGCCGAAAAGATACCAGTCGTAATTGACTCTTTTTTTCATTTGCATGGATTACATGTACCAGCCGAGTATATAACATTTGATAGCTTTGCATAGCGACCCATCACTTACGTGGTCAACCTAGTGTATTAACGAGGCATCTATACACTGATGCATACAAAAAACATAGTGCATTGCAATCCTGATTTCAACATCCCCAGCATAAGCATAAAGTACTTAAAAGTCAAACACCGCGTACGCGGAAAGCAGCACGCAGACCACTACGCAGACATACGGATGTAACGCGACAGTCATGCACGCGACGGGGAGACTGTCGCACAACAACCACCGGCTCGCTCTGAAGAAAGGGGATCACCTCAAGACACCGACAGGCTGCCAAGATGCGACAAGAAGTGCAAGGGAGCTGGCCTAGCTGGCCATAGCGTCACCAGCCACGAACCAGTCCTACATATACCAGCTCGCGCAGTTCGTATAGTGCGCTTGTAGGATCCGTTGGTAGTAAGAATAGCTCACGTCAACTAGAACACAGTCATGCCCGATTGTGTTCCCCCATACTGGCTCTTCACGTCGTCGAGGTCTGTCGTGCCGTCCTGGCTCTTGTAATCATACCCGCTCATGCTGCGCCACGGTCAGAAGCACCGGCAGCAGAGGAGAAGGAGCCACGCCTCTGTAAGCGATCTGACTGCGAGAACGCCATGGTAGAACCGCCGATGCCTGCGGGTGCTTGGCGGTCCAGCATCCTGGGAGATGATGGAAACTAGCGTAGCTACCGTACGCACTACGCTTCCCAGCACCCCCGGAGCCACGGGTATACCAGGACCAAATCCACCAGCTGCAGCGACATGGGAAGCCAGAAGAATAAGTGGCTTGCGAGCGCAAAGGACTGCACATCAGACGGGATGTACCCAGGCATCATGGGTGCGGGTAATAAACTAGTATCGAAGCGACTTGGGTGTACCAGATCTGCCTGCACCTCCAGCGTTGGGGATGAAGTCCCGTGCATTTGTCTCGTGGCGACGGAACTGGTCCATAGACTTCACAAGGGAGCGGCGAGGTTTACTGAATTGGATCATGCTCGGCTGTAAGTTGTTCAGCGGGCCCTCGACAAGGGTTGTGTTCCTTGTAGTGCGTAAGAAGGTAGTGCCACAGTGGGTGCTATGAGAATCGATCAGCGAACTGCAGGATCGACTACCAAATTGACTTGCCTTGCTGAGAACCTTTGGATTTCCAAGGATGACGACTCCATACTTTGCACGAGTCAAAGCCACGTTCAAACGACGAGGAGGTCATTCAAGAAACCGATACCCTGGTGTTCGTTGCTTCTGACGCAGCTCAAAATGATATAATCCTTCTCTCGTCCTTGGAAGGCGTCGACACTGGCCACCTCGATATCCTTATACAGTTCCTTCTTGAGAGACCCGTTGAACTGCATATAGTTGACAATATAGGAACGTTGACCCTCGTACGGAGTGACAACGCCGATTGATTAGGCACGACGCCCGACTTGAAGAACTTGGTCACGATCTTCTCAACGTTGGATGCTTCCGTCCTGGGATCAATAATAAGCAGGTGCAAATAGTAAACGATAGTATGGGAAGTACCTATTGAGGAACGAAGTTCCACTAGAGGATATTTCCTCCTGGACCAAGGTTCTGGTAGAAGAACATCGGGGTGTCCGGGGGCGGGCCACGGAAAATCAACATTCTTGCGAAGACGCTCGGGAGCAGTGACACCGTTCTGTAGTGTGCCCTCATAGAACATGTTCGAGGGGGAACTCCGACAAACAAGGGTGCATGCGGTATTGCACTTGCAGACGAATGGGTCTATTGCCGAGTACAACCAGACGTTCGAAGAGCGATTGCGTCAGACCAGCGCGCGCAGCTTTTTTGTTCATGATAACCGGACCAAGCTGCTGATGATCGCCGACGAGGACAACCTGTTTACAACCCAAGCACCAGAGGGATCATACATTCTGGTTCAAGATCAGTCAATGAATGATTCATTAAAGGACAAAAGCTCCGCACCTGGTTCGGCAGCTTGCGTAGCTTCGTCGATCAACACCGTCCTGAACTTGAGTTTGTTGAGGCGAGGATCACCAGCACCACCACACACGTGCAGCAGATGACATCCGCAGCACCCAAAATCTCCTTCTCGCACTGCCTGATCAATGTCTTGTACTTCCTCTCATCGTTGGAGCTCAATTCTCCCTGTTCGTTCTTCAGCATGATCAACTTCTGCAACTCCACGTGAGTTGTATTGTTTGCCACTTGTTGGTGCAGCGTCAAGAACGCGACGCTAGAGTCCAGGGCTTCGCGGGATTTGGCGGTCAGACGCACGACCTTTAAACCAGTAGCGTGAATCTTTTCAGTGAGCTGGTCAACAGCCACGTTCGAACGGCGCGCAGACGAGAACTTGACCGGGATTCATCTTGGCGAGATGATAGACGATTGAAGCGGAAGTTACGGTCTTTCCAGTACCAGGAGGGCCTTGGATCAAACTAATGGGCTTCTGCAAAACACTTTTGACTGCATACATTTGAGAGTGGTTGAGCTCGGGAAGACCTGGCGCGGAGAAACGCTTAGGCATCTGCGTGCGGAGAACCTGGGGGGCAAGATCGTGTCCAAGAAGCTTGTGATACTGGCGAGTGGCTTAGCGACTTCAATAGGGTATATAGGGATGAACGTACAATGTAACCATTAACGCTTTTCTCATCGACTGCAAACGTCTTCATCGCCAACTGCATCCTATCAAAGCTGGTAGATTTCCAGACAAAATCAGCCGCAAAATTATGAGTGCAATCGGTAGGTACACCCTCGGTCCGTCGTAATTCAAGCCCAATTTCGTCGGAAATGTCTAAAAAATAAGCATGAGCACAACACCTTGTCTCGTGATGTAAAGCTCACTGTTCGGAATCTTGATAACGTGTCCTACTCCGTCCCAAGCTTTGTGCAGTTCACCCTGGTACCTCAACCGCAATTCATCACCCACCGCAAGTCTGACTTCACCGCTCTCAAGCTTGGGCAAGCAAAACCACGCAACTCTTTTCTGGTTCAAACCAACATCCCATCGGACAGTGATATCAGTCTGAGTCTGACTCTCCTTCAGGCGTTTATCATAATCAGCCTCGATCTTGACGAGAGGTCCGAAAATATTCTGGTACTGATATGCGTCCTCGTAATGGAGAAGGATAGGCTGCGGTTCGTCATCGACACCAGGCTTCTCGAGGTCCTCCAGTGTGGCGTTGGCGTTTTCACGCCAGAGATCTTCCAAGCGGTTGATCTGATTGAATGATATCTGACGAGATCGAAGTTGTTCGGTTTCGGTGGGAGGCTTCACGAGCCACGAAAGGAAAGACCTGTCATCGATCAACGGTGCCCATAGGGAAGCGTTCCAAGACATATCCTTGCTGACTGTCGCACAGGGTTGGCTGCATATATGCCATGAATATGAGTCTCGGTGCTGACCTGGCAGACTTACCGACACAAAAGGATACAACAGTATCGCTCTTTGCGGGATAAATCCCAGCATGAACACATTCTTGCTTCCACAATTATAGCATTCTGGAGTGGTTTCACCGAGCGGGCTCTCGGCATGCAAAATCACCTCCTTATGTTTTGCGCGCACTAGATGGTTCACGATATGTGAGGCGGAAGTGTTGCCGCGCGAGTTGCAGAACCATTTAGAGCACACAAGACACTTCACGACAGAGGCTGGCGAGTGGATTCCGCAATAGCTGAGCGGAACCGATATGGATCGAGTCATGTCCCTTGAATAATACGTATAAAACTTACCTGCAGGCATGAGGAGGGAGATCCACGGTACCCTCGTCTTTGAGATCGTCAAGAACAGCATAGAAATCTTCATCTACACCAGTTCTCGGCGTGTGATGGTGGTGCCCTTCGTGTCCATTGTTGTATGAGGATGTTTGGGAGCGATCGTCTACGATGGAGAGGCTTTCTAGGTCGACTGGCGTTCCAATATTTGTAGTTGCAGTATAGACAGAGGAATTATCGTCTACGACACTGGTAGCGCCACCGTACGACGAAGCAGAGTCTATATATTGAAAGTTGTCGAAGCTGTCCATGATGGTTTGCGGTAAAATGTTCTTTACCGCTTGCCACCTCAGCCTCATTAAACATTTTCCCACACTCTTCGGCATGGGGAAATTGATTCCGCGGACAAGATTCAGCAAGACTCCCCGAGCTCGAATACAACAAAGGATGAATTTTAATTCTATTGCGACTGATACAAATGTTTGAATACTGCAAATGACAATGATCCAAGTCCCCATCCATACGGATGTCAAGATGCCACAAAATATTGTACCGCCAGCCATAATGGAAACAACCAGATAAAATAAAAAAGGGAATGAGTGATTTTGGTTTAGGATGCATTACATACAATTAACGCCTTTGCTTCTGGCGTATTCTGGGACGCGTGGGCGTCTCATTGATGGGTGGTAAGCGTGAAGGTATACCATCCGCTGGGTGCGAGATCGCTCTGCCTGAAGGTTCGCCAAGGACTGGGCGATTGCGTTGATGACCGGAGGGTTTGGAAGGAGGCGCCCACTTCGATGCCTGATGCCTTCTACTCGCTCCATTGGCACATCTTCGACTTCGACAGCTAGCGGCTGGCTGCTGTCACGGGCACATTCTTGAGGTTATTCGGGCTCTGCAGACTCCTCAGAAGCTTCAACTTCGAGGGTCCTGGTCCATTGCGTCTACATCTGCTTGTTCTATTTCTTCCACCTCATCTTCCTCCTCAGTGTCGTCATCATAGAAACCACTTGGAGGTTCTCCAATCCATTCATCCTCATCAGAGCCAAAGTCCCACACATCAAGGCACTGTAGCAGGATTTCGATTGCTGGCAGCGACACACCAGCGACCCTCGAAGACCACCTGCCAAACACCCTGGATGCCTGTCAAAAGATCACGGACGACGGTACCATCGCGCACGTTCCACATCTTGAGCGTACCATCTGACCCGCTGAGTACCTTGAACTCGTCGTGTTGGAAGCACGTAATAGCGCCCGTATGGGCAGCAAGGGTGTGGCGCAGCTCTCCAGATTCAGGATCCCATATGCGCAAAGTAGAGTCGGCAGCGGCGGAGACGAGATGGGAAGGGGAGAGGCCAAGCAGGCCGACGAGCGATGTGTGGCCCAGTCAATGTATGTTGACACTGTCCTGTTCGTAAGTTCCCACACACGAACAGTGCCATCCATGGACCCCGAACAGGCGATCTGACGGTGGATATCAAGTACAACACTATATACTAGCGACAAAGCTTCAGTAACAGGATTTCGAGGAAAAGAGGGATACAAACCTTTCTGTGTGTGGCCCACAAGCACCCATTTACATTCGCCAGTGACGATGTCCCATATTCTTACAGTACAGTCATAGCTGCCAGATACAAGGGTGCGGCCACGGGCGGCGAGAGCACGAACTGCATGGTCATGACCCTCTAGATGCATCTTATGATACGGATTATCATCTGCATCCTCCTGCAAATCAAAGATATGAGAACAGAATACGAATTGCTTTAAAACGAATCTTACGTCAGCTGGGTCAGCCTCGGAGTCATCTGCACCATAGCATCTGTACTCAGGATCACCGGGACGAGGTAAAGTCCACACACGAAGGGAGTGGTCACGGCTGCCAGTCACAATCACTGACCGCTTTGGCCATTTTTCCTTCGTTATGACACCGCCCTCGCCTTCGATTTCGATCCACTCTGGCTTGACGATAGCCAGACATCGGACAGTGCTCGTGTGACCGCCAAATATATGCGTACATCGACCAGTTGCAAGATTCCAAATTCGGACTGTGCGGTCAGTCGACCCGCTGACGAGCGTGTCTTTGCAAGCGGCAAGCGCCCACACGCCACCTTCATGGCCATCCAGCATTTGCAGGAGTTCACCTGTCAAAGGGGAGTACACATGAATTGAGTGATCATCGGACGCGGATATTATGCGTCCGTGTGAAAGAAGAAGACAAGTGACGACAGAGGAGCCGTGTGCGGGGAAGGATCGATGTTTCGGTTCTCGTTATCCACCCATCGAGTTCGAGTGAGTTGTCGGATTTGAAGAGCATCTTATATGGATGAGAGAGGGGAAGAGTCTGGGGAGTAGGGGGGATATTGAGGCGGCGTCTAGCGTAGATCGAGTGCGCAAAAGCTCGCTCTGTAACGCCTCCGAACCAAATTTTGGTGCTTTTGAGTAGATCCGACCAAAGTACAGGATCAGAATCGATGATGGCGCGCCAAGCTTTGGATACTCTGGAGGCACGAACTTACAGTAGAATAAGGAAGGAAACTCAGAACATGGGATGCAAGTTCTGGGGGGAGTAAGGTTAAGAAATCACGCGCTAGAGTCGGAGTCAGAATAGAATGCAGTGTCCGCAGAACGGGTAGGGGAGAATGCCGTAATAAGTAAGGAGGAAATGAGATTGTAACGGTTGCGGAAGGCTTGTAAAATGTGATAAAAGAGAGGGAAGAGTAAGAAGGGTCGTGAGGGCAAGATCCGGTTGCAGTGGCGCTTGAGGTTGAGGGGAAGAGGCACCGCTAGGAGGTGCAGAAGGCCATATAGTCTGTGGTGGTGGTGACCCATGAGGAGATGGTAACGGTGATGGAGGTGCGGCTGCATTCAAAAGTAGTAATTGGCGGAAGATGCGTAGCCCTTGCTTTTTTTCGGGGAGGCGTATGTGTTTCGCGCTCAGTTGTAGGCTCTACGCCCTCCATCATATTGTCAGCGCCGTGTGACCTTTTCCTGCCATAGCGCTCAACGGCCTCCGCCAGCCCTACAACCTTGCTTGAACTGCCGGTTGAGTCGGGTCTTATCATTGTCCAGCCCTTGCCACTCGGGACTGGGCTCCTCCTCGTCCAGATCTCCTTCACCGTCTGTCCCGTCGCGGAATGTCGCACGGGAGCCATTAGGAAATACAAGGGGGAATCTCTTGATGGATGAAGGAAAATTAGCGTGCAACAAAGGATACTCTCTAGGGTCCTTTGGCTCAGCCGGAGGTGGAAGCGGTGGCAGCTGTATCGGCGCGTAAGCGGTCGTGGTCGTCGTGGTCGTGACTATCCTGGTTGGCGAGTATATGCGTCAATAATGGCTCAGATAAGCTAGAATAACGAGTAGAACGTACGTCGTAGTGTTAACCGACGGTGCAAGGACCAGCGACGGGCGCTGCTGGTGGGTCATGACGATGAGCAAGTTGTTATCCTTAAACGTTTTCGCGCTGTGGCCGAGCCACCCTCCCCCACACAACCAAGCCTGGTCATATTCGAGCGGAGCTTTATTTTAACCATATCGGCATCTTCTGCCGTGTACCTAAAACCAAAGTCGCCTGCCATGGTTTGGAGGACATATAAGGTGCATGGGTAGAATCTACCGTAGACTCGCGTAGAAAATTGGTAGACTCTGTTCGGATAACTCCGGTGAATCTACCGCAGTCCACCCGAGTCTACCGCAGTCCACCCGAGTCTACGACGCCACGGGTAGAACGACCAAACAACGTCCTCGATTTGTATATGATCAACTGCTCCTCATCGCTGTCACCGACGTCCCCCTCTGATGCCCTTCATGATGGGCATCGGTCAGCTACTTGCATCCCTCGATGAGTATGATCTCACTTTCCCCGACCTCATGGCCTTCGTTCGGCTTGCATGCATGGCGAAACCATTCATTCGCCAGTGCATGACTGACATCCGACATCCACCCATCCATCCTCCAGAAGTCGTCGTATCCCTTCTTGCTGGCGCACTCGGTCAAGACCCACCGACTATCCTCGCATGCTGGGTAGCATTCCGTCAGATTATCTGGACTCATGGCGCAGTACTCCCAACTGACCAGGAGATTGAAGCATTTAACCGTCATGGACTTGTGCGCGGTATTGGTGCGTTGCTGTTCGTCTTTTCTCTTCTTTCACTGACATGTTTCAAACCTCATAGGGTATCACGACTTGTATCCACCGACACGTGTATGCCAGCGTCCTGAATGCGTGAACTACCGTGACGATGATGAAGTAGCCACTCTCACGGATGTCAATACATTTCGTGCCAGCCTCTTTACGCTACGAGATGGTTCTCTTCCAGTCCATTCGGTATCAACATATTGTCGACGTATGTTCTTTATCTTCTAGTAATGCATACTGACCATTTCATTCAGAATGTCATGCTAGATATTACCCCAACTATTGGACTAACAACACCGACTCGACACGCATTTACTATGCTGGTGTTCCCAGCGTCATTCAGGCTGCGAGGCATTTCTATATTGAAGCTGCGCTGTTGGAACTTTTTGCAGCAACGAAAGTCTTCGGATGGTATGTCGTCTTTCTCTGACAATAATAACGCTAACCTTTCATTCCAGGATGTCTAGCATGAACTGCGCTCGCGTGTACAACTATGCACTTGCTCAACGGCACGCCTACATCTCGAACAATAGACGTGCTTTTGATGCTACACTTCCACGAGCTTTTGACGAGGAATTTTCATGGCAGTATACCCTTCGAATGCGCGACACTGACGTCCTGAATGGTTTTTTTTATCTACTCACTGCTACTGGAGAAGGCAGAGCATAACAGTTGCCTTGTTCTCCCCCCACGACGAGCAACAACGGATCCGAATTGATGTTGCGCTGAGCGAGCGCAACAAAGAAATGGAAGGTATTGGGCAGGAAGCATACCCGCATGCCTGTGACTTGTGCTTCATCGTTATCGGCGACGACGACTCAAAATGTAAGTCAATTGTTTGTCAGATGCATGGCGTCATGCTCAGATTGATTATATGCCATAGCGAAAATTCAAGCAGCCGTTTGTGATGGTAATACCATCGGGCACCCTTGTTGTGCAGTGCACGACTGCAAAGTCCCCCCTTATGACCAACCGTCATCGTTTCTGTCCGGACCATCAAGACTTAAACCAGCGGTGCGCAGTTGATGGCTGTGACGAGCTCAATGCCTCTGGATTTCGAACATGCGCCAACGCGGACCACCAGGCTCTTGAAGATGCCTACTTCAAGCCCGCGAAAGCTCTCTTCCAGCTGCGAGCGCGGCTCAAGAGGGCTGGTGTTACCTTACCCTTGGACTCTGTTCCTTCGCCCACGGATAGTGGTAGTAGTAACCCTAACAGTGCAGAAGAAGATCTCGAGGTGATTGTTGACTCCGAGTGTGACGGTAAGCCAGAGAACGGCAACAAACACCTCAGAGCAAGGTTTGGTCGACGCCGCACCCATAATGAGCAACTCATTATGCGACCTTGTGGAGTGATATTAGCGCGGGCTACGTTTTTTGGGTCCGAGGCCGTCTCTGCTGTTAATGTGAGTTACACGCAGTCTTACTGATTTAAGCTAACATTTAATCTCAAGGAATTTGCAAAGGCGGTATTCCCTACTGCCGCATCGACACCTGAATACTTCGTCTTTGACAACAACTGCAAGCTCCGCGCTCACCAAGACGCTATTGGTGATGACCACTTTGCTGCAACAGGGATGCCTGTTGACGTGTTTCATTTCAACTCGAAACACAAGGAAACTGACACCTACTGTCAGCGCCACTGCAACCCTGCTGCTTTCCCTGAGCTCATTTCTGGCGGCAAGTGGCGATTTAATACATCAATTTGTGAACAGACGAACGTTTGGCTAGGTGGGTATCAGGCAATCCTGCGAGACATGTCTGTACACCGGTACAACTTTTATCTTGACGAGATGATCAAACGTCGGAATCGCTATGTTATCTCAGAGTCGGAGAGACGAGGGCATTCTCCTTGGATGATTTCCATGGAAACTCTGTTTGGTAGTGACTAGTGCATTGACTCTCCCGGTGCTGTTTGCATTACATTACATTGTCTAGATTGTTGTCATTTGAAATTCTATCTCTTGTTGTATGTTTTTTGTCCTGTGTTTCGAACGAATGCCAGAGTTCATCACTGGGGATCGCACCATTCAGATGTCAAGTTTCATGGACATTTTGATGCCGCCGTCCTCACTTGGGGATCGCACCATTCAGATGTCAAGTTTCATGGACATTTTGATGCCGCCGTCAGTTCACTCTCGAGTTGGAATTATGACTAGCTACTCATAGTATTTTTTCAACATAAGACGGTTGGATTTCGTGGATAACAGACAGAGTAGTTACTCTAATTAAAAGGTGGTAATGGTGGTAAGGATTGATAATCTACGGGAGAAGGATCATTTAAAGGTGGTAAGGGTGGTAAGGATTGATAATCTACGGGAGAAGGATCATTTAACCAAGTGCTAAATAGATCAAATTGGGGGTAACTCGAAAGATCTAAAGGAAATTCAGAGTTAGTGGTAGCCGCTGCAGTATCATTGTCCATTTCATCTATGTTCTTGAGTAGCGAGACAAGAGCATCACTCATCTCGCTGGTAAGGTCTGTAGGGAGCGGCAATCCAATGTCAGTGGTAGATGAGTTCATTGGTAGACTCGGAGGCAGGGTAGGACCTGAAGGACGAGGATTAGCCAACCATGGAAGTAGTAAATGAGATTATACATACACTTTGTGTCCGAGTTCGAGATGCTACCCGGGCTATTACTACCAGGTAAGACTCGAAGCCGCATTAGCTTTGATTTCAGCCAAGAGAGTGTTCCACGGCCAGCAGGACTATATCCCGCATTGACGGCACGTTCAACCCTATCACTTGAATTCTCGATAGCTGCCCGATAAGCGGCGCGATGCTTGTAAAATGTTGCCTTAGTAATAGGTGCAATTTGGAAATGTAGTGGCCGAAGAGGGCCTGGATCATTTGATCGTCTGATAATTGACGAAGAGCTGAATCCGGGGAACCATATCACATGCATACTTCCAAGGAAATCGTGCTCGGGCGCCTGCAGGGATGGTAGCGTTGGGTTGAACCATGGCTAGCGCAGGCACTAATACAGGCCCAGGTGACGTGTCCGAGTTGGCGGGCAGCGAGTGACAAAGGTGATGTCGAAGTGGGACTCGGCAATAGGCTAGTAAGCGGTAAAGGAATGGGTGACTGTCGAGAGATGAGAGCCGTGCTACTGGCATTCCTCTGCCGCTTCAATGGCGAGGTCATCCCATCCAATCGGGACAGATGCATACCCGTGGCACTAAAGGATCGTTTTGACGGAGATTGGACAGTCGCAGACATGCAACTAAGAGATGAGACCCTCTCGGCAAATCCAAGTAGCATATGATTGTCCGGTCAGATCAATAGAACGAAGCAGGATTGTTGAATTGGGAGGACTGAGAAGCGGAGTCTTGATATCTTGCTCGATCCAGGCATGCTGATCACTGCAATATACTGCAATATAATCCCCGAGCTCGAATCTCATCAATAGCGGATGGTCTCCTGGCACGAACTTTCCAGGTGTGGAGCATGTCAGCTTTGCGAGGTGGGGAGGTTCATTGTTCTAGTGATATTTCAGCACCGAGAAACCATCTAATACATGTAGAATACTATACCTTCAACCAGAGCACTATATCAACCATATTGCGGATCATAATGCTCAGACTTTGGTCAGCTTGAAAGCGTTGCTCAGCCACCAATGTCCGCTGGTGCCCGAGAACATAGTTCCGTGCGTAATTGGGGTCTAACGGCCGAGCATAGTTTCGTGTGAAGTGGCTGGGGAGTGACTGACTCGATGCAGTAACTGGAGGGTGGTCAAGTTGAGTAGACGTGGGGTTAATGGTGGCAAGTGGTGGTATGGTCGAGTTTTCATGCTGTTGGGTGACAACTGGAGAAGATGCAGCTTGCGACTCGGTGGACCCTACACCCTCCCGCCACCTCACAACACTGCTTGCAGTTGCGTCGTGTGCAGTTCTTGTTGGCCTTGCGTGGCTGAGTGCCTTGCTTCAAGTTGCGGCAGTCAGCCTTGGTACACAGGACTGTATCAGTCATACTACTACTACTAGTAGTAGGCCGTAGTTAGTATACTGCAAAGGTTGAATATCGAGTCACTCACACTACAAAATTTATACTAAGTACGGCGTCACGGCAATCAATATAAGGGTAGGTCCAACATAAGTACTAGTGACATAGTAGTGGTCAGCGGTGGGTCAGACGGTGACGAGGCAGATGGGCAGAAATAGTGGTGGGGCAGATGGTGAAAACATTGGCTTGCCGTTGTCATATATATGCTAGACGCTGTTGCAGGCAATGATCACAGCCGAGCAATGACGTCGTTGTTTGGTTGATCTACTGAGACCGAGTTGAGTCTACGCAAGTCTACGGATGGTCTATGGATTCGGCTCACTTTCCACGAAAAGAATTTGTAATGCTCCCGGATTTTCTACACGTAGTCTATGGTATAGTCTACCCACGTACTCTCAAAGTTCTGCATGGTTTGTTATAAAACCATGTTCCAGTTTTTATATCAAGACAGGTCAACCGTCTAAAATCCCGGTGACGCTGTTACTTGTTACTTTCCCAGTTCTTTGGCTCTTTGAATCTCAACTCATGGCACACGCCAGTCAAAATCTATCAATTTTGTACCTTGCATAGGCCGCCGAGTCGAGAGGCACCGAACCATGTCTGTTTCCCCCACTGTAATCTGATTTACTACTTCGCTGCGATTATTACCTCCCTACGGAATGGATCTAGTACAGGACCAAGACGCTCTGAAGCGCAGAGACTCAGTCACAATCCATATCCATACCTCCAACGCTGGTTCCATGAGCATTTTCTTCTTAAATTTTTGGCTTTTGTTCCTCCAGATTGGTGGCATGTCATTCGGACGCTGAGCGAAGAGATTGCAACATCTCGCCTCGTGTACGTATTCGTTATCATTCTCAAATGAACGTGGCGACCCTCTTGAAAATCATTACCATGGGCCGCCACCAAGCACCACTTCACCGGCATCAGGCACTGATCTCGGTTGTGTATGGTTATCCACGCCACGCAATCGCTAGTCTTTGACTCTTTGGTCAATGTCGACATCCATGTGTTCCACCGCGACATTTGACGGGTCCCCGTCCTCTATAAGTTCACAATTTGCCAAGGCCGTGTCAACAATTTACGAACAAATGAGAAGTCAACGAATCCCACTTCTCTTCGTTTCCGCCTCCGCTACATCACATCACCCCGCACCACATGCCCACAATCAATTCTCTAATATCCCAAGCACGTTCAAGTTCGCTTGTTTTGATAGTACTCTGACGAGCGTGTTTGATTGCAAAAAATATCAAAATATCATTTACAGAAATATCATTATCTTATCAATAATGGGTCTTGCGAACATCAAGACTCACCCTGTCTCAAACCATCGTTGTGCCCGTCTTGGAGGTTTCTTCCCTATCCAAAGGAGACTATTCGATACAGTGATGTTCATTTCTCTATCGCTGGGGTGACCAATACCGGCGCTCTGACAGCGTCTATGCACCGCGGATCATTTTTTGGCCTCGGAATTACCCGTGGTTTTCATGAAAACAAATCTCCGTTAATTAGTTCCTCCTCTTTCCTGCGAGTTTCAGACGCCTCGTGCCATCAGTTGTACTTGGCTCACGTCGGTCCCGAATATTCATGGTATTCTGTGATACATACCGTTAGACGCGGACGTTAGGTGCTAAGGAACACCCTCTATGTCTGTCTGAGTGCATGGGAACTCATACAGACTTAGAGGGTGTTCGCGACAAGCCTACAATGATATTTCAGGCAGACTACCCGTTTACTTGGACGCGGACATCAGATGCCAAGGAATACCCTCCAAGCCTCTGGGAGTTCGCCTCGACTCCTACATACTCGGAGTGCCTACGACGAAGCAGTCATCCAAATAAAAGTTTATATTTGATATTTGCCCAAGAAAGCGGCGGCCGACATATGCGGTGGAGCGGTCACCGGTGGAACCAGAAGCCTTCGGAATACTGTCGCCTTTGTCCGAATGAGTGGGAACCGATGGTAGAAGCCTTCGAACCTCGTGTGCGGTCATCCTCGACGTTTGTGTAATCGCTTGCAAAGGACCACTATCCATACAAGTACTTATTCTACTCTACTTATGTTGTCATCTTCGACTCATCAATAAATGAGTCCGATGAGCACGTCCATTCGCCGTGTGAAAGTTGTACCTCTGGCGTAGTAGCCTAAAATGGCAAGGACGAGAACCAACGGTCGTCCCTCCGTCAATGATGGGGGAAGGGGATAACTCGCTCAATTGATAGTCAGGTTTATTGTAGCGGGGGGACACCTAATTTGAATCCCCAAAACGTACGATGAAGAACGGCATCGCGGCAGAACTTCCAGAAACGTTAAGTATACCTGCGGGAAGTCCCCCAAGGACGAGGCGGCCGCAGTGGAACTGCAAAGTTTAACTTTGACCCAAGCGCAAGTATGTGTACATCTGCACAATAGTCGGCGTAATCGCCCTCCAACTACGAAAGACAGACAAGTCTATTCTTTTTTTAGTTCTTTGTTTCGTGGCGTCTGCCCGTCGCAACGAGTATTTTCATAAAGAACTCTGCGTGGATCATCGTGGACTTTGTTGCTTGAGTTGGGCAAGTTTCCTGAGAGATGTTGATGCTAAATAAGTCGTTCTGTATCGAGTGCTGGCTACCAACAAGGATTGTGGATAGTAGTTCATTCTGAAGGATTTATCTAACACACCGAGCCGCGAGAAAGAAATCTGTAATAAAGCAGGGAACGAGACATGAGTTAAGCGACTACGTGAAAAATGTCGACCACTACAGCTGGCTGTACCATCTTGCGATTGTGACCGTGCTGAGTTTAGATGCGGGACACAAGACCATACCAATCCAGGTGCCACCAATCATGTCTGATCTTTTGAATGTGGGTGAAACAGCGCCTAGGAAACTCGCAACGATGGCACATTGTCCAACAAGTACTTCTCACGAGTGAACATCATTTGCTCCCGCCCAAGCCAATGACGGCTGCTGGAGTCTCTCGGAGATCTCCAAGCTGGATTAAGTGCAGTACCTAGTTACATGAGTAACGACAGGGGAAGCATGTTCGCGAAGAGTAGACAAGACCAATGGGAGCACAGGCGCCCACGATATGATGACTGAATCTCTTGCTTAGAGTAGACGCTGTTGCCGATCCGAAAATAGGAGGATAAATAATTGCCCATGATGTCGATTGGAGAGCACATGGCGTAAGAGGATTGTCGTCTAGGTGAGTGAGTGCCTTGCAAACATAAGGGAGAATCGATCCACGAATGATGGTTGGTGCATAGCAATGCGACCGAGCGTTGATGCGGCCGCCGCCAGGCCGTCGAAGAGTGGTTTGACTGACCGAGAGACCAATGTGTCCACACTGGCGAATTGTCGATGCAATTCCAAAAGAAAGAATATCGAAGGCCAGGATTAACGTGTACCGATGTCGATTGGACTCGGTACGGAACAAAGTGTTCAGTCAAAGGAGCACCGACAAGTGATAGGAGCCAATCGTTGGGCTTCGAGCCATCGTCGACACGCGGTCGGCACGTGTAGACCTATCCAAAAAGGGACCCCGGCGGGATGTGGAGTACCAATCACCAGAGAAAAAAGTACCTGTAACAAAAAAAGAACTTCTCGATTTTGATTATTCGTGGTGAGAACGAGCAAGGCAACCTTGACTGAACTAGTAAAGGTGGGGACGGAACCCCGTTGAGAAAAAGGATGACTAGGCTTATTGTGATACAAAGGACGTGGAAACGTACATTCAATTGGCTTGGTTGCAGGGCAGGATAGGACAGGCGCCTGGCGTTTGTCCATGCCCAAGCTTAAACGAGTTGTTTACCGTCGAGGAACACTCTTCTGTCGTGCAGGCTGTGCTGTAATATACAAGCCATAAAGAATTGGCAAATGGGCACGTGCTACTACAAAGTGTCAACTCACGATACATATATTTAGCCCTGTCTTCGAGAAGCGACAGATTGATGGCAAGAATGTGCCAATAGTCCGAAGTTGTGAGTAAAGATTAGGACTACGTACAAATCTGTGGCATGTTACTCCAGTGTAGGTTGCGCGATAATGCGCTTTGTCGTCAGGGGAGCACCGACTGTAGGATATTCTGGAAGGAGGGTGGACATTGAGCGCTGAGCTACTTAATTTCCAAGCGCTGTCTATCTTTGTACATAGATAAAGAAGTCTAGACCCGACCAAGGTGGCAAGGTCTGAGGGGACGTCCGAGTTTGTGTACAGACTATTGCAGGTGTGACATTGTGCAACACAGCTATTCGAAGCCCTTGAGATCGTTCGCATTTATGACGGCCATTTGTGACCCTGGGATAGCTGCAGGCACCAAGCAGACGGAAGCAAGGAGCACGCGGATGGGATGCGGCTGCCTGAAGTTGATGATAATTGAAACTCCGAAGATGCGTTGAGGCGAAGAGGTCGCAGAGGGGTGACACAAGAGTGACACCGATGAAGACCCAAGAAGCGCTGAAATCTCTCATCAGATTCAGTGTTATTCGCGAATTGTCCTGGGGATTTTAATTCTACTTTCGACAGAAAAGTTTGAAGTTTTGTAAGTCAACGGTCTTGTCCTCTTTGCGTGGGTTACAGTCCTTTTAATTTTTTTTGACTTGATACTGAACAACTCCAAATTCATCTAGTACCCTAGTTTTTGGTTGGCTATTCGTTCCTTGTGTGGAACCGTGCCACTCCGCTTGAGAGTGTGAGCGCATAACAGCGTGAGCCAGTCTCCTAGGTGTTCTAGTATTGTCAGTTTCAGTTTCTGGTTTTAAAGTCTTACAAGGTATGCTCTCATCATATGTTATCTCCCTCGATATCATGCTTATGCCATTATCGCCCGTTCCGTGCTATCCGCAGTACTACCTCGACCCTTCCGCAAGGTTTGACTACATCATATCCATGCACCATCAGGATCACGCTATCCCTCAATCCACATGCCTCCTGCTCGTTCCCCTCAAATCGACCCAGCTTTATCGCTCTACCCCCCCTTACTACTCATATCAACAGCCTCAACAACACATCAACCACCACCTTACAGTTCCTCAGAACTTACCTTCACCATCATCACAAGGATCGGACACAATAGGTACACCCCCAAACGACAACCTGTCTTACTCACCTGGCAATTCAAACGGGAAGAGACCCTCCTCTTCCCTCGTCGGTGCGATGGGTGATAGCAGCAGGAAAAAGGCACGCTCAGAAGACAGCTTAGACGGGCACAGTCCTGCTCCTGACAAAGACGACTCGAAGCCAAAGACCACCAGGGGTTCACGGTAAGCTCACTCACTCAATTAGGTCGCATGAGCCGTAACATGCTGTTTAGCGCGTGTACGGTCTGTCGGCGTCTAAAAATGAATGTGTTGGTGCTGAGCAAGGCCCCCCTTGCCAACGCTGCATTAGTGGGAACCACGAGTGCATATTCGAGGAGTCCAATCGAGGCAAACGGTCCACCAAGTATGTTTCAATTTCATGTATCTTGCACCAATGGCCAACACTCAAAATAAAGTCCAAGAAAACACGAGCTCCTCACTCGCTCACTAAAGAAGATGGAGAAAACTCTGGACACTGTTCTAAAGTCTATCGGTAATCCGAGTATGGTCTCTGGCATGGTGTCAAGATCGCCCTCCCCGACAAGTCAAGCTGCACAAACTCGGGTGCTTCTGGAAACACCGTCGCCTCCTCCCCAGTCTGCCTATCCACCATCATCAAGTGCCAATGCCTCTGCTTCCCCAAAGCTTCATTCCCTTCCCGATAACTCGCTTAACCCCCTCGGGCTGCTTGCCGAGGCAAGCTTGGCAAACCGACGTGCCCAGGGCATCTCGTCCTCGTTCTCAGCGCGCCCAACGGATCCCGATCCTGACCACAAGTTGGGTGTGGCTAGTGATAATTATTTTAGGCCAGGTTCGTAGCCACTTTTTCGCACGTTGTTTATTTGGCAAATTGGCAACGTTCTAGGCCCGATGACAATACTCCCCTTGCGACGCTTGTATATCGAACGGCAGATTCAGCCCGAGATGCTGAGCTTTGTTAGCACCGAGCAAGTGGTCGCGCTATTTGATATGTGAGTATTGTGTGTCATACATCTTGACGCCGATCTGATCGGCTGCTAGCTTTTTTGACCATCTGAACGTCCGTACTACGTGCTATCACGCCATGTGGTGCCGTATCTAAATACTCTTTGTAGGTGCACTGTGAGCTCTTTGATAGAGAGTTCCACACGCCCTCGCTCGTTTGTTCCCGTTCGCCATTTTTACTGACAACCAGTAAGTTTACAACCCCTCATATGTGCGGCGATTTATCTTTCGCAGTTTGTGCGATATCATCGAAATTTTACACCCAGCGACCGGAACTTCACCAGCAACTTGCAGAACTTGCACAGAAGCTCGCGTTTAGTGTACCTGCCAAAGGTTATAAATCCCTTGAAATTGTTCAGGCATATCTCCTCCTCACTCTTTGGGGATGTGGTGCCGTAGAGCGCTATGAGTACGACAAGACATGGTTGTTACTGGGAATGGCCATTAGGTTTGTATTTCTTCATTCCGTTGACAGTTTGTGCTCAGTGACGTCTGCCATTCAGGATGGCGACAGACCTCAACCTGCATCGGAAGACAACGATGACCAGGCAAGATACACCAGAAGGTCGGGCTCGGGACAAGGAGGTCCACAATCGTGAGCGAACATGGTTGTTGTGCTTTGCCCTCGACAGAAGCGTGAGTTCTCAAATGGGAAAGCCTCACTCTATCAAAGAGGAGTAAGTTGGCATCATTTCTGTTTTTCATCTCTAATCATTGTATCTGCCAGCTTTGTGATCCGCAATGCACTGCAGTGGTTGAAGTCCCCCGTTGGACAACCAGGTGACACTGCTTTAGCAGCATACGTCGTGCGCATTCATTTATCGTGATCTTAATTTGATCTCATCCTTTACCAGGAATTACAGCGGATTGTATCCAGGAGCCTAGACTTCCTGTATTCGGGGACTAATACCCCGTCCGGTTTACAGACCGACTGCGATTACTTGATTATCATTAAAACTATCGAGACCCAGATACTTGCATGGCAGCATGAATGGACGGCTGCTCGACCTTTGCCAACCAGTAATTATACCTTTATTCAATGCAATCATCTATATCGTGCTTACCATTTGTTTAGACAATCAAGTCATGATGTCGCAATCTCAAACCGCGATGAAGTTTTACTTCCACTACTATATGTTAGTCGTGAATTCTTTTGGACTGCAGAACGCCATGGAGCGTTCGGCAGTGGATATCGGCCACTTCTTTTCGCGGTGTTATACCTCAGCCACGGCAGTGGCTATTGTCGCGCGAGACGAGCTTGCGCCGATGGGTATGCTGAAGTATTCGCCGGATTCGCATTTCGTATACATTTCTTACGCAGTACTACTCAGTTTACTCAAGGTACTTGATATCATCGTCCGCCACTTGTCATGATCCTCACATAGATCTCCAGCTTATCCGCCCGGAGTTCCAGCAGTTCATCGAGAACGAGCAGAACATCATCGACCTCGTCAAGGACGTTGCGAACGTCCTTGCAGATGTCGCCGTGAACTCTCATCATACCCCAGCGCTGTACAGCACATTCCTGCGGGCCCTGATCACCGCTCGCACAGATTCACCACAAGAGCCTGAAGAGGTGTCATCTGGGGACCAGTCTGATAGCATGAGCCATAGTGACATGGCTAACAACATGAACAATTCCGCGCTCTTCAGTGGTAATCCAGCGATGGGAACGAATGGCATCAATGGCATGAGCGATTATTCGTTCGCGAGTGAGATGGGTCCTGTTGCGGATATTACGACTTTCCCTCCCACTATGGCTGATATGCCATCTTCTGACGAACATATGGGTATGCTTTCTATGGAGAATATCCTGAGCAATGGATTTTGGGATAGTGTGTTGGTGCCTGGTAAGCATATATCAAGGAAATGTGCTTCCGGCTGGCTTTTCTGACGTATCTCAAAACAGGTTATTCAGACACCATGGAAGGCCTAAGCGGCGGCTTCGTGTTCGGGGCTGGGGGTAGTGGACTAATCACCCCCGGTTGGCTCCCCTCCCCCATCCCATCGGGCGAGAACACCCCAATGCGACATTCAACCATGGACTTCACCCAACAAAATTTAGTCTCTGTGTTCCAACAGAGAAAGTAATTATATAAAGCGTTTCATGTTCATGTCCATGTTTCACCTTTGTGTCATATATGTTGTTCTTGTTGTCGTTGTATTCAATTGTGTGGTCTACGTACAGTACACATCGGTCGTTTGTTATCATTGATTGATGGATCCCCTTCGTTGTGCTTTGTTTTATCACATTTTATTCCATCGAGACTTAATGTATTATATTTTTTTCAATGGGCACCAGTTCTTGATGTGCAATAATTAAGGCGATTGTCTATGGCGCTTC
The DNA here is from genome assembly GCF_016647625.1 of Suillus subalutaceus. Classification (NCBI taxonomy): domain Eukaryota; kingdom Fungi; phylum Basidiomycota; class Agaricomycetes; order Boletales; family Suillaceae; genus Suillus; species Suillus subalutaceus. Next base: position 411,563 of record NW_024540272.1, on the reverse strand, counting down.
AAATTTATGTAAACCTAGTTTCTCCAGATCAAATTGCAAGACAGTCAAACGCCGTGGGACAATATTTTGTCCCAAGTCATCGTACAACTTCGGTTCAAGAATGCAAAGCGACTCAGTACTCAACAGTCGCCTTAGATCATGGCCGCGATGGTTCCAACGCTCCCACTGGCAGGCATCTCTAATGTCTTTCTACCCAACTCCAAATCATTGATGATGCACGCCGTTTCTGCGAGCGCCGAGTAAGGCATCAGGTCCCGATGTTTTTAACCAATTTTCATCACGGAAAGACGCCTTGGTCAGGCATACGCCTCATTGATGAGGCTCCCTGACATGGAGTCGCTTATCAGTGTACTTGTCAGTTGGGCAGAATACCGTGTGATGCTGCATGAGACCCTGGATCAACTGACAAGCTTGCGTAAACGATATCCGTCAAACGAGGTATAATCGGATGCTCCAGTAAATCGGCCGTTCTCTGTTGGAGTATTTGGCAATCTTACAGCACCAGCTGATGATGGGACAGAATGCAACGCAGTAACCTGGAACTATGACGTTCGCTTGTGTGCCAACACTGGCAGATGCAACAGCACACGAACATTTAATACTGGTGGACCTGGACCACTGTACTTGATTTCAGGTCCGTCTCGCCACGTTCAAGTTACGTCTTTAAGAACCTTGCTCATCGGATTATTTTTCAGCCACCGGCAAGATGCTCGACGTTCTATTGGCTCGATCGAAGTTCGTTCAGACAGTGTATGGAGGAAGGGCAGTGCTTGGGCAGTGCAGTTTGCACGTTGATGAGGACACACAAGTAAGTAATCCAATTGACGATCCATGAATGGTCAAGAATTGAAGCGAGCACGAAGATTGTCATGAAAGTTATTATCGAGCAGCTGAAAACATCAATATCTGCACAACACCAATGCCTTCTTCGTGGAACTTGGAACCAGCTCGACGTTGGGTCTCATAATCGTTCGCTTCGACAGTAGGCTGATTGCTCTGATTATTTCTCTTCCAGCGCGTAACTACCAAAAATCGAGGATGCGAACGACAATTTCAGATCTCCGAGTCGGTCTCCTAGGAACCCCACATGGCGAAGGTTGGGACTCCAGCCACGTGACCGACGCATCTTATTCAAATCTTATTCGCAAGATTTCAAATTGTATGTGCATATGAAATTCCGGAGCGAAAAATCCACCCACGGTACCTGCCGCTCTCAGTTTATATGTGACCCTGGGTTGGCCAAAAACATGAACAATCCTGCGTTCTTCGCTGGTAACCCAAAGATGGGAATCAATGGCATTGATGGCATGAGCCATTATTCATTCGCAAATGTGATGAATCCGGTTGTGGATATCTCGAGGTTCCTTCCCAATATGGTTGATATACGCCGTCTTTCGACGAACATATGGGGTGCTTTTTCTGGAGAACACCATGAGCAAAGGGTGTGTGTTGATACCTGGTAAGCGAATACCAAGCAGGCGTACCTCGATGGCCTTCCTGAAGTATCTCGTAGGTTGTTTAGACAACAGAAGGCTTATTTGGTACCTTCGTGTTCGGGGCTTCCAGGAGGCAGTGGGTTTATCACTTCCGGTTGCCTCCCTTCTCCCATGCCTCCCACGCAACGTCATAATCATCAACCATAGACTTTTAGCCATTGATATCTAGACCCCGCTTTCTAACAGCGCAAGAACTGAGTGATGGACGTGCTTCATGCCACCTGTTGTCACGTATGTTGTTTTTGCTGTCGTTTTACCGAAATATATTAGTCGTGTGTTCTAGGTCGCTGTTATGACGGAAGTTATTGTGGAGTATTTCCTTCCCCTTCACCACATTCTATGGAGACACGATGTGCTGACTAGAACCTCTATCCCCACTCCAGAGTCCAGGATGACCGAGGACTTTGCGAGTTTGACTGCAGAGATCTTCGCTTAGCGCAGGCAGTACATTTGCCAGAAGACGCAAGACCATGCAACGAGCTTCACCCGCAAGAGTTTCCCCTCTGCACTGAGAGCCTAGGATCAAGGTTTGGCAGGCTGCAACCTATGTTTGGCATATCTTACGGCATACCGTTCGAAGACTTGTAAGTACCTTGTCCCTACTTGGATATACCATAACCCTGAGATAGAATAGTGAAAGAGATGGAAGGCATCAATATCAAAAAGCGTGTGTAATCCCGTCACAGTAAGTACTGGAAACGGTCAGAACTTGCTACTCCCTGATCTCAACCTGATCTTTGAATCAGTATCACAGCCATCGATGTATGCAAAAGACCATTGCGGATGACTGGTTACATTTTGCAGTTTTCGGGCACAAAACAGACGTATTAGTCTCAAACGCGCATAGACCTCACAAAATATCATGCATCTCTACCTCATTAATAACTTGGTATTTTTTTTTTGGTTTGGCAAGTCTCTGGATTTTGGCACAATTAACCTCAGGACAACCGTGCGCACGAAGCAGAAAACATAATCACTAGGGTAACGTTGGCGAGTCTATCACAAACACTTCCCAAGAATAACGAGATTTGTCATTTTTTGAAGGCGCCCGACTCGCAAGATGCGTCCAAATGCGGAGTACTGCACTATACATGAACTGCGCGGCGCAAAACTGTCTTTCCTCATACATGATACTGACTCCATGCTTGCCAATCGGAGGTCCTACTTTTGATGAGTCTTATAATTCATATGGGCGTATTAATAATTACTGATGCGGCATGTCGTGTGTCCGACTTGAAGCAGATTCGTCGATGCTTTAGCAAATCCTCAGGGGGTGCCATGACAACGCGCGTATTCAGTACGAGTGAGTATGCGAAGTTGCTACCCGCTTGACGAATGCGGGTGGGCCCGTATACTCTTCGAATGTCATAGTATGTACTGTCTACATCGGGCGTTGCCCTCAGCAGACAATGAATTGGATTTTTTTAAAAATTCTGCGGATGTCGCCTCCCAATGATAGTGCGGGACTCTGCCGTAGGATGCGTTTAGCGGTCCAACCTGCGTTCTGGAGTCCCAGCGGACAGGATTGTTAAGCCCATCAGGTTGTGGCCTTGCGCCTCAGCAGGTTTCTTTTGCGGAACATGCACAGCGACTGCTACTCCAGGCACCGCGGATTTCCCAATCGGATTTGAACCGAAAGGAAGATATTAGCTGCCAGTTGTTTCCAGAAAGTGCTTTGAAGTGTCATAATAATAATTGTTGTTTGTCGATAACGATACAGTATTTAGATGTGCGCATGTAGGTAATGATAGGCGGCAGAGTTCATATGCGACTCACAAGAACGTGGGTGCTGGCCTTTCTTCATTCTGATACTGTTTAGCAACTTCACGGAGTTGTAAATTCAAGTTCTTCCAGGTCATTCTATCAGAAGTGCGAGGCAAGGCTGTAAATTCCTTCTGGTAAATTCTCAGAATGAGTCTGCGAATCGTTGGAGATATCTCACAAGGAAGGATAGCTTTCGAGCTCCATCTTTGCCTCGCTCGATACCACGAAGGCCAGTAGACTCCGTCGGGTCACTCACGCATCCCGGATCTCCATGCTGACATGGGACTTGATTCAGTCGATTCAAGGGAAACGTCACGCGTAGTATCCTCCTGGTCCCTGGCTGGAAAGATAACATCTACAAACCATCGCATGAATTCTGAGCCTCCGAGCAAATTTCGAGGCCACCTCTTCTGTCCACGCGTGCTCCTTGCTCAATATTTCCGCACTATGGCATTGTCACGTCTCATTGCATCTCATTTCGCGTACGCTGGTTAATTCACTGCAGTGAGTGAGAAATCACCAACGTGACGCCAATTTCAAGACTTCTTGGGCGTTATGATAATTATAACGTGCGCTTTGACTCTACGGGCCCTATGAACTCACAGAAGTGTGCTCATTCAAAAATGAACGCCGGCTTTGGCTGTAGTCTGGAGGGCTACACTTCCCTTTACATTTTATAGTTTCAAATAGTAACCCGTCAGTGTGAATGTTGTCAGCGAAGGGAAAGACAATCAAATTACATACCGTAGAGTGTTGCCGGGAAAATCCACTGTGGAGCATCGTCAACGAGGACAGGTAATTTGATGAACCCCTGTCTTTCAAGGTGGCTGTCTTCTGATTGTCATGGACTCGTGATGTTGACCTTCGCTATAAGAGCGTATGGCCACGCTGGTACAGTTCCTCCGCTGGGCGCATCCGTTGATCGGGACGATCATCAACATGTGTACTATTTCAAATGCCATGGGACTAAACTTGGTGCATAGACCGTCCATGAGGAAAAAATCTTGCTTCCAATACAGGTACAGGGGGACAGGGGGCCGGTTTATTGCACATGCCACTGACGGGCCTCGGGTTCATCCGCGACAACTCCTACAGCTTGTGCTCAAACTATGCCTACAACTGTGTCCAGCTGTGTCCCGAGTGAATTCTCCCTCCGAGTGGAGTTGCCCCATCGCAGGTCTCGGTCTCATCGGTACAAGCCATGGTGTGAAAATTCTTCCCCCCCTATTCTGGTCGCCATGCTGGGAGATATCGGAACGATCATGGGTGGAAGCATGTGAGTGCAAGGGAAAGAGAAGTGTTCTTTGGGTCTGTGTTTCATATTGGTAGTGATCATTGTAAGGCCATGTATGCCGTAAGATACTGATAGGCTGTATCCTGACGGTGTTCTTGGTAATGGCCAGTGATCGTAATCAGATTGGGAAGCCATTGTTCGATGCTTACGGCGGTCATCATTCTAACTCCTGATAACATGCCACAGCCTGTGCGGATATGATTCTGCTCTCACAGACTAAGGTCGACAGTTTGGGAATCTGAGTAGTAAAGAAAGGACAGATGCGTGTGTCAACTGAAGCCGCGGCTGCGGAACTAAACTTACAGAAGGATTGAAATCGAAAGTTGCACCTAGCCTTTGATTATGTCACCTCCAGTGCTCCCACAGCATCACTGAGAGTTTGCGCCTGCCAGGCACTTTCGCTTGCCAATGTCCTACTCTCCCTTTCTTAGAAAGCTGTGTGGATGAACTTGGGATGAACATACGTGGTAATTGTCTTGGCTGTGATCTGCCTCGATGCAAACACGTTTGTTGATACCAAACCCGACGAAAGCGTGATAATTTCCCGATAATCTGCAAATTTCTTACTGGATGGAACGGAAATAAGTCGCTTGCAGAAGTCTAATCATGGTGAGCAAATCTCTCGCAACCCAGCTGAGATAGCGAGATCCCAGCCCCTACTGGTCCTCATCGCTTCCCGTAACTGGCACGGGATCTGATGATTCAGTCAGGTTCGCAGCCTCATTATATAAAACCAGCGGCACCAGTAGTTTTTTCTTCCTTTTGCTTTGGTACTCATTAACTCGACCTCCTCTGCGCAGAGTTATCTGCAGGTTGGTGACACTTTGGAGGTGACGACCTTCTCATGACAGAGTACACATCTTCACCAGAGGCCGTCCAGGTCTTCAGAGACTCTCGGGAACGTACCGAACACTGGGTGCGTTCGCACTCACCATTGCATTCCCAGTTCTATTCCCCCGAAAGTCCCCCATCTGTCGTCAGTGACATAGATTTCGACGACTGTAGCTCAGACAACGGCAGTTCGCATTCTTTACCTCCGAAGATGATGTTGAGGTATGGGGATGGACGAGACGTTCCTATCTCGCACTGGCACTATGACAATGGTGGCTCTCATAAAGGAAGTAGTCATAGTTCCAGTTCTCATCCCCATCTTCAACACAGCCATCAACACCGTCCCCATGACCGCTCGAGATCTGCTGCTGATGCATGTCCTGCGCGGGGTCCTCGCCACTCCGAGTACGCAGGGTATCATCACTCCTCAACACGAAATGCACATCGTGTAGTCCCTGAAGATTTGGAACCTGAGGAAATACAGATCCTTCCCTCTGACCCACACGCCACTCCCTATGACTCAAGAAACGAAAAGTATCGGCCACGTAGAGCTTCAGAACCTTACCGGCCCGAACCCTTGCAATCCCCGCCCCACAAAAACGCTGTAGAAATCCCGGCAACACCCTTACCACGCCACGCTCCCAGCAATCACGGTACTGCTGCCCCGCCAGTCACCTACTCTCATTCACAACCCATTCCTCAACAATACGAGCAGCACCATCCCGCGCACTCGCATTCGCGAAATAGGCCTCCGCCTTCGATCGTATATGCACCCGGTTCTCACCACGCTACCGATCATTATGCTCCACCAACAATTGTGTATGCCCCAACTAAGGCACCAGGCATGACGTACACAGTGTCTGCGCCCACGGGCTCAGGGTTTCCGCAATACCCGCGTATCACTCCTGCCCCATACCCCACCGTCCATAGTCGTCTCGCGTCTATCCATGAAGAGGCACGGTATGGGATGAGAGGCCCCCTTCCAAGGGAAGATCGGCCGAGAGTGTCTGCTCCGATCAGCGAGGCTGACAGCTGCGGGTCGGGCAGCACCTACTACGTTATACCCACTCCTGGCCAGAAGGTGAAGGTTCTGGTAAGTCACCAGCGAAGTGCTTATCTCTCCTTGTAACTGTGTTCCATTTGGCTGACTTGTACTGTGTGGTTGTTTCAGCCCGGACCCGCGCCTTCCCTCTACACCGCCACGTCGACCACTAAATCGCCTTCGTCTCCCCAATCTAGCAGCACGGGATTCAAGAAACCGTTTTTCAGCAGGCTTTTCAGCTTTGCGTCTGATCTATCAAAAGGATCCAAAACCCCGAAGTTCTCCTCGAAGACCAAGTTACGACGACGCCATTCTTTAGACACGTCCACGGGCGGACATGTACGACACCGGTCGTGACATACCACCATGTTCTGGATGATGATTTTGAAAGGTTTTTGCATTGAACGCTCTACTGGTTTACATTTGTCTTGGTTGGAAAAACTTCGGATAGACTCTATGCACGAATATGCATTGCCACACATTGTACGACACTGACAGCACTGTAGCGCTAATTTTCCACTCATTTTTTTTTCTTTCTATTGACGTTTATGCTCGTATCGTAACCTCATTTCTCATCCTTCGATGTTCATGTAACTCCTACATGCCTTCTAGCAGGGTCACCGCAATAATGATCCTACATGCCTTTTAGCAGGGTCGCCGCAATAATGACATATCGTAACATTTGAATCTGACATCAACGTGATGCTGCAGAAGAACTCGTGGGTACACATGACATTCATTTATTTATAAACCAACTTCCGCCTCAATGAAGGTGGCACGAAGAAACCGTTAAATGAATTGCCAACTTGCAAACTTTCTTTGACATATCACTGGGCCACGACTAATGACCTTCCATCGCACCAAAATCACACCCCACCCTTTTTCACACTGAACGTGGATAGACTCTATCCAGTGCTTATTTTATAAGATCTGTCTGATCAGGATCCGATCGTGATCATGTGCGAGGGACATGAGGGGATATATGCTGTTAAATTTAATTGTTTCATGAAGGCCTAGATGGCGTTGACAAGGCTATCGTCGAGAAGCACTATTACAAGCATCGATGACGTTCGCCCTGAGGCTTCATAGATACCAGAGATGAATCATGACAGGTGGTGTGGATAAGCGATGTTTCCTCGGATGTTCGGAGCATTCGCTGCAAAAAAAAATCAAACCATGTAGGGATGAATAAATCCCTCCGAGTATGAGTGAGTTCAATGTGCGATTTGCCACAAGTGTGTTGGAGAGATAGAACCGGTCTGTCGAATGAGTGGGCCTCGGGGTGTTCGAGATAAGACGACGGTATACGGAGCAGCAAGTATGGGGAGGCCGTTGATGTCCGTAGTATGTGTATCTCACTTGCACCCAGATATGGTCGAGAAACTTGCTTGTTCCTCCATGCGGGACCCGGAATTTAGCGCTTGATACTCGTGCTGATCGCGGGGCGTTGAGCTGGAGGATTCAAAGTCGTCGAGGCCAATCGTAATGCATCCCACCTTAGGGGTTAAAATGGTTCTTCGAATCCGAAATAGTTAGGCACCTTGGTTTGGGTGGTGTAGCAACGTGCGGAACGTATGCAAACCAATCGGCAGTGCGAGACGTAGAACTCTTCGGCGTACCGCCTCGATCGAATCGTGAACAATCTTCGCAATGACTTGAGTTCCGAGCAAGTTCCGACTATATATAACGCAGTGCACGATGCTCAGGGGCTCTAGAACCAACCTGAATGGCTCTGTTCTGGACCACCCTAAAAAAACCGTGTTTGCTGGGGGATACGTATCATAAGGGTGGGGAAATACGAAGGATTTTGATTTTGACTTGCTGGCACTACTTCTCTATGCCATGAGTTTTCGATTGCTTTTCAACACTATTAGGATAGAGCCTGCACTTACATGACTTATGATTGTACACGTCGGATTTCATATGCTGAGACTGTGCTTTTCCGCCACATTTCCTTTATGGCGCAATGTCGATCCTGGGTAGAGTCAATTAATCTGTGTTAATGTATGACACTTTACAGTGAATCGAGACTGCCCTTGTGAACACAGAATAAAGGCCAGAGAAGATTATTTAGGACAGAAAGTCAACCAGTTGAATAGCAACTTTCAAGTCAAGACAGTGGATGATTGCCCTTTTTAGCACGGAAACCTAAAAAAAAGCAATTTGAATACGAATGTGTACGAAGTGTCAATGTTCTGTTCTGCACAGTACTCGGCAAGTGATCGGACTGTCCAGCTGGGACTCCTGGCAATGAATCCTCCTGTACTTGACTCTATGCATTCTAATGTCACAGTGTCACATCTTAGCATCGTCCATGTACTGTGGACAGACAGCTTGGAGTAAGTAGAGAATTGCAAGCTGCCCGCGGTAATATCTGCACGGTCCGGTGGTGAGGGTGAATGACAAGATTACTCTCCCATGCTGACTCATTTTACCTATGTATATGAAGGAGTCAGTCATCACATGCATCACTGATACCGGTAATCGAGCATCACTTGAGTACATATGTAATTATCTGTCTTCAGCTCTCACCCCTTCTTCGCCCAACCAACCATGACCGTTTCGAAGGACCTCAATTTCTGTTTCCCGGTGCGGGAGTTATCGAATGAACGCGTCAAGATGACTCCCTTCGATGTAAGCCAATTCAAATCGTCAGATAACATCATATAATAATCAAGTTAATCTGACTGACTGGCCACAGGCATCAATTCATTCGTCTCCAATGTTTTCCGCCGTATCCGGTCACCTGGAGCTATGGGCACACATGCCTACGGGCCCATTCCAAACTGTGCAAGATTTTGATACCAATTTCCTCGAGGCCGTAGTCCATCGTGACCCAGGAATGGTATTATTTGCCATCATAGATAAAACAAAACAACCTTCGAATGTAGACGGAGATGGTGAATTGGCTGGGATGATGTCTTATACGGGCTCTTCTTCTGTGAACCTAAGCACAGAAATAGGATTCATTATCATCCTTCCCTCATATCAAAGGACGCATGTCAATTCCAATGCTGTTGGGCTTCTTTTGCAGTACGCACTGGAAGTGCCATCGCAGGGCGGTTTGGGGTTGCGACGGGTTCAGTGGCAATGCAGTTCCATGAACGCCCCTTCTATTCGTGCTGCCGAGAGGCTGGGCTTCAAGAAGGAGGGAATTATGAAATGGCATCGTGTGTTTCATGGAGGCAAGGAGAAAGGCAAAGTACATAGTGGTCGTGAGCTGCCCCGGGGCGGTGAACAAGACTATGGAAGGGATACCGTTGTTCTCAGTCATTGTTGGGATGATTGGGAGCAAGGAGGGAGAGAGAAGATACAAGCAATAATGGACAGACAACATGTAAGTTACTGGGCTTTCTCAACGCTACGCCCTTTCGATGACTACACGCGCTCATGAATTGATCTAGTGACGCCCTCATTATTTACCTGGCATCGCGGACGATAGACCCGAGAGTTACATTGCATCCCTGGATATGGATAAATACCATGGGCTGGGATCAACATGTGAGTTGAAAAATCACAGCAATCTTTTTAGTTCCGATTCATGTCCATTGTGGTGTACCAAGTACCCTGTAAGGAAATGTCTAGTCTACGGTAAAAGCGTTGGCAGTTGTAATAATATTAGTGTCGTGTTGTCGGTAGCTTCTGATAGCGGTCGGAGTCTCTGATGAGAAAGAGTAGCGACGCAGCCGCGATCACGACCGCCTGCGATCAACACGTTGAATAGATATACGTTGTGCAGTGATCTGCAAGGAAAGCTTACCCCATGGGTATAGAACACCAGCATCGGTTGACTTGAGATTGTGCTGCATTAAGTAATGAAATAAGGAGACAGGGTAGGATAGAAAACCAATCGACTCACGCAGTAAAAATGCCGCCCATGACAAGAGGAGAGAGGAAGGCTCCAATGCTTGACATCATTTCGATAGCAGCTAGTACCTCTCCTATCCAACGCGAACTATGAGTTGTCAATCGGATGTTCGCAGCTTCAAAATACGTACCTTGTTTTAAGGGGTCGACTGATGACACAACGAGACTTCGAACGATGGGACCATGTGCTCCGCCGAGCCCGACAGCGGCCACGGCTTCACAAAACATCAATGTACATATCGCTGCCATTGAGCGTGGTCTCGCACCTATGAGATGTGAAACATGAGTCGTTGTTGCAGACGCCATTATATAGGCGACAGCATTGATGAACAAGGAGACGAAAACGATATGGATATCGAGAAGGTCTGTCGACATAGATAGGGCAGTGTCATCGCTAGGGTCCTGTTGGTCTTCAGGGAGAGTAACCTCCCTGGCGTAAATCGGACGCAATACGCGAATCAGCGAGGGTATCGCGTATGTAAGAGAGAATACAGCGCTCAAGCTCAGTGTTGTTAACACGATTCCGGTCTAAATTAGGCATAAGTGTAGAGCTCTGAGTGATCGATGTTCAGCCTACCTGAGCAGGACTGTAGTTGTATTTTGTTATGTACAACATTAAAAGGGCTGCCGGCGTATACACGTCCGCAAGCGTCGTGATCATGATATGAATTGCACAACACAATACTCGTAAGTTCTGACTGCCACCTGCCTTGCGGGCAGGAACAAGTTGTTTCAAAGGTTCGAACGCAATGGCTATCGTAGATATGAGGCGGCTCGATAATTTTTGATGAGCACTTGCTTGCTGAGCGGAGCGCTGGCGACGCAGTTCATCGCGTTTCTCTTCAGGAAACGATTCGGGGAGGAAAGCTAAGACGTAGACGAATATTGCCCCGAGGAGGAAAATGGAGATGTAATACACAATTAGCGGATCATTGGTCTTGGTGGTGACAAATCCACCGATAGCAAAGGAGACTGTTTGGCCTTCACACACGTAGATTAATGGGGATTGTGTCAATACAGAGGATGGTGCTTACCTAGCACAGCCCATCCATTAATGGCACTCAAAATGGGTGTTCTTGAGCATCCGGTCAGTCCAAAGAGAACTGATTGCCACAGTCATACATTACCTGTCCTCAGCACCGGTGATATCAACGGTGTAGACGTTCACGATAAACGTCATAGTCAGCGTACCACTGAACATTTGCAGTAATAGAGAGACGATCAGAACACTTGCTTCTAGCCATTCAGACAGGTACTTGGAGCAGACCATAAGAGAATATCCCAAAAAGCTAATGGCAACTGTGCCAAGGATAACTGGTTTTCTTCCGAGTCTGGAGCTAATATGGTTAACCACACTGCATGCGACCATGGCTGTTGGACATTAGGATAGGCAGAAAAATCAGTAGCTTCCGCACCTCCAAGCCCTTGACTAATTAAAATGGCTGAAATGACTGTGGCGTATGTTTTATCCACCTCTGGAACTGCGCATAGTTCCTCAGATATCTCTCCGCCAGGTGGCAAGTTGCCATTTGAAATAAGCCACAATCGACAGATGACTGATTGGATAACCCCCAATAATGTCGTCGTGGGAAGTGTTGAAGTAAGTCGTGTCGCGACCGCTAGCGGAATTAGAAGTGTCAATGGGGAAAATTGGCGTCTACTGCTTGATGCGTCCTGCCGCTCTGGAAGGAGCGGGGCGCGCTCAGAGGGCAACTTGGCCGGCGATACATCTTGAATGCTTGACATGGGAGTTTAGACCAGCCCGTTTCGATATCTTCGAATTGAATCAGTAGTACTAGCCGCAGTGAGTCCGGTGGCTGAGCTAGGCAAGTCGATATTGTTACTGACTTTTGGTTTACGTTGAAACAACGTAACACGCATGCGACGTTGTACCCACGTCGCCCAACTTGAAGCGTATGCTGCGTATCCGCAGCACGTCGGCAACTAAGTATAGGTTTGCTCGTGTGAGATTTTAGACTTTTGGTGAAGGAAGAAATAAGCATTCCCACCGAGTCAAACTGCAAATCCGATGAAGAACCTGCAGGGCCACTTGCGGGAGACTTCCCCAAGTCTGCCTTGCTCTTATATTTCATCGAAACACATGTCAAAAGTTGTCGCGTCAAAGCCAGATTGGCAGTCGAGGTTTCCTAGTTGCGCTTTATATTTCATGTCCGACTCGGAGCTTCCTGCTACTCAGGACGCCATTATGATCAGGAGGTTGGGCTAGCGCTCACCAGTCATTTCGGACGAAGTTGCTGGAGAAGGCCAGGAACTGTTGACTTTTTTGAGTCTTGACAGGTATGTAATAGAAGATATCAGCATGCGATTTAACTCACTTTTGAGGCCTTGAGGCACAAGAAGCCACCACCACCATGGTGCAAGTTTTAGACGATTTAATCGACAGGCTCGTCGAGAGTCGAGATTGAAAATTGAAAATGCGTTGAACGAAGAACTATATTGTATGTACTTACGTACGTAGTACGTACACTGTACATAATAGCATAGACCCATGGAACCCGGGTTTCCCTCCAAAAAAGTCAAATTCGTGTGTTGACTGCATAGGTACACGCTAAAGTACGCGACGCTTAAATTATACCGCCCACACCACAGCAATTAATAAGATATCTTTGGTCTTGTCTACAACGATAATACTCAGTGGTCCAATTCAGAGTCCTGTCCAATGTCAATTCACTCGTCGGGTACCTGTAATATACTATTTGCACGAGAGAGCGTCTGCCTCGGAAACAGCGTCAAGTTCATATGCGATGAATTTCGCGAACGTGTGTTGATGGAAGAAATCGAAGACCTGCTGCTCGTCATTATCGTGTCGTCGGGAGCGGTGGCAGTTATAGGTGACGAAGCGCGAGAGTGAGAATGCGTTGTAGAAGTAGATGTGCTAAACCCGTCTGAAGCATTGTGATAGGGAGGAGGTGAGAGTGTTGAGGCTTGAGAGTGTCGAATCAATGGAGCATGAAGTGAGGTAAAGATGGGAGACAAACGCGGACGACGTGATGATGATGTCGAAGAAGAGACAAGGCGGCGCAGGGGTCGTAACAAGGATGGGGGTAGAAAAGAGGAATTCGAAGGCGACGGAGGACGTGGTGTCGCTATTCCTTCCTCCATCTCGTAGGCTCCATGCAAGTCACGTTTAAATGAGCCACGTAAGAGACGCCTCCGAACAACGCGTAATGGATGTCGTAGGCGAAAGACTATGCAGCTCACCACAACGATGACAATGACGTAGGAGAGTATAGTAATGGGTGAAAATCCCAAAGACTCGCGGGTCAAAGATGCCGGCAGGTGTGGGGAAACATGCTCTTCCAACAACTGATCGAAATCCCAGAACGGTCGAATGGGTTTGATAGGCGGGTTGGGTGTACTAGCAGGAATACCGTCTATAGGATCAGCCAGCGGCTTACTACTGCTTGAAGACGGTTTGATTTCCTTGCTTGCTTCTAACACCATTTTACCCAGTGTCCAGCTAATGGCGATGTCTCCGACGGAGTCGACAGATTGAAACACAGGTCTTCCCAAACCCTTCGCTTCAGCTTGGTGTGCCACTTGTTCCCCGATCGTGGTGGAGTTTCCTTCTGGGTCTACTATCCGAGGAATCCCAATTCCTTCATGTAGCACATTGGCTATCCAAGCGGCCTTGAAGCACTGCATCTGCAACCTCGGAAGCTCCACATTCTTGCCCCACTTCCCGACTTCCATGACCTCTCCGTTTTCCATGACTTCCCCATCACCGCCTTGTATACCTTGTGCTCTCAACAACTCGTGTTGGTTGACTATACCACTCCAATCCCTCTCACAGAACTGTGTCGCAGCACGCTCGTACTGCACATAATCATACGGGCCGCCAAGCCCGAAGACATGTTCGGATGAATACCAGTATTCGGAAACACCAATGAAATGGGAGGAAGCAAAGTTGATCGTAGGGACATGCACTCCATCGAAAAGGCATGGAGCAGTATTGCATGGCGCGTTTTTGTTGAGGAGGGAAGCAGTACGATCCAGACACTGGGTAAAAGAGCCCGTCCCAGTAAGTTGATGTGTTGAATGTGACCCATCAATCTGAGGAAATGTCTCCGAAAGTATCAGATCCTTTGGGAGGCACGGGTCAGGTATGAGTAGCGATTCTGAGGTCTCGAGCGAAGTCTCTTTGAAATGCTCGACGGTCTTCGCGACATATCGCTCTCGTGCCTGATTGGTACCATAGCCCAACCATGTAGTGACAAATACTGAGTGGTTGACTTCGTCTCCGCCAAGTAGTCGTAACCGGACGTCAACCAGGTTCTCCTTGTCTCCCGAAAGCGTGTCAGATGGCTCAAAGGCTATCTGGGTCGAAGCGCCTCCCATGTCCAGAAAGCCATAGGTCGTCTTCTTATCCTTTCCGTAAAACCCATCCATGAGATAGTTCACTGCTATCCATCCATACAAGCCTTCCTCCTCGCCGGTGATAATTCGCACACTGGACCCACACGGACCGTCTTTCGATTCGTCGTCTATCCGGAAGCTCGAGGCGCTTTTGAGGTACTTACACGTAGCATTAAGCACGCGCGCTTGCTGCACCGGTGTCAAAAGGCGCATACCGGCAGTAGCGAGGAGGAAAATGGGAGTTTCAGATTCGAAGGAAGGAGGTATTTGAGAGCGCGCGTGCTCAAGTAGAGGTGCAAGGTATTCGTGTACGCCCTCTGGGTTGTCTGCGAATGTAGAAAGGCCTACATGACAGGGCCAGTTGAATGACACAAGCAGAATATCAGACGTGTACATACCTGGTTCAGCCTTCATTATCCAATCATCTCCTTCCTGGACACCCTTCTCTACCTTGGGCAATTTATCCCATACATCTTCTCCCTGCTCGCTAAGCACGACATCGGGATCCTCCCAGCTATATATCTGAAGTCTTGAACCCGACGAGCCAGCGTCAATGACTATTCCAAAACGGCGCGCAGTAAGCCAAGAATCAAAGGATATCGTAGGTGGCATAGACCAGGGCCCAGCGGTATAGCAATCGATGCTCCACTTGACAAGGACGTACAGGACCGTAGTACAACAGTAAGGATATTTGGAAGTGGATGTAAATGATGAGGTACAATTTGACCTCAGCGGCCCAGCCACCACGCGGAAACCAGCTTCCCGAAGTTGTCCCGAAGCTGACGTTCACGATCAATCTGGCTAACTGGAAACTCGTGGCAGTAATAATTACTTTCATACTGATTGATCGCGCGCGAGTGACCTGCCAGTAGTTCTTTCGACTTGAATTATAATCTTTGTTCTCAGAGTCTGACTACATGAGGTATGGAAGATGGTGTATCGTAGCTACGCAATATTAACATCGGTTACTGTACCTTTCCAGTTCATATACTGGACTGCTACATATGTGCATGCCGACCTGAGGAAAGCAAAAAAGTCAAGGCATCCTTGAATCAAGTAAACAGATCTCGTATCAACACAGAATACTATGTCAAACATACGTTCCAGACGAGCTTAACCAAGACGTTCCTTGAAGTTCCTTATCGCGGGACAGTAGTCTTGCGAGGCCGCGAACGCGTCCCACCCTTTGACATGCCTCCCTCATCCTTCGCCCTACCTTTAGCCTTCATATCCACGCTCCACAACCGCGCCTGTGCCTCCCTCAGGCGCAGTAAGTCAAACACCCAGTCTGTCTCCTGGGCCTTCGCTGAACCGCGCTCATGCAGTCTTTCTTCCTCTGAGTGAGTGAGCAGAGCAGCTGTAGTGCGCTCACCCGACCGCCACAGGAGTAGCTGCTGGATTGCCTCGGGAAGAAGAATGTTCACGCAGTACTGTGGGTGAACAGTGTTTTAATCAGTGAAAATAGTTATCACAGAACATATGACGCACATCAAGTTTATCAAGGGTCGATAATGATTCATATTCCTGTGAGCCAACTGGCCGTTGTAGGTTCTGTGCAGGCACAGGGCTTTCAACCTGTAGAAATGATGAATGACCCCGGGTGGCGGGTGCGATATTGCTAGCCTACCTCCCCAGCGTGCGGCAAGTTAGAGTGACCGCTAGAATCCGGCTGCAATCAAAGATAAACATCTGGTTTGGGGAACTTGGGAGACTGCGATAGATCTTACCTGCTCTGCAATGACCTCCTTTGGCGCAGGAGGTTGATTGTGCAATGGTACAGAAGGCAGATCAATCGTCTTCGGCTCTGAGGAATCGCCAACCTATGCAAAAAGACACCATCAACACAAAAAACGCAAAGGCAAAATGTAAAGAACCGACCTGGCTATGCTTGTCAATCGTTATGACATCGTCATCAATCTTATTGCCAGTGCCGCTGGGAGGTATGGGCTGAGACAGTACATCGTAACTCGCGCTGTCTGAAGTTGCGGGTATAGTGTCTGGCGACTTGTCAAGTGGCATTGTATTGGGGTCCTCGACTTGATTGCCATTGTCACTGGGAGGTATTGGCTGAGAAATGTCATGGTGGCCCACGGCGTCGGAGGCTGCAGATGTCTCATCCGTTGCTCCAGAATCGGGGTTATCAACTGCCATTGCCTCGGTGTCCTGATTGCCAATGTCACTGGGAGGTATGGGCTGAGAAATGTCGTGGGCCACGCTGTCGGAAGTTGCAGCTGTCTCACTTCCGACAGCAGTGTCTGCCAACCCATCGCCATCGGTTGCCAAAGTAGTTTGGCAGAGTGTGCTATCTTGCTCCGGGGGTGGCGCCACCTCTGCTTCAGGTTTGAATTTTAAATTGGTTCTACGGGCGTATCCTTCTCCAAGTGCCCACCGCGTAATCAGTTTTTGCGATTGTTTTACCTCGTTCGGGTCCAAACCTCCTCTCGCCGCCGCCCGCTTCATTAAACTGGATCTAGCAGCACCTCCCCGCATGAAAGCCTCATGGCTCTTGCTTGCCGGGGTGTACTTCCCTTGTAGGATGGCATTTAGCACGGGCTTCACGTACGCCAGTTGCGCATACATCGACAAATTAGTGAAAGCATCTGCGCTAGGAGGTGGGTCGGTCAACTTTGGACTAGGGCTCCGCCTCCTGTCTTCCGGTTCATCTTCCGAGTCCGGAGCCTCGGTGTCTTGGACGGCGCTTTCGAACTCGCCCAAGTCGCACGTAACAAAGCCTTCTTCCTCAGAGGTCCAAAATTTATCCCGGGTGAGGTTGTATTCCCGTTCATCCAGAAATTTGGCCCGGTAGCGTTCCTTCCCGCCTGGCTTGGTTGGTGGAACGTATGCTATAAGCTGAGCGGGCCAGAATTTGTTACTTCTCGTTCGTAGTGCCTGTGCCAGAACAAGCTCGCCTGGGATTTGGAGCATGGGATCCGGAGGCGGAGGAGACCAAGCGCGGTCTGTAGGAGGCTCAGGCTCAACACGAGGTGAAATCTTAGCCTTCTTGGCTGAACGTAGGTCCTCTACATCGTCTTCTTCTGAAGAAAACGTCCCGCCAGTGTACGCGGAAATCATCTCGGGCATGCCATCACGCTTGAGTCCATCTGCATCCTCCATAGCTTTCACTGCTGCCTCCCATCTCTCGCTTGTGTCCTTCTTGGTTTTCTTGTGAGGGGAAGGGTTTGAGGATCCAGATGTGGTGAGAGGCGAGACCTGGAAAGTTGCTCTGGAGAAACGCTTTTCGCCAGATAGGTCATGAATGGGCTGGATGTTATATTCGGATGGATACAGAATTGTCGAAGGTTCTCGAGATAATGCCAGCTCGCCAAAGAGGGTCACGCGGAGTGGTTGTTTTTGGACGATCTGGTCATTTGATTGAGTGAATTGAGATATTTCAGCATGTCAGGGAAAGCTCACCCTAGCGGGCCACCACATGCGTTCGTCCAGAATCTCAATCTCATCGTCATCATGTGGGACCGAGGTAATAATGACTCCTAAGTCATTCACCAGTACCCAGACTAGAGTATCGACGTCGCCGAAACCATGTCCACTAGTCCGGTCAGACTTTGCCTTGTTTACCTTCCTTTTTCTTGGGGAAGTTTGGCTCCGGGGCTGTGAGAAGCTGGAGCTGGATACTCTGAGAGAGCGCATGGAGCCGCTCCCAACCATACTAAGCTTCTGAGGTGGTGGGGTGGAATGACTGATTATAGAGAGTGGGGGAAGATCCGTGGTAGAAATAAACGGACTTGTAGGGACGCTCGAGAACGGTGAAGGCGACAGGGTTGTAAGAGTGCTGACTGTGCCTTCCCTATCCGAACCAGAAGCCGGGGCCTTGCGTTTCTTCGAACGCGCGGATGGTTGGGAGCGTGAGGGTGTTGCAGGCTTGGGTTTAGCCTTGGGCTTTGGTTTGGGCTGGCGCTTGGGGGATGGCGACGGGTTGTCTGTCTGCTTTAGCGGCGAAGCGCGGAATTTGCCCTTGGCGTTATAGCGGTATTTCACATTAGGCTGCCTGCGTGATGCAGGCTCCCCAAATGAGTCTGAGGGCTCGGGC
This sequence comes from Suillus subalutaceus, assembly GCF_016647625.1. Lineage (NCBI taxonomy): Eukaryota > Fungi > Basidiomycota > Agaricomycetes > Boletales > Suillaceae > Suillus > Suillus subalutaceus. Next base: position 392,844 of record NW_024540272.1, on the reverse strand, counting down.
TCATCATCAGAATGGCTTGGGGAATCGAGCTGGTTTGCGAATACAGCGGAAGCCCGACTTGCTGCTTTACGGGTCGGGAGGATGCGCTCAGATAGCATCGGAGAAGTGCTGGTGGTTGCCATACGGTCAGGAAGGCCGCCGTTCAACGACGTGCAGTGCCAAGAGGACTGCGGACTGTTGGATTCAGTCAGACACGACAACTGCACAGTAAAATGCACCTACAACTGATATTCGTCTTCCGGTCCTATGGCAGATGCAGTAACCCTTAAAATTACTGTCAGGACTCATCAGCAGACTCTGTCAGCCTTTCTCGCACTTTTGATGCCCAGGCGCGTTCTGTCACGCGGGTTGTACCCATGTCACGTCACACGATACTTCCTCCTATCATTCGTGCACGTCATGAATATACTTAATATATTTTGAGTAACTCTGGCAGGCCTCTTTAAAACGCCGTCTTCTAGAATCCTTATCAAACGCAGTTCATCGAACGTTGACTCAATTTGGCTTTCGAAAAAGCCTCTCTCAGGCTCCTACTCACGCATGTGCACCTCAAATCTGTCACGCATTGAAACTGGATGTCGGTAATATAATAACACTTCCCCTGCTTACAGATGGATGATGTGGCAATGTCGGGACCCTGGTCGGTTCAAGTTGACAGCGGTCATGTTATTTATTTGGTAAAAGAATATCAATCGAATTCTCACTTCAAGCACTAATCCTAAACCACGAGAGTCTGGAACGAAATAGAACATTCCACGTAGGGCTGGACTTCCGCATGAAGACGTGCCCAATGTTCAGACAGGCCTATCAACAAAGCGCAGATTGCCAGGATGCCGCTCGAAGGCAAACGTAAGAATACACGGTCAATCACATCGTCCGAGCCTTATGTATCTTCACATCTTCTCTTGGCCTAACAAGCGATCAAGCATCTCTGAAAATCCTGACGCACGACGACTTACCGATCCTGAGCATCAACCGCAACAGCACCTAATCTCTGCACGACACGCATGCCTGAACTCACCCGGCCGAAAATGGTGTGTTTACCATCCAGGTAGGGTGTGGGCGCCAACGAAATGAAGAACTGAGATCCTAGAAGCGGGTCGTTATATTCTAAGCAGTGGATAATATAAAAAGCGGCAATCTAACCGTTTGTATTGGGCCCCGAGTTCGCCATTGCGAGGATTCCTGCACCCGTAAAGCGCAGTTCTGGATGTATCTCATCCTCGCTGTGCCCATGTCATAAGCTCATGTTTGGGAGAAATATTTACGATGGACGTACAATTTCTGCCCGTAAATGCTCGTTCCACCTCGACCGGTTCCAGTTGGATCACCACCTTGAATCATAAAATCCTGCAAGTGCGATCGATCATGAATACAGACGTTTGCCGTAGAACAAAACCTCAACTGACCGCGATAATTCGATGAAACACGACGCCGTTGTAATAGCCGCGTTTTGCAAGCTCGGCAAAGTTCTGACACGTCTAGAATGAAATGTCTTGATCAGTTCAGTCAAAGTAAAGAAGGCGCAAAACGAATAAACTCACCCGAGGGGCATGGTTCCAGTATAATTCAAGCTGAATATCTCCAAGACTGGTCTCGAGAACAACTGAATCCATCGTGGTACTTTTGAAGAATAAGAGATAAACAAAGGCAATCAAAGTTCGTTGAGGGTAACTGCAGCTGCATTTTCATGATTACAAGCTCAGAAAGCACGATCAAGTCAATTCCAATTGTACCGTAACTTGCATGAGGTTTACATCCTCCTGATTCCAAGAAAAAAGAGTAATAAATATTGAGACCCGTAGGTCTACCACTCCGGGAAAGCGTGTCATCCTTGTGCAGGGGCCATGCTAATCTTCTCTGTATCGTTCCAATTTTTCGTATGTCACCCCGAAGGGGACAAACATGGATGGAGGCATAAGGTAGAGCTTAGCACAATTTTGTTTTTGTTTTGGATGACGGGTTTTCCGCCATAACGGGCAATCGAGAAACCGGCCCCCAAATTTGGATTCACCGACTGGAATATTTCACACTGGCGTAGTTTCGTCTTTCGCAGGTCGACTAGGTTGTTGAAGCATATATAAAAGCTATGACGCTAAAACACTCAAATTTATTAGAGAACTCGATATTCAATTTTAAACGATGCTGAAAGATAGCGAAAATACACAACGAAAACAAACAGTCCCGACAACACGAGGAGCGACTAGCTAACTCCGAGTCCGTATTACTCCTTCGGTACTCAAGATGAAGCATTTCAAACCATGGATGTCCTTTGTTGCGAATGTTTCCGAGACTTGACTGGGAGAGTTGACGAGTGACGAACTGCGACTCTCGAGAGGTCTGGAGATAGGTGAAGTGGACCCGGGGGAAGTGTCTGTGGGACAGAGGGGAATTCATCAAAGATTTCCTTCTCAAGAATACTGGGAGCAGGAGAAGATGACGAGTCCCGTGAGACCATCCAGTGCGATGGACGAGAGCCGGGCAATTCACTGGCTTGGCGACCTGGAGAGCTTTTGGTTGGGGATAGGGCCGGGGGCTGGGACAATTTAAACGACCTTTTCGGCGAGTTATATATCGAGCCTTGGTCTTGAGGGACGGCATACAATAATTTAGTCGATGCGAAGGTCTTCTTCTGAGCAGCTCACACACCTGTGTCCACTATGCTGACGTTCGACTTGGTTCTGTTGCGGTTGAACAATTTGTCCGCAAACGAGCTAGACTTTCCCGCACCGCCTTTCTTCGTAGAAACGACTGGCCATGTGATACCAAAGCCTGATCCATCTCCATGATCAGATGGTGTAGCGACCGGGGCGGAGTCCTCAGAGCATGTTGAAATACTATCCCGAGGGTACGCCCCGGGCATGTAGTTCGACGAACGACGACTAGTCAATCGCCTAATGCTCGAGAGATATCTCTTGTGTGAGGGTGACCGTTGTGACGTAGATGTAGAAGCTAGACTCCTCCCATCACCCTCATCCTCCTCGGGGATGTCCCCATCCATGTTGGGTTCTCGGATGGATGGGATAGATATAGAACGCTCTGAAAGCGATGCGGTCTCCGTGGATGGAGCTTTGACGTGTTCTGTGAGTGTTGAGGAAGATACGGGCCGGATGTCGGTTGCGAAAGTGTCAACGGTTGGGGTTTTGGAAAGCGCGGCGTCTACAAGCTCTGAACCATCACCCTCAGTCAGTTTCATCTCAAGCAATGCTGCTTCTTCTAGCAGGATGGCGAGTTCTCCATAGCCCGAGCCCAAAAGCGGCTCGGCAGTAATAGTGATCCCCGTCCGCCGCACTCGCGCAACTTGTGGTGTCATTGATGTGGAAAGGGATGAAGTCGGTGCGGTGGCAGCGGCCATTTCAGTGACCTTGTGATGCACTACAGCCGTGAAGGAGCGCTTTACTTCAGGCTTGGCAGTCTCTAAATCAGGTGATGGGGGGCTGGGTTGTACCTGGATCCGTGGATGGGGAGGTATGATGAGAGAGATGGTCCCACATTCCTCAGTAGGAGGGGATTCAGATGCCAGTAATGATGTGGCTACGTCATCACGCTTCTTGTTATTGACATCACCGGATCCCGAGGTAATGGTAGATGTAAGAGGGTGGGTCAATACTGAGTCGTCTTCGGTAACCGTATTGGGGGCGACGAGTGAATGCGAAATAGTTGAAGACGAGTCAGGAAGGGCAGCTTCCGAAGGCTGAGCATCGGTCATGGACACATCTACCGACAGTGGGTGATGACATGCTGATTGAGGCTTCTCATCCGAAGGAGGATCAATAGTCTGATCAGGCTCAACAACGGAAGTCACCTTCACGACAGTTACAACTTCTGGCGAGGACTGAGACGACGCAACAACATCCAATGCCATCGCAGGCACTGGATTAGAGTCAGCCTGCAAGCCAAGCCCTAGTACCGCTGGCTCTTGCCCTGCCTGTGATAGTGCATTCATATCTTGGGGAAGTACGTCATCTGATGAGGTGACAGGTTCAAGGGTCTGGGATGGGGCTATAATTCCAGCAGGGTCTCTTACTCCCAACGAAGGAGAAGTAGACAGAGAAGGTGATGGTGATGGTGAAGGTGAAGGGGATTCTAGGTCTTGATCTACATGTTGAGACACCTCCCCAAAGCTAACGACACGTTGAGTAGGACCAAAATCGACTGCGAGGGAGTTGCGACGAGCAAAAGGAAGGATTGGCGACGGTGTGGACGGAAGCGGCGGGATAGGTTCCCCCGTTGCAAATCTCGGAGGAGTGCCTTTCAAGAGTGTACCCCCGGTAGAGACACAACGTTTTCTTGGCAAAGGTAAGTCGTCCGCTGGGGGCAGAGGTGAACCAGAGCGACTTGACGGCGAGCCGCCCGGTCTCCCCATGTTTTGCACTCGATTCCCATACAACTCTCCACGCTTCTTTGCTGGTGCGTTTTCTGCCAACTGAGGTGCACCCATACCGAAGCTGCCTCGTGGAACTGGGATGCCTCCCTTCTCCTCAAATTTGGCGATTTTGTCGCGCAAACATCCGGTTCCACTACTCGGGAGGTTCTTTGAAGCGAATTGAGACATTTGCTGTTGACTTGGGGACACGTTTCGCTGCTGGAGGGCAGCAATACGTTCCTTTAAATTGACTGGAGGAGGGTACGTGCGCGAGGTCGCCCTATAGTCCCATGGTTAGCATACACAGATATACCAGAAGTTGTCCACGTACATCGACCGGGTAAACTATATTGAAATTTGAAACGAAAGGGTAGTTTCAGTGATGGTGTGTTGCAACGTTGTAACCACGAAATCAAATGGACGAGGATTCCACACAAGAACAGGCGCCAGTTTGAGCTTCGTAGATCTCCAAATACCAATGGGATTACCACTAACGAAGTTCAAATGACTGAGAAATATTAATGTTCAACGACTGGCTAGCAACGGTTGTGCGTGAAGTCAAGATTAAATTGAGTGGTCATCTGATCATCAAAGATGTCGACGTTCTTCATCCTCCAAATACTTGGTCAACTTTGTCTACTTCAAGCTTATTCGGCTCCGACCCGTAACCTTGCTATGTAGATAGTTCTATTTCCCAAGTTCTGTAATATGCCATCAGCTGCTGTCATCAGCGCTGTTGACCCCAGTCCCCTTGGAGAGCCAAAATGATCTGCGTCTGCTCATCCTACTTCGCGTTTCATCACCGGAGGCCTCGTCATATATACCCATCTTATAGTACGCTTCTTCCTCATCTACTGAATCATCTTCGTCGGCGGTAAATTCGGGTTGCTCGTCTGACTGACTAGCTTCATGCCTTTGTACAGTGCGCCGCTTTTCGATATGGTATTTACCGAGTTCGTCGTTATCTTGACGGGAACCGCTGGGTTCCTGCGGTAGCGACTCATCGTCGGTTTCGAGCAACATATCCACGCTACGCTCCCGGGTCCCTGTGCGTGTGGTGCTGCCTGCAGTCATTGACGACTTGCCCTGAGCAGGAGTTTCGAGGACGTCAGCGACAACTATACGGGGTTTGGGAGAAGTTCCGAGCAGCTTATGGAGCAACCCCTGGTCATAAACTTCTTGGATTAATAATCGGTTGTTCAATGTCTGTTGCGATGTTTAACATACGTTGAGAGTATAAAGGGAACTATACCTCTTGGGTGACGCCAAGTATACTGGACAAAATGCTCATATCCTCTGGTTCTCCGTGTCCACGTAAAGGGTACGTCCGCCCTTCCCTGCGTGCACTCAACATCCCAGCCCGCAAGAAGGCAATTGATGTCATGATTCCGTGGGCTCCTGAAAGAGTCTGCCGAACTCTCGCAATTCCGTAAGAGCCTTTGGAAATATCATTCGCTGGCGGTAAAGGGAGCAATGGTGAACCATCTGTCAATTTTTTTAAAAGATTTAGCTCACAAGAATCGGTAGGGTCCTCAATGGACAAGAGGTTCCTCTTTGTGAAATCGTACCATCCTCTCTGTCTCTTGCTAAAATATGAGCCACCGTTACGCACGGAGATTCCTACTTCCTCGTAGTTGAAATAGCAACCATAGAGCTCGAAGAACTCCATAACCAAAACTCCAAGATTCTTCTCTGCGTCTATCTCCCCTCTGCGAATCTTGGGATGCATCTGGAGGAAGCTGACTGCTAGACAGACAATACTGTAGCTGCCCAGACCGCCGGTATACACTTCGTTCATCGACCGCTGATTTAGAAATGCTTTCGCGATGATGATCAGACTCCGGAGTGCAAACCCACACCCGCGCATGCCGTTAAGAAAGCCGTTCACGATATCGCCAGCGACGACGCCATTACCCTGATTTATGCTGATATCAACGTTTAACCTGCCATAAATCGTGACGAATTTGATGATGGGCACTTTGGCTTTGGCAATGAGGGTAACTTTGGAAGCGATCCGCGCGCGTTTGATAACATTGGCGAGGGTCCGTAGGACATTCACTTTATCACTGTAGGCCATCGAATCTGATTTGATCACGAGATCTATGTCCCTGCGCAACTCTTAGCATTGACTCCAACGTGACACATAATGTTTACCCATTAGGGAGGTATAGTTTGGTTTCATAGCTTCCAAAGGGTAGTATCCGGGCATCTGGGAACGCATTCGTGATAGCATTCGAAACAAGAGTGATTACAAGTCCTCGAATTTCCTCCTCGACTTCAGTTGGTGACATGTAACGAACGAATGCCTCAACCTCACGATGCAACCTGTGTCAAATCAGCTCACAACGTCAAGGAAATTTACAAAACGTACATCTCTGCAACATTGCGACAGCCGTCCCAGTCGACTTTGGCAAGCCAAGGAGCCTTTCTTGAAGGGGACGGAAAGTCCTGTCTGCGTTTTCTGTAGTCCCGCAAATCTTCATCATCAAAGACCATTTCGTACGTTCGTTTTGTTCCACGACCACCTCCATCGCGCGAGCCATCCCCATGCGTTTCTCGTGGTGCTTCTGCTTCATTATCACTGACCGCAAACGGTATGAATTCGTCGCCGATCTCGAACGATCTACTTGAGTCATTGGGTAGCTCGCCTAGCTCAAGTTCGGAATCCTTTTCTTTGCCTTTGCCATTGGTTCTTGCGCGTTTTAAACGTGACTCCTTTGGTGTCCTATCGTAATCGTGTTCATTAGTCGTTTCTTTTACTTCTCCCCTCTCGTCCCTCTGTTCTTTTGCTCGTTTACGTCGATGACTCCGGGGCGCTTGAGATTTTTGCCGTGGCTGAGAAACCGTGTCCGACATTGTCAGAACAAAGGGTGTTTGTTTGGATCAGAAGCTGTTGCCAAACAAACGCTCTGTGAACGTCCCTGAAATGAACAAGTACATATTGTTCACAACCGTCGACATAGCATAGCATATATAGCATTTGTACAAGTAATAACTCGAATCCAAGGAAGCAGGTCCAACTAATTGTATCAAGTGAACTTCACCCTCTTCAAACGGGTCCTTACGTGCATGTCCTCTTTTCCATCATCCTCAGGCCCAAAATGGGCATCACTTTCCGCAAAATAATAAACCCCGGTGCTAATCTCTTGCACATCCTTCCCGTGTCCAGTCCAACCATACTCAGGAATTGATGCCATACTCTTTGATTTGGCCTCCTCTGATACACCCTTCGTGGCTGCAGTGGACTTCACGCAAACCAGTGACTCAGCTCCTACTGGGAATTCATTGAAATCCAGGTCCAAGTGAACCATTCCAATAATATTGAGGAACCCCTCTGCTATTTGAAGAAGTTCCTGATTTCTGGAGCTGGCTATCCATTCTTCATGAGCGCGCACGTCATCCCATCCAGTGATGAGGTGGATCTCAGCAGACTCTGCCGGATTTGTGAAGAAGGTTAACGAATAACCCGACGAGGATGATTGCCAGGAAGAAACCTTGGAGAAGAAATCTACTACATGCGGGTCGGAGAGTGTATTAGGGGGGATCAACGAGAGGGATGCGAATTCTGTGATTGGCATATTGATCTGTCCGATTGTCACTGAACCACAATTGAGACTGGTGGGCGCTGAAGCAACGAATCAAAACTATTTGATACCGTTTGCTGTGCGTTTAAATACGCTGGACCCGTCAGCGCCTTCATAGTACTGTTACGTCGGTCGCAATGAGCTTGCGTCATTCACAGCCCCCGACCGCCCCGACATAGCCGAAAACGGCCGAGAGCGCTCTCAATCGAACATTGTGTATATGTTGAAAACCATAAAAGTGGTAAAAATGCTTCGAGTTTAAGTGAGGCCCCAGGATCTGGGTGGAAGGGTACCCACTAATAGCGGTGGATATCGCCTTTGCAGACCATTAAGCCAGCTACGAAACCACACCATTAGAATCACTTGGAAGCTTTGGACCGATTTACAAGTAGCTCAACACGAGCGTACCACCCACAAGCCGGTAAGTGTGAGTGAGAGGGCCATTCTTGTAAGCTTTGCAGTACCCAATGACGTTCACGAAACCGAAAGTCTGCCACTCGTCAAGGACATCGTAGATGGGCCGAGTGTCAACCACAGTGAAGACGGGTGCACTGTCGATAAGTGGCAGTGAGGAACAAGAACGATCGAGCGCCCTTTGAGTACAGATCCTCAACCCGATGTAATAATGTTAATAGCATATCGAACGCTCCCGGTACAATCTCCACCACCTGGGAAAACAGACTGTAAGCGAGTCTCGTAAAATTTGATTTGAGTTATGTTCGTCTGGATGCAAATAGATCAGCGATAAAGACTCCCGTCACAGGCATGATGAGAATGACCCACATAGCCGAAAAATCTCGTCTGCATGTTCATATTTGAGCATCCAAAATACATGGAATTGTGCGGAACATGCGTACAACGTTGTTTATACCAATCAAACAGGCGAACAGACTGTTTGTGCTGTTACATGCAGCGCCAGCCTGAGCAGGCCTGGTACTTGTTGAAGTGAGTCACCTGATCAACCACAGAGCTGCACAAACAATGAAACATGACTCACACTAAAACCGAAGCAAAAGAGTCTGGACATACAGCACAGTGGGTAATGGAGGTGGAACAAGGACTACATCGATCCTGAGCCCACCGGACGCCAAGTCAAAGGTCTGGATTGATAGATCAGCACGTAAGTCAGACAAGTGGGCCATCCGATGTAGTCTGTCGATATGAAATCAGTCCAAGAAATCGTCAAAACATAGTGCTAACGTGAATACTTGCAAATAAACTGGCTAGTCGATACCAGTAGATCTACGACGTTGTATCCATTGGTGGCGTACGAGTCTCCGAATATAAACATGTACTCGGTCACGTTCCAGGAAATGGCTGACGCAACAGAGCATGACCAGAGTGAACCAATACTGGCGGCAGCTTAGTAGGGTGCGTGCCACGACCATCTGCAGAAAAACTTGTCATGATGACTTCAGCTTTGTCATGTAAGATCCCCCAGCGATTATATTGGGGGTCGGAAAAGATGATACGATGAAAGAACTCGTATACGAAGACCGAGATTAATCAAGGTCGTGCTGGTGACCGTATGGGCTGAATGTAAGACTGATTGTGGCTCACGATTACGCATGTCAATGGCAGTCCAATTCTTCAATCGCCAGAAGCATCATTCATAAGACTTTGACTACATAGAGCTGCAAGCATCTTCAAGATGTCGAATTTTCAGCAGATACAACATAAGAACATAGAGGGGACGAAGCACAGCACAAGAATAACTTGAAGGGTCACTGGGGAGAGGATACAGATTGCTCGTGCCAGAGTTTCCTCGTCTTGAGGCGAAGATTCAGAAAGACTAGTGAGAAGTCTAAAATGTTCGCTCACATTAAACTACTTAGTGTGTCAGTTGCACGATAGAGGCATAGATGCGTTCTCTTTGCATCTTCTCTTTAACAATGCGAGCCAGACATGTGTCCTCATTGCGACCCGCAGCGCGAATGACTTCCTTATCTTGATCTGTCATGTCAGTGCGTAAATACAACTGATTCTCCTTATCTGCCCGAATATGCATGTTGAGAGACCTATGCAACGAAGGGGCATTGGTAGAATTCAGAAAATAAGAACAGAGAACCTACTCTAGACATGCCATAGCAGTCATGGGTTCCGTGAATTCAGCACCCGTGATAGCAGAGACACGTAAGAAAGGTTCCCGTTCCTTTGCGATGTCAAGGACAATACGTGGGAAGTGAAACTCAGCGGTTGCTGAATTCCCCGAGTCCTCTGTGCAGTTAACATCGATGAAATCCACGAGTCCAACAGGATCTTTGGCGAAACCCTCTGCGTCATGCCTTGCCCGAGCCTCACGCCATATGTTTAGCCGCTCTGGCGTAAGTTCCCACGGTGTCATGGCATTGACCTGCACCATCCCTTGAAGCTTCTCCCCAGGAGATTTGTTGTTGAGATACAATTCAATGAAGTTTAAGATATTACTCGGCTCAATGGCAATATCAACGCGCACCCCGAACGGCACGTCGAATCCGATTCGGGGATTCTCAATCAGGCCACAGTCGATGACGATACTAACTTTGAGGAGCCCCATGAGTATCGGATTCAAAATGAACATTCGTATGAATTTGAGGGCTCCCGAGGAGCGTTCGACATCGTGGCATCTCGGTTTGTGGGTAGGCCTATCATGACGTGTGAGTCAAGTCCAATGTCAGCGTCAATTGGCATAGGCAGCATTCTCACCAATTTTTCCTTTGGCACTGCACAGTGCACACGGTATCAGCACTTCAGACATTTGTGTCGTTCCAGTTGCAAATCCTACCTCTTTTGAGCAATACCAGACGCTCTTACACTAAAAAATATTTGCGACAGTGAGGAAAGCCTGTAATATCATTTGGATATTTGACTGTCACCTTTGCGCATTTCAAGGGTTTCTCCAACGACATTTGACACTGCGAACATCGTACACGAAACATTTTCTGGTTCGCTTTGAGGAATTTGCTGGACACCGCTATGGCACGGAACTGATTGTCCCTGTCGGGATGAGTCGCATGATGAACGACGACGACTCTGTCTGTGGAAGTTGCGGAGGAGTTGTTCATGCCGGTACTCATCATGTTCTGGCAAAGGCAGTAGGAGATGAATTTGGTGGTGAGTTGAGCGGACTTTGCAAGAAATACATAAAATGTCTGCAACCTGATCCGAAGAAGGTCACCATGATCACGTACGGGCGTAGTTGGTCCTTGCCGCGGCGTGACACATTCCAGATTGTTGACATTTGGCGATTTACCTTTTATGATCAACACCACATGTAGCGCATTTTGTCTTGGCGACTTCTTGCTTCTTGACCACACGAACTCCTTTCGCCCGTTCATTACCTAAACGAGTCATGGTCCTCGTTTATAGTTCGTGTCGTTTCGTAACACAGTATTGGCTTATCCATTCGATTGCGGAACCGGCTCTCTACCCCTACAGGCGTCGCTCTGCCTGAATGGGCTGGTCATCTTCGCAACACTACTCAATCGTGTCTTTCGCGACTCCTACAAGCCAGATGATTTTGCTAGATTCTCATTCATACCTTTGACCACCATGCGGATACACAGCTTCGAAATTGGCTGATCCACGTCTTCGCTCCGGTCGACAGTTATTTACAGATTCCGCTGACTCCTGATCGTGGCCGAGATCGCGGCTCAACTGAACATTGCATATTGCATTGAATCCCATGACGGTAGCAACATTACTTTAGGTTTAAATGGGGATCTGCGTGGCAGGGTAACCACCAAGGGCGGTGGAGATCGCCTTTGCCAAAATGCTAAATAGAAATAGTATTATCAGAAACAATCAGGCACTTAACATCAGGGGCGTACTTGTGAACAGTGAACAGCGGGTGCAGGGTATTAAGCCAGCTACAGAACAATGCCATTAGAATCGCTTGGGACCTTCGAACTAACTTACAAGTAGTTCGACACAGGCGCACAACCCTCAACCTGGTAAGTGAGAGTGGGAGTGCCATTCTCGTAAGCTGCGCAGTAACCAGTGACGTTCACGAAACCGAAGGTCTGCCACTCGTTAAGAAGTACGTTGAAGATAGACTGAGTGTCCACCACAGTGACGGTGTCAAGATCTGAGTGGTTGGATTTGAAGGCTTGTACAGATTGCGTGAGTTGCGTGTTGTACTCAGCAATATCAGTGCCCATTTGCGCTGCAGCCGTAGCACCTTGCTCGATGAAGAGGGGCGCGCGATTGGTAGGTGGGACAGTGAGGAACAAGAACGATCGAGCGCCATTTGAGTACAGATCTTCAACCTGATTTAGTAATAATGTCAATAACATATCCGAGTCGAACGCTCCGGGTACAACCTCCCTTACCTGGGAAAACAGACGGTCCATGAGAGTTCCATAGAATTCAACCTGAGTTATGTTGGTCTGGGTGCAAACCGATCAGCGACAAATACTCCCATTCCGAGTACAATGAGAATAACCCACCCAAGCGAAAGAGTTTCCCTGGATATGTACGTTTAACTATTCGAAACACACGGGATTGTGAGGAATATACGTACGACGTCATTTATCCCAATCCACACAGCGAACAGACTGTTTGTGCTTTCCCATGCAGCGCCAGCAGGCTTGGATGCCAAGTACTCGTTGAATTGAGTCACCTGATTAACCACAGAACTGCAAAAATGATTTAGACCACAACCGAATAGAAGGTCTCTACACACACAGCACAGTGGGTAGATAAGGTGGAACAAGGGCTGCATCGATTGTTGCACCACCATAAGCTAAATTGAAGGTCTGGACTTCATATATCAGTATACCAGCCAGATAAGTAGATTGTACAATCACCTTCACGGCCGTTTGGTTGTATGTACTGGCTACTACGGTGTCAGACACAGAGTAAAGCCCCCTTCTCTTGTTACTTACTCAAAAATTCGACCCAGTTCTGACCATTTGATGAAGTCTGACGATATGAAGTCAGCCCAAGAAACGGTCAAAACACAGCACAGATGCTTACATATCCTGGGTCTGGCGAGTTGATACCAGCAGAGACGTTATATCCATCGGTGGTATACGAGTCTCCAAATACAAACATGTATTCAGTCGCATTCCAGGAAAGGGCTGACGCAAAAGAGCTTGAACAGAGTAAACCAATACTGGCGACGACTAGGCTGCGCGCCACGACCATCTCCAGAGAATGCTAGAAGGTATAAAATAGGTGGTTTTAACGTACAGCCGTCATTAACTCTTATATAACCATGCTACAAAAGCCCTGGGTAAGGACTACAGTCCGTAACCCGACAATAATCCGCATTTCGGACTATATGCCATATACAAATGACACTCGACCCTGCTCGTGAGGTTCGGATAAAGGAATGACCTCTGCCGGGAGAAAACCCACTGTTTCCCCGAGCGAAGCCATATTTCCTGGGGGATAGGGAATTAATCCATTGGATGACAGCACCACTTCGTCGAATGATGCCTCAGGTGCTTGCTCACAAGATCTACGTGGATCACGCGTGAAGGCCAGCGCATAGGTCATGATGATCATTTGCCTTTATGGGTCAGTTTGTGCTATTGATACTGCATAGAAGTTACTTCAGCGAGTTTATTTCTCATGCTGTCATATAACTCCCTGGCGGTTTGATTATGCAGTTTAAGCACACATGGATTGATAGCTGGCTGTCAGGCAAGCAGGCGAATGAGCACACACCAGTAACACGATCATTCCGAGTTCTTTTGTGGCAAAGTAGGGTGCTTACAAGGGAGAATGGCAGATGGGTTCAGGTTATAGGATTGACTGTGGTGCGTGATGGTATGAGTCGTATATTCTTTCGAGCTGGTTTATTGAATGAAGGGTTATAAGTACCGATATAGTAGATAGGGGTAGCGATACCGAATAAGCGAAACGACATTCATCCGTAGCAGCGTGGTTAAGGAGCCAACAAGAACGCTTGATAAATGCATACCCGTATTGGCAAAAAACAATGCACCTCACCAAAAATACCTTCCACACGGTAATCCTATCATATAAGTATGTTCCTCGTGAACTTTACTGGCCATCTATCTCTGTCTAGATCAACGCGAGATGTCGGGGGCACTTGATCATATAGTAAGAGATGGAGATTTTACTGTGGAGGGGTAACCAGCGCCAACATGGACGATGTGAGGGCACACGGGGAGGGTCGAGGCAGTCGCGTTCTTCAAAGACGGTCGTCGGGTCGTCACTGGTTCACATGATAGAACCTTGCGGAAGTGGGACGTGGAAAATGGAGCACGGTAGGAAGTCCATTCTAGGGATACCAAGACGGGGAATTATCAATCGCCTTGTCTCCGGGTGAGAGCCAAATTATGAGCGGTTGAAATGATAGCACCGTCATCATATCTGGGATGTTGAGAGCAGGAAGAATCACTGCAAACACTGCGGCCAGTAAGCTGCTGATGAAGCATGCAGGTTGGGTGAGCTCAGTGTGTTTATCCTCTGATTGCAGGAGACTCGCCGGCGGAGCTGGCGATGCCAAATATTGTTTTATGGAATGGGAAGGGCATTAATGGCACCGTCATTGCGACATGTCCTCGCTTCTTCAAGTTGTGTTCAACTTCCAGTCACAGGTGGACTAAAATTAGCCCTCGGGCCCCAACGGATTATGCCATCCGGATTTGGCGCACCGATAACGCCGAGCTCCGTCTCGGAATCAACCGGTACTACTACTAGAGCTTGAGGTGTTGTTTGGTCGCCTGACGGCCAGCAGCTTGTCTCAACATCATTCTACACAATGTGCAGTCAAATTCCGGGAAATTCATTTAACGGAGACCAGATTGGGCAGCATTGCACCACTCATTTATGCGACTGGATCCGCACGCTCGCAATCTTTCGATGGCTCTTGAGGTTCATCGCCGCTACATCGGACGACAAGACTGTGCGACTGTGGAACACAAAAACACACCAGCAAATTGAGCATGCGCTTAAACATACAACGGGGGTCTAAGTACTGTGTCGCAGTTTCTACCAATGGAGAGCTGCTCGTCAGCGGAAATCGCGAAGAGAAGTGTTGTTGCTCTGGCCCATCGTGGACACAATTTAGGCAGCGATCCACTTGCATTCCTCAGGCAACACCCTCTTTGGACACCTCAGTAAGGTAAATTTGGGACGGAACCTACTTCGAGAGGCTCTTCATGATGCAGAGTATTCGTCATTGTTCTAGCAATTGCGCTGATCATTACTGCTCTCCAAATTGGACCATACTCCCGACGTAGGAACACAAAGTGAGCCCCAAATGACTCATGCAACGACGTGAAGATAATTAACTCATTTTCCAGATCTGCGTCAGCACACTGTCAGGGTAGAAGATGCCATTCGACGAGTCGTTCATGCTCACCTAGAAAACGCCTCACTTCGTCTATTCGACACCTTCATGGAAAGCACAGAGTACATGGAGATCTTATCTTCATCAGTGGCGCATGCGCCCCCAGATGGAGCCCGTCAATATCGAAATGGTCAAAAAGTACTTCAGCTGGGTCATGTTATCGTATAGGCACCCGTGATCGGGGTGTCGCTGGGCGTGGAGTGATAGGGCCACTAGACGGGCATTCTTGCTCGTTCGTCCCGTGGAATCGTTGTGACCTTGGGCTGCCTGACTGAGCAGACGACACGAGCAGCCTGGAAGATTTGTCGGAGCCCGAGTCCCCATCGGATGATGCGCCTAGCGGGCCTTCTGGAGAGCATGGACCAGTTGATTCAGAGTCTCGCTTGCGAGCTTCTTTCGCCTTTGACAGCTTTTTGTGCAGTCCTTGGATCACAGTGCCATCGCACGGGTAAAGGTCATGGTTACTGTTCAAGAAATGATGGATGTCAGGACGCTAGACATATTGCAACTGTATGGCATCTCCAAGGGTGGTGTTTTCGTGCCTTGACAGTACTTACCTGCATTTTAAAATGTTCCTGGGCATTTGTATTATAATTATATCGTATGGTGATTTATGACAAGAAACTAAACGGTGTGATGCTGATAAAAGGGGGTTTCCTTTTTGGTCAGATGATGGACGTGAGACTTCCTTCCGTTGTCATTACATACTTCCGCAAACCATTCCGAGTCAGCAAACAGACCTAGTCAAATATTCATGATTTCGGTTGGTCGTTTTCAACATTGGCATCGACAGTGCTAAGTGTTGCGTCTAGGCATTCTTCATATTCAATCAGAAGGGAGAGGTGCGCTTGGTTGTCTTATCATCGTCTTCTCTTTATAACGAATTCGTGGCGCTAGGTTCTCATATCAAGACTGTATCGGACGGACTTCAAGTAGGAACGTTTTCTATTCACGCCCTTACTCGTCTTATGCATTATAGGCGATCCATCGCAGACGTGTTCCGGATACAAGTCGTGTCTAACAGTGATGTGCGATCTCCAATCATAACGTTGGGCTCGACCAGTTTCTTTCACGTGCGGGTGAACAACCTCTACATTGTCTGCGTGACAAAGTGTGTCCCATACCTCTAGCTGTACTTGTCGCACTAATCATCAGCTCAGGACAAATGCAAATGCTGCCCTCGTCTTTGAATTTTGCTACCGTTTTATTAGTATCGCCAAGTCATATTTTGGAAAAGTGGACGAGGAATCCGTCAAGAACAACTTCGTGCTGATATACGAATTAATTGATGGTAAGATGGCTTTATATATCTGGATGGCGCTTCTTCTATGACGCTCCACAGAAATCAGTGACTACGGATACCCTCAGAACAGCGAGATCGACACCCTCAAATCCTATATCACGACAGAAAGCGTAATATCTTCGGCTATAGCAGCTGTTTGCATTTTCCCTTACTGGTCGATCGACATTCTGCTGATGGGACTTTAGGAGGAGTCATCGAAAATCACTACACAAGCCACAGGAGCGACAAGTTGGCGACGTGGCGATGTGAAATACAAGAAGAATGAGGCATTTGTCGACGTGGTGGAGACTGTCAATCTAAGCATGAGTGCAAAAGGTGATGATGACTTAGACTTCCTCTTGTGCATCGTGTGTAATGTTCGTGATTGTTCTCTAGGGACTGTCCTCCGTGCCGATGTGGATGGGCATATTCAAATGCGCGCGTATCTGTCTGGGACGCCAGAATGCAAATTCGGTCTCAACGACAAGCTTGTAATTGACAAGAATAGCCAAGGCGGGGCAAGCGACGCGGTAGAGCTGGATGACTGTCGCTTCCACCAGTGTGTCCGGCTCAATGAATTCGACACAAGCCGCACGATCAGCTTTATTCCTCCTGATGGCGAATTTGAACTGATGAGGCGAGTCACTTTTATCTTTCTCAGTTCCACAACAAACCACTGAAATCAAACGTTATGCAGGTACCGCTCGACGTCAAATGTCAAATTGCCTTTGCGAGTGATCCCTACGGTAAATGAGATTGGAACGACGCAAGTGTCGTACAACATCGCCGTGAAAGCCAATTTTGGGACCAAGTTGTCCGCCACCAACGTGGTTTTACGGATACCGACACCATTGAACACGACCGGCGTGGACTGCAAAGTTGCAAATGGTAAGGCTAAATATGTACCTGCCGAAAATGTGGTCGTATGGAAGTATGTCACCTGGTCCACTTGGGATGACTGCCGCTTATATTGCGTCCAGGATTCCGCGGATTCAAGGTGGACAGGAGTGCACCTTCAGCGCGACTGCTAGTCTTACTAGCACTACCACTCGGCAAGTTTGGGCTCGACCACCTATTGATGTTGACTTTGAAGTTTTGATGCTCACCGCATCTGGTCTGATTGTCCGGTTTCTCAAAGTTTTTGAGAAAAGCAATTATCACAGCATCAAGTGGGTACGCTATCTCACCAAAGCAAGTGGGAGTTATCAGATTCGGGTATGTGGTTAAACCAACCGACTCGTGACAGTTCGCGTGCTGATAACTGGCAAAGTTTTGATGCGATCAGTATCCCATACATTTGTTGACTTATATACTACATCCTTGGACAATCGTGTTAATCACATACCAACTGATGGACTTTGTATCCTTCTGAAATTTTAACTACATGTTGTCGGGACTTGTGTTTGGAGTACCAATCTTAGTAACAACTATACACACTGGCTGGCAGGCCCCGACTCGGACAGCCGCGCTCGCCTCAGCTCCGTTCCTCAGTTTCAACAACATCGCTCCGCTTTCATGTTCTGGAGGTAATTGCTTTCCCTTTCCACATATTGTGGTTTTTAAATACAGTGTGAACTCTATTCTTGAGTAGATTCGGATTTCACAACACATCCTCCATCGACAGTCTATTGGACAAAGATGATGTTTCATTAGAGGCAATTCTAGACGAAGACGATTTACTACAGGAATGTAAGTCGCAGAACACGCGGCTCATCGACTACTTTCAGCGTGTAGACGTCCTGAAAAGACTTCTGGGGTATGTGACTGGTCAGATTGCAGGCGAAGAGGACCGAGGACGGTTCAAGTAAGCCTTATCTCCGGTACCTCTGCCTCATGGGCATCTCCACTGATCAATTCTAGATATCCATATGTCGCTACCGAAGTTCTTTGCAGTGAAATATGGTCGATAGTGGAAACCTGCGTCAATTCGTCAGACCAGCTGCTGACACCGTTCTGGGAAACAGTTCTCGACAAATCTCCGGAAGAGATGAAGACAGAGATGGTCATGGCCTCTCACTTTGCCAAGATTAATGCTGTCTTCCTCACTAAGAAGCCGGCGGAGGTGAATGCCTATCTTTTCACCCCCGTCCTCTGACGAACCCAGAGCTATGTGCTCAGATGCTTGCCTTCATCCAATCCCAACCATCTGTCGTGGAGCGCCTCTTGCGACACGTCGAGACGCCATCCGTAGTTGACCTTCTTGTCCGCATTATCCAGCTGGACGAAGTCCCGGGTGGTGCAGGGGTTCTTGAAGTATGCTCTTATATGCAGCGTTCTGCGTGGCAGCTTACCCAGTATCGCACTTCAGTGGCTTTCGTCGGAGAACCTCATGGGCAGATTGATTGAGCTGCTTTCCCCGGCGCACACCAGCGACATGCACACAGTGGTTTCAGAACTGATCAAGGGGATACTTTCCATGGCTACTGCGTCACCTGCGCCAGGACTTACGGATGGTCTGCAGAATGGAGTTGCTTCAAATCTCTTTTCCAGGGAGCTGGCGCGGCCCGAGAGCGTTTCAGCATTAACTGATTACATATTAGGCGATTTCAGTCCATTAGCCGAAGCCGAAGTCCAGCAAGTCATCGTTGATGATGATTCTACTGATCATTGTAGTTCCTCCACCCCAGGGCTCCCAAATCTTGACTCCTCTGTCTCTTCTGTTGTCCACTCGATATCTGTGGTCATCGAACTTATTCGGAAAAATAACTCAGATTATTTCGAACCGTACCTCTTCCATACCCTGCGAAATCGGCTGATTCATATCCAACAACAGCTGGCAGGGGCTGAAAACGGGCGCGCGAAGCTCGAGGAGTCCATGAAGGAGATGTCGGACAGAATGGGTGTGGTTTACCTGGGCCCCTTACTGGAGATTATGGGCGAACGACTCACGACCTTCGAGAAATATCTTCGTCGACCACGATCTTTGGTGAGTCTGTCGGTTATCACTCGAACTCTCGATATAACCTTCCCCCCTCAGCAAGGTCCCATACCCACAACTGTAGGTGTGATCACGCCTCTCACCTTCGAACGATTTCGGATATGCGAGTTGTATGCTGAACTCCTGCATTGCTCCAACATGGCTATATTAAATCGTCCCGGGGAGTATAGCGATCTTTATGACAAGCAAGGTCGATTACAAGGCGGGCTATCGTCTCTGGAGCATCTTGCTCGTGTAATTGCCATCGGTTCCGGAGATGAAAGAGACCAGGACGCAATGGACGACAACCATGACGACGTTGAGCCCGCATTGGAGTTACCAGTCACAACCCAATCACGAGGCTCTTCGCTATTAGATTCGGATGAAGACATGAGCGATGATGAACCCGGCAGCTCGGATGACGATGTTCTGGAGGAGATCATGATGGATGACCCTCCAAAACTGCAACATTCACCATCGGAAGATCTTCCGCCACAGGAATCTCCAATAATCGACCCTTCCTCGCTTAATGCAGCGTCGTTGGCTCCACCTGCCGAGATTGCGGCTCAAGGTACTGCAAAACGGACTTCCAGCACGTCTAGTAGTAGTGATAGCTCGACTGCAAAATCTCCCTCCGTACATTCGCGCAGAAGCTCCAAGCGGATGGTTAGCACTGATACAGTGCCAGGTCTCTCAATAGGGGAGATAACGAAAATGCGCTTCTTGGAGGCCAATGTTTTAGGGACCTTATTGGTGAGCTGCCAGTTTTCCGTACTGCTGCTGTACTTATACGTTTGACTAGGACCTCTTCTTCGAATTCCCTTGGAATAACTTTTTGCACAATACGGTCTATGATTTCATCCATCAAATTCTCACAGGTAGGACTGATGGAGGACTGAATAAAGAATTGTCGATCTCTCTCTTCCGGGATGCACATATCATGCAACGTATCATCGACGGTCAGAAGCGAAATGATGCAGAAAGGTATCACGCTTCATCTCATCGTTGCATGATCTCAATTATACTCCTCCAGCTCAAAGGCGAAGGGTGTCCGACTTGGGTACATGGGCCATCTGACGCAGGTGGCAGAGGACGTTATTGGAGCTCTTGAACATTATCCACCCAACCTCCGTTTAATCATTGAGCAGTATGCACCTCAGCCTGCTTGGCAGGAGTACGTGACGGGTCGCTTCAATGAGACCAAGAAACGGGATAGCAGCCTTCTTGGTGGAGGGAGGCCTGTCGTTACCTCAAATTCACGTGCTGGTGGTAGATGGACGGTTGACGAAGAAGACAGAGGCTCATCAATGAATGCAGCTGCGACCACAGGTCCTGGAACTACTGGTGAATTCAGGAGATCCGTGACCACAAGACCATCAAGAGCAACAAGTGCTGACTTCGGTCCTGCGCCGATGGACGACGACGAAGACGACCATGGCGTTGGACCTCCACAAGTATGTCTTGCTTCATCCAGAAACTGAAGATTGGCTCATTTTTGTCCAGTTTGCTCGCTACTTGGCTCAAGAGATGCACTCAAGGGAGCAGTTCAACTCATCATCTGATGCTTCGGATGAAGACGATGATGATGATGGTGGATGGTTGGCTCAATCGTCATTTGATTTAGGCAGACCACCCCTTCGGAGAAATACTGGAAATCGACAAGAAGTTTCTTCAAGTGGTTTTGACGTAGGTACATCCCCACTGTATCATTTCCCTGAAGTAATTCGCCCCAGGATGCATTCAATCCTGGCCCCAGTGGTGCTTTGAGGGAGGCGCTTGCTGATGATCCTTTCGGCGTAAAATATGATGACGTGAATAATTCTACTTCCCTCTCGTTGAGCTCTTTTGACAGACTCATTCCAGGACGACGGTTTCGGCCCATTTTCCGATGCGGCGGCAACCTCCCCAGATCACTTCAATTTTTCCTCGTCTTTCTCATCTGATGAATCTTTTGACTTTGGAGATTTCCAGAGCTCAGACGACAGCATCCATGACGGTGAGCTCACCCCGACTGCTGGGAGCTGGACTTTGGCAAGCGGTTCAGAATCAGAGGGGGACGAGTTCGGCAACCCTGGAAAGGGTTCGAATGGAATGCACCATATATCGTTGGATGATTTGAACGGACGATTGGAGGAGCCTGATAAAAGTAAGGACTGGAGTTAAACAACGGTGTGTTGATAGTGTGTATTGTCCGCATTATCTTAGATGATGCTCTACTGTTCATGTGTACATATCGCAGCACATATTTCTTCTATTCATTGTCTTGTGTGATGTATGTCAAAGGCTATTTGGCGTGAACTGATATCCTCCACCCCTTGACTCTGCTGTGAATTTCAGCTCGGCGAGCACTTTCCCGGTTGGATCAGCAAGAGCGCATTCAACACTATCACCTGGATTGACAGGGCCAACACCAGAAGGGGTTCCAGTGAGTATGAGATCACCCTCCTGTGCATTTGGGTGAATACATCAGGACTGCGGACACGATTATTCTGACGTACCTCCAAGGTCACGATGGAAGAGATGTGTTCAATAAGTCGTGGGATACGGAAAATCATATCCCCAGTCGTGCCATTCTGCTTAATCTCACCATTAATCTAGCACACAAAGAATCGCGTCAAAACATGTTCCCGCTCGATAATTAAGACAAACCTTCAGGGAGAGCATGAGGTCATGAGCATCCGAAACGGACGACTTGGGGATAAAAGACCTGATCACAGGTTCAAGACACATCGAGATAACGTGTTTTCATGACACACCCAATGGGAGTGAATGTATCGAAGCCCTTCACAGCAGACCAAGGCAGACCCTTCTTCTTCACCTCATCCTGCATGTTTCGTGCGGTCATGTCGACAGCCAAAGCTATGTATCCTAATCAGCATTCAGAACAATTCGCAAAACATTTGCTCACCGTAGCCCGCAATGTGGGACTCAGCTGCATCCTGGGAAATATCCCGACCACCTTTCCCGATTACGAGGCCAAGTTCAACTGCTCTGGAATTCATAGTACTTTTAGAAGAGCATAATATCGATGCGGACCTTCATGGTGTGCTACAACACCGCGTGGAATTTCAACCTTTCCCCCAGTAGGGAGGTAGCTCGTCGTGGGCTTGAGAAAGTAGAAAGGCTCTTTCGTCCTGGCGTTGTTGAGCTCTTTAATGTGCTCAGAGTAGTTTCTGCCAATGGCAATGATCTTGGTTCAAAGTCAGCATACATTAGCCGCGTAGCGAAGTTTTAATTTCACCTTTTTTCCCTGCCTCACGAACTGAGCTGCTGCAGACATGAGTATTGATGAGCACAAGCTGAGCACACTGAGACGGAACGCCGCGTGAAGGTTAAGTAGTGGTCACGTGAGATACTTATCAATATGCTCGTGGCGGACCGCGGTACCCGAGTCCGACTGGCTAGATATCAGCTGTCAACTTGTCCAGCAGCTGGATGCTCTCCATTGTGTTCCAAATCTTCGAATTCTTCCTTTTGAACCCCCTCGGAATGCGCTGGGGGAGGTCAAAAAATGATTTTCATGTCACGCAGGGTCAAGCAGCCCATTAGGGAAGCTTGGTCTATCGAGCGGCTCAATCAATCTTGGCATGTCTCTTGAATGATCCATGGTGCAATCATACTTATTCTTCAGCACTCAATTCATATCTTGCGCTCTGTGATCTGCATCATTTTGCTATCGAGCAAACTTCGGACACTCTGTCTTACCTTGTCACCTTTATGGCGGCTCATATCAACCACGCTCAGTGGATAATCATATTTCGGAGATCTGCAGCCTCTTGAGGAATATTTCCCTAATGTTCGAGCTATTTTGCGTTTCCGTCTGGCAGCAAAGACTTTCCAGGGAGCAAAACGACGATATAGAATTCCTGCCATCCGTCGCAAACTCCCACTCACTCGAACAGACCTTGGTCGAGTCTATGATCAACTCTCGCCTAATGCTTCCCATGACGGCAAACTTTTCCTTGCACAACCTCTTAACGGCTTCCATGGCCTGTTTCGTTTAGGCGAATTAGTCTGGTCTGATAGCACCTGTCTTCGGGTGCGAAACAAATTACCTCTTCGCACTTCTGTTCGGTCTGACAAGATAAGATGGTCACTCCTTTGTTCTACCCACTCACGAGGTTGATCCCTAGTTCGAGGATTCCTCAATTGTTATCCACCAATCTCAGATTCATCCAAATCCACATTGCCTTTCTGAACTATCTCGAATCTCGCGATAGTTTGTTTCCTTTCCATTCTACTAGGTTATGGTTGTGTTCGGACGGTCCGGTCCCCACGCGATCATGGTTCATGGGCAAAATGCGCGTTTTCTTCCCCTCCTCCATTGCCGGGCATTCAATGAGGGCTGGGGGTGCGATGTCACTTGCTGCTGCTGGAGTTCCTGCAGCGCAGATCCAAGCCATGGGTCGATGGTCTTCAGATTCCCTCAGAGTCTACATAGGCAAAAACTTCATACTCTCATATTTAATGGTAGGGCCGCACTGGATGGTTGTGATTCGTTCACGTCCGTCTCTTCCTAAGTATAGTCTTTTGATATTTTTATTGTGCTTATGTGTCGTGACACCACATATATTTGTAACTTGTATCTTGCTTTCTTAATCTATTCTTTCTCCTTCAACTCTCCACCCTCCATCCCTCCCATAAAAACACATTTACAGTGTTTTTTGCACGCGTATTCACGCATCCCTAGTACTACAAGTCTCTCCCGAGTCTTTCTGGTTGTGTGTATTTTGGTTTTTTTCTCGCAATTTTCATTGGACCTCCAGTTCGCCGCGGGGTCTTCTGACTTCTCTCGCTGGCTAATCCCGCTCTTGCGAGGCTGAGTGAGAGCGATTAGATCACATGAATTTGTTGTCCTTTGACAGATTGACAAGGTCATGTATTGATCGGGCTTGGTCGGATTTTCCCGATTGAGGTCTCGGCCGACTATTAGGTGCGAGTCGAGTCACTCTTAGCACTCCAAGACTTGCAAAAATTGTTGTTTCAAAGCAACGCTTTCTCAAAACCTCTCTTGTTCTCGTCGCTGTACTCAACGACGATCATGTCGTTCCCTGTGACATTTCGTGTATGCAATGCACCAAAATCTACTGCAAAGGTCTCATTTATCCGCCCCCGCTCAACTGTCGCATCGTCTTCGATTGTCGACGCAAAGGCTAGGATAAGAGATCATGCTAGAAACATCAGTAGATCATCAATTCGAGATGCTACTGCGGTTCCTGCTGCGTGCGTGTTATTCATGTGTCTATTCATATCTTAAGCCATCTGATAATATCCACTCGCAGTCGACCTTCCCCAGCTCCTGGATTCCAGCAGCTGCCACAGAAAAATAATCTTCCATTTGACTTGGAGTTGCATACCAACACACCTCTGGATCATTCCTTTGTTGGCATGTCAGGTGGTCAGATTTTTCACGAGATGATGCTTCGGCACGGGGTGAAGCATGTTTTTGGTTATCCCGGCGGGGCTATTCTTCCCGTGTTCGATGCCATTCACAACTCTAAACATTTCCACTTCGTTCTTCCTCGTCATGAGCAGGGCGCTGGGCATATGGCAGAAGGTTATGCTCGCGTATCAGGAAAGCCTGGTGTCGTCCTAGTGACTTCTGGTCCAGGCGCGACCAACGTCGTTACAGCAATGCAAGACGCGCTTTCTGATGGTGTTCCTCTCGTTGTTTTCTGCGGCCAGGTAGCAACCTCGGCTATCGGGTCTGATGCATTCCAAGAAGCCGACGTTATCGGTATTTCACGTAGCTGCACCAAGTGGAACGTGATGGTCAAGGACATAGCAGAACTGCCAAGACGCATCAACGAAGCATTCAAAATTGCAACTTCTGGTCGTCCTGGACCTGTGTTGGTCGATTTACCCAAGGATGTCACTGCTGGCATTCTTCGCACACCTTTGCCATACAAAGCGACTACTCCAGGCTCGCACACCCTACCTGCGAATCCTATGCAGCCTATCTCTTCTCTAATCGACATGGCGTTGATCCAGCAAGCTGCCAACCTCATCAACCAATCGCAACGACCTATCATTTACGCCGGCAATGGTGTCCTCTCATCACCTTTGGGTCCAAAGTTACTTGCACAATTGGCTAAGGAGGGTAACATTCCTGTAACAACCACTCTGCAAGGCCTCGGTGCCTATGACGAGACAGATGAGAGAAGTCTGCACATGCTTGGCATGCACGGATCTGCATACGCAAATTTGGCAATGCAACAGGCGGATGTTATCATTGCCCTGGGTGCACGATTTGATGACCGTGTCACGGGCAAGGTTGATACTTTCGCACCTGCTGCCCGAGCTGCTGCCTCGCAGGGCCGCGGAGGTATCATCCACTTTGAGATTCAGCCGAAGAACATCAACAAAGTCGTCAATGCTTCCATCCCTGTCCTCGGCGACGTCGTTTCCAACATGGCTGCACTCGTCCCCTTGATCCGATCGTCACCACGTACACGGTGGTTCGGCGACATCCAAGAGTGGAAGCAGAAGTACCCCTTCACATACGTCCCTTCAAAATCTGGTGCACGATGCAAGCCACAGGAGGTTATCGAGGAGTTGGACCGGCAGACGGCCCACAAGAAGGACGATGTTATCATAACTACTGGTGTTGGTCAACATCAAATGTGGGCGGCCCAACACTTCCGATGGAAGACGCCTCGGTCAATGGTTACTTCCGGTGGTCTTGGAGTGAGCTATCGCCTTTTTCCTCCACGAGATGTCGGACGTTGACAATTTTGCAGACCATGGGTTTTGGCCTTCCTGCTGCCGTTGGTGCTAAAGTGGCCGCGCCTAACAAAATTGTTGTTGACATCGATGGTGACGCATCATTCAGCATGACTGCTATGGAGCTCGCCACCGCCTCGCAGTACGATATCGGTGTCAAAGTCCTCATCCTTAACAACGAATTCCAGGGTATGGTCTTGCAATGGCAAGGTTGGTCGATCCCACCTTCAATATATGGATAGTTCTCATGAGAAATCTAGATCTATTCTATGATTCCAGGTACTCGCACACTCGGATGACAAACCCCGACTTCGTCATGCTTGCTAAAGCTATGTATGTACACGCGATTCGATGCGAATCTGCGGCAGACCTTCCTGCAAAGATGAAGGAGTTCCTGGAATACGACGGCTCGAAACCCGTTTTGCTGGAGTGCAAGGTCGAAACTGACGAGCACGTGTACCCGATGGTGCGTTTAGAGAGGCCAGTCTATCTTTGAGTCGGGTAAACTAACTGTTGCGACCAGGTTCCCGCCGGGAAGGCGTTGCATGAACAGGTCCTCCACCCTATTCTGAGGCCAAAAGAAAAATCCGACGCATGATCTATTTTTCATTATTCTCGATCTATATGCATATTAAACCAACATTCACTCTTCGCGCTCATCCGATTTACAACATACCGTTTTCACTGTGTACTAACATTCATGGGCTCGACCATCTTTTATTGACACGAACCACATTTATCTACGGCGTCCCTGGGGTCGCAAAAGGGATGTTGATTCCCATAGGCATATTGGGTATTCTGCTGGCTACTCCAAATAACAGAACAGAAATAGTATCACTGCGTCCAAGAATAGCGTTTGCGCTGTCATTAGCTTCGCCCGACGAGATCGAATATGATCCTACTATCAGCCAGGTTCATCAGCACTGCGCAACTGTTGGATACAAGATCGGGATATCTATTCATAAGCAGTGCATGGAGGTGTCCGGTGATCCAATTTTGTATGCGATCAGTGTGGACATGGGCGTAGTGGGGCTCGGGACGTCGAAGATACGACTGCTTGGCAAAATTAGTGTCCTGTGTTAGTAGTGCTGTGCATCCGATGGTCAGGGCAGACCAAGTGAAGAGGATCAAAGTTCAAAATAGCAGATCGTTCTTCCCAAGAAAGCCCTACCCAAGGCTAGTCGCGATGCGGCCAGAGTCAACCAACAGAGTGCGATAGAGCCTATCACAGGCTAGCCAAGGCCGTGTTTGCCGCGCCGTTATCCCCTGTCCTTATTGATTCATTGACAAGTCTAAGCCCAGATCCATCAAAGCGTAATTGGTTTAAACGTGATGACGAGTCTTGCATACTTGGTAGAGTTTACTCAAGCCAAGGATCCTAATGACGCTGTGCGATGATCAAGGCACAGTATGTATTCAGTCGAGAAAGTGTTTACGCACCCCTAAGTGTGACGTGATAGAGAGGGTTGATGGGAACACCGGTCCAGTGTATAGGCACAAACCCGTCGCGTCGCAAACTCAGACGATGAACAGGCAGAAACCTCATGCAGCAGATGAGTAAATAATACGAATAGACGCATTGCGCTGTTGGAATGCTTTCAGGGAGCTGGAGCTAGATCGAATGAAAATGGACACAGCTCACTAGTTCAACCGATGATATCCGACTGAAACGCTTACCTGTAGAAAAAGCCTTAAATCACGCCACTGTGGGTCCATTGGACGTGAGCTATGGAGCTGTGGGAAATGAATAGTGAATCATGTTGCCCCTCAGACCGTGGGCGATAAGACCGCAGCGAGCAAGAAAGTTTGATTGATATTCGGTACGCTAGAGATGGATTCATTAGTCTCTCTTGGTCACGGTCAACCTTACAGCACAGCGGTAGGTAATCTCCACTCACTGTTGAATCTCCTGATGGGGATACGATGCTTGAGCATGCCTGATCCCTTCAGGGAAACATTGCGCATGCAAACCATGATGTATATCCTGAGGCACAAACCCTCTTTTGCGAAGTAATAGAATGCATGTCACGCAAGAGGGAGGGCCCTCGGAGCATCGTTCCGAATCAACCTCGAAAACACAAGCGCAAGCGCCAAAACGCTAATTTGTATGTCAATATATGGCATTATTCACCAAACCTTGAGCAACTGATGTTGAACCTACACGACACGCAGATGCGAGTCTGATGTTTTACGTTTTCCCATGACAGATTGCCTCGCCTTGAATGATGCCCGTGAATGTGCTTGTCTAGAAGCGGGAGGCATAGCTAGTAGACGCTGGATCGACTCCCGCGAGTAGCTTTGCTCCATGATCTTCCTAGTGCCTCGAGTTGAGAATTGCGGCATGACAATGCGAGCGGGATTAGAAGCGGGCCTTTTGACGTAAGTAAACGTACGCGATGCGGACCGAGCGGTGTTATTGGAAGATCAAGGACAAACTTGTTGTCCCCGGAAGGAGCATGATGATTGTCGACATTTGTGAGACCTCTGAAACTTTCTCAACGTTTTCGAACTCGAAGATAAAAGAGCGGCGTTACGCCACATTCTGATTGGTGGCGATATGAATGAGCCCTAGTATGTTAAGAACGAAACCAGAAAACAAGCATATCACGGGTAAATCTAGTGGGTTTGATCAGTTCATAGATCATCGCTGATTAGGACATTAATACGTACGATGGACTCCCACTGCATGCACAGATGCAAGAAAATGTGTTCAATCAATCATAGACGTCTCAACACACAACCCATCAACACACCAGTACTGCGATGCAGTATATCAACTAGAGCTGTTTACATGCCGCCACTTTCTTATCACCGTCAGGGATTCAAAGGGGTTCCGGATGACTCAGCGCAAGCATTAATGCCATAGGGATTTGATCTGCATGCCGGAATGCAAGCCTGAGACTCGGAGCGCGTAAGGTGAGCACGCAAATGAATGTGGATATCAAATAAGAATGCCGGCCTTGGATTGATACGCTGCTGGAGGATCCACGGATTCAAGGGTATCCCCGGGGAAATCGACTAGGCGAATCACTGCCTGGCGTGCAGGTGTATTCATACGGCGGCCTCGGATAGGAGTACCACGCATAGTCGTCGTACCGATGGAGGGCATCGTCTGGCACCATCGCCTGGGACATGATGGCGGAAATCATGAAATGGTGAGTGAAATTGACAAATAGGACTCAGATATGACTTCAGGTAGACACACATAGTAGGGCAATACCACGATCTTCGGAAGCACTCCATCCCTATACAAATACAATCGCAACGCGGCGTTGTGCTGCTACCCCATCCACTCTCGGAACTTTCGTCGACCGCGAATAATCCACAGCGGCACCGTCCAGCTTGAAGATTACGAGAATCAGACGAGAGAGGTGGATCACAAGTCGAGGCGCGCAGTAATGTCCAATATTTCACGCTTTGTCTTTCATTGTGAGGGTTCAAAATGACACGAAAATGAGATTATCACAAGGAGATCGCCGGACGATATGAATAAAACGTGTATCGATGTCTTCTAACACACGACAAGCGTTCAGTATGGAGCTTCATTATGGGTCGACGGTCCTTATTGGTAATCCATCTGGGAGCGTGAGGATCCATCGTGCTGAGAGAAAGATAATGCGCGGAGGTTCGAAGATGAGATTATCGGTGTGAGATCAGTAATTGCACATTGGTGAGGAATGTGCGTGTTGAGTTGACAAAGGCGTTCTGATTACCAACGGAGGTCGTGTGTTTGTAATTGTCAGGATTCTATCGATCGCCTAGATAATCGCCGTCATCCAACGATAACTGCGCACAATAATGGCTCACCAGTAGCAAAACTAGATGACCTCGGGGTAAAACCAATCGATCAACCCGACCGTTACAGTGCAACTACCGGTAGCTTGAGGCACAGATCGGTAGCAACGACGTAGATCGTCGCTGATCAAGCGGGACCTCGATGTAATCACACTAGGTGAATCCGCGAAGGACGTTGAATCCGTTATCGATTTCGCTTGTTACCGTGAGCCACGAGACGAAGACGGCGACTAGATGTGGTAATTGATGACCGGGAGACTTTGTTTTGAATCGTACTTCAGGGGCTTCGTGCTCCATTCGGAGAGCCTCTAGGGGGAGTTGATCACGCAAATAGAAATCTGGAAAGCGGTAAGCGGTAAGCGGATAGGATGGGGAAAACAAAGAAGCGGGTGTGGAACATATTAATGCTCAGGTTCGAGATGAGCCGAGGGGTAAAGGGGTGTCCTCAAACATCCGTGTAAGTCTCGGTCGGCCTTTAAGAACCACGCGAAGGTCACAGGCGATTCCAACCGGATGTGTGGGCGTAGTTACTGGCAGCTGATCATGGTTCGAGACTCCGAAGGCCAGGGAGATAAGATAGCCAAAATCAGTTACTCAATGCATCCTGATTATACATGATCAAGATAATAATCAAGCTCACGATACATAATGGCCGGTTCCTGACGAAGGAAAGAGATGAAAGCGCCATATACGTGGTATCAAAGCATCGATACAACATCGTGCCATGCATACAGCATGCATACTGCCAGTATACGCGCCAAGATCATATCGATGGCAGGACAAAGGCCATCCTGTGATGCTGTATGGGATTGGCCAGGGCGGCTGTGCACCAATCCTGTTTGACACAATCAAACAACCGCCAGCCAATGATAAGCGCTCCCTCCAAGGCCAAAAGGGATTAAAACAAAGGCACATATTTAATACGACACGGCATGGCGTGATCAAAACGAGGGAAATTCGTGACTGCAACGAGGGAATGGTCTCAGTGGCACTACAAGCTGTACACGTATGGGTTTGCAGGGATTTTTCTACACAGAAGTAACCAGGGCAATGTCTTGCATTCCATGGGTATGGGTAGTTACTGGCTGGTTTGAAGTTATCTGGATTGGGTCCATGTTCCGTGGAGGCCCTCTGCCCTCCACGCACACCATTGGGAGAAAAAGGGAACGACTCGCTGGTAGATGTACATGCGTGCGGATAAATTTACCACGCGAGCTCAATCGAGGGCCTACGAAAACTCCCGTGAGGGGAGAATGGTGATATTTCTGGTGAAAGGACTGTCTATCCGAGGCCGATGCAGTGTATGCGGCCTTTGACGCCCATTTTAGCTCTTTTTGTGATATGAAGATAGCTAGAGAAAGCTCCGGTCAACCAAGAACAGAAGACATACCAAATAGGCGAGTTTGGGATGTGGTTGGATGTAATTTGTCACAGAAAGATGGCAGCTGGCTGACACGAGGGCGGCATGGTGTGGCAGCTCGCCAATATGGCTCAATGGGTCACAAAGCAATCTGTCGAACACATGCATAACGTGCTATAATGGGGGTCTACTGCGACGGCGGTTTGGTCCTGCGAAACTGGGCGGGAATCACTGTTATATGAACTACAACCACTGGATTATAGTTAGGATACGCCGATATTAGAGCGCACGCATAAAGACTGTGTGGCCTAGAGGAGTCTCGTGGCGTGAATCCACGGTCCGATCCCTTTGTGGAAGCTCGAGGCCAGATGTTTGAAAGAATCATTATAATATATTGATGAAACTGTCTCAGATCGTCTCGGGTAGGATGATGATATAGATTACCGGGAGTATACTACAACAAAGGGAGCGATTTAAAACGAGCTTCCTGGACGCACGTTGCAACATTCGACCGGTGAGATCGAAACGACTCACCTGCTCTAGCGGGGAATGATAGTGAGCGAAGGACCGAGCCGAATAATATCATAAATATTTGATTGGGATGTGGGGTATTCGGTGATATCATGCGATGGCTCGCATGCATGGAGCTGACATGATCAGTTAGCTATGTCATTTGAGGATATAATCAAGAGGAGTTCACGTGGAGAATATCACGTTTGCATGATGCGAGTGGATCGGAAGGAGCCGGAATTGAGGGGGAAAGGTGAGTCAGCAGCTCTGTTGAGTCAGCTGCGGTACCTGCGGACGAGTCATAGCGTGTTCTCCCGGCTTGGTCGGCAAGTCGTGCCAACCTCGAGACTCTGAGTAAAATATTCTGATTGGAATAAATAATAATTTTTCTAAACGGAAACTCGAGGCAAGAACGTGGAATGAGAGTAGTAAGAGGGTATTTCCTGATGAAGAGTAGATAAAGAAAAAGGATACTGGCGCAATCGCCGCAAATCTGAGATTGACCCAAATTGGATGGCCTGCCATGGCGTCTGTTGGCCACTCCATAATCGGATATTATTTCCTAATCAGGATAGGGAGGTGCACGATTACAGAGGATTACGCGGTTTGTCTTGGGTTGCCGGATTTCCAGCTCACCTTTGTCAGTTTGGGGTGGTGCGTATATAAACATGCTCCTGTCCTCCCATCATGTCCGTGTATTATCCTTCCCCCTCCCTGTGCGATATCAAGTCCACGGGTTAAACTTGGATCTATACAATCCTATAAATCCCTTTCGACCCTTGAATTATTTTTCTTACGGTGACGGCCTCCCGTGCTTCTAAATTTCAGCCCGCCTTCCCTGCCCGCAAACTCAATCTGGCTATAGTCTGTCCGACCCGAATAACACAACTCGCGCTATACATATAGCACACCTTTCCAAGCCCATTTTTTTCCTCGTGCGGACATGCCCCGCATAATTACCAGTACAACTCAATTCGATCCAACATCAACCATGGCATCATATGACTCCGCATCCACATCACATAGTGTATCATCTCCACCAATTGAAAGACACCGTCTCAGACGTAAACGTTCTCCTTCCCCATCCTCGCAACACTTCAGCGTAAATCCATTTGCTGCACATCGCACATATTCCCCATCAACCCGCGCTTCTGACATCGCACGCCTCCTTGACCCAGCATACGCATCCCCGTCTCATCAAACAGCCTTCAAGGCATTAGGGCGAACTGCTATCAGAGAGGTGTATGTTGATCATCACGGCGACCTCCATGACCCTGATTTCCGCGACTTCCCCACTTTTGGCCATGCGCACTCTAAACCAAGTTGGGAGCAGACATATGCAGACGAGAGTGATGCAGAGGAAGATGAGGGGATCTACCAGAGACGTGCGTCTATCGAGAAGCAACGGAGGCGGCCATCCACTACTGCTTATTACGCTTCCCCTGCTTACTACCCCTACGACGAGCCTTCGTCGTATGAGTCAAGAAATCTAGCTGAAGTCGAAGATGAAGATGAGCAGCTAGATCATCAAGAACGCGCACCTCTCAAGGAGAAGTGCTTCGCTACGCGATCAAAGTCTCCTGAGAAAACTTTTCAGACTGAGAAGGAGACATATCCTGAGAACCTCCATATTGAGGTACCGCAATCTCTTGCAGCTGACGGTGAATGGACGTGAGTTATATTCCTAATTGAATTGTATTTCAATAGCTGACATCGTGCTTGCAGACCTACGTGTGGACATGCTATTCGTCGACAGTGGCACGCCTTTACACTGAGCCTGCGCTTTAGTCTATTCCGGACCAAGCGTAGAATTCAGCGGAGAATGTCCAGCTAAACGCGCCACCTCACTCTATGTTATCACAACATTGCGCCAGCGAAATGTATATGCTTTCCTCCTTTTGAGCGCATGTCGCCGAGGGTCGCAACCTTGCATACCCCCCGATACCCAGCGGGACACGTCGTGCATTGCACCTGTCCATGCGCACACATTGTTCTCTAACTCCACGCCGCATTTCCCAACTTCGCCTTTTAGCGGCGCTTTCTTGCAAGCACGACCCGACTCGCGCAACCTTCATATTCGCATTTCCATCCCTCAGCATTTTCTTATTTTCGCATTGTTTTCAATTTTGCTTTCGCACGCGCAATGGACATCTATGCATCCACATTTCTATTCATTTTTAGGGACTGGATATCTATTCATCTAGTATCTATGTCCCCCGGTGGGACGTGCCGTGGAAGCGGGGATCGGATAAGGGGAGCAGAGGAATTGAACTATGACAGCATGAAAGCGAAGAAGTTGCAATTAGTGCAATGAAGGAGGAGTAACACCATACTATACGTAGTTTGGAACGAAGAGGAGACAATTGAATCACAATGAAATGACCGCATCTTCTTGGAGTGCTAAATTGAGAAATTCTCCGTCGGCTTGTCCGGCACTTGCCGTACCTCATGTTTCTCTTTTCAGCGCTCCTCTGTTGTCACGCTGCACATACTGAAAGTGATCTTGGGAAGGCTCGCATCATAAGTCCTTATCTCAGACAGCTCTACAAAACTGCCTGCCGATGCTGCTTGTGGGACGTAAGGAGGGGCGCACGCAATCCTTCCAAGTTGCCGGATTGGTACGCGTTAAGGCGATGATCCTTTTCTTATGCCTTCACCAGATTTGTCTATATTGGAACACAGTACGTGGGGCCATCCAATATCCATTCTGCATACCACGGGAATGTGAGACCCGATCCGATGTGGCGATGTTTTAGATTGTATGGCATAAGGTCCTGGTCTTATCGTTTCGTCAAGACACGTCGCTTCATGAAGCGAAGCTTTTTTCTGCGCTAAACCAGACACGACTCGAATGGAAGCCTTGGAACGGTATGCTCGCCGACGTAGCGTGGGCAATCGGTCCTTTGACCCGTCCTCCACTCCTTATCCAGCTCGAACCGTATCAGAAAACGAACGTAAAACAAAGAGTCGGAAGGCGCGTGGTCTCTCGTTCCTATCACGACGCGTTCGTTCCGGCGGGATTGCATACTGATATCGTTTCGACTACCCCACACGCGGTGTGCCTGTGGGATAAACCCTCAAACGTTGTCTACTCGATTCCGGCCGATGCTCCCGATTGTCCGTGATTTGCACACATTACCTCAGTTATCCAACCATCCACTGCTCATACATGCGTACATTGTGTCATCGCTCCGACCGCCTAGACCTCTAACGGCCTCTTGTACCCATCAGCCCTCGACGTAACATCACCGCAGTAGCTTTGGCTGTTCCAATTCATGCTGTCATTCTTCCTGACGCCGTGATCCTGTACTACCTGGTGGGATATCCAATCTTCAAACGTATTTGGATGGGTAAATCCAGGGTCGAACCCGCACGCCCTCTGCAACGCGTTCGGTCTTTTGCATGATCAGTTATCTGCAGTTCAAACACTGCTGCGCATCTTATTTTATGTGGTAAGTGATACATCTTTTCTGTATCCGGGTCATTCGCCAGATGCAGTCTGATCGGCGTCCATCAGTCCTCGCTCGAAAGGCGAGTTTTCAGCAGCGCCTCTGACTTCCCCGTGAGTTGTTTGCACTTCATTCTCGCCTTACTTCTAGTGAGCTCAAATATGTTTCTCTGTAGCGAGCGCTTTCCGAGCCGGAACCTGATAAGATAACACACGATCTCAAGTTAATTCTATTCGCTATCTATCCGAGAAATGCGTGCTTCGTATATGCTTCATCGTTCATTCGTTTTCATATGGGATCCGCTCATCCGCTTAGCCGAGCCGCGCCGCGGCGGCAATATGCAATACCGTTCCTCATCGCCTTGGGACTCGAAACGGTAGTTGCATCTAGCGAGGAAGCGAAGAAGGCTTCTTGTTATGAGCACCTCAAGGTTTCAGTGAGGTGTGGAGCTTTCCCTGCTCAGCATCGGAATGCTGTGTTCCTGCATTGAATTTCGAGACTGGAGGCGACTTAATGAACCTGCTAAAGCGGAGTACTGAAGGGCTCCACTTTACTTCCGCGACGGATTAGGCATCTATCGCATCATGGGCAATGCAATTGGTTCGACACAAGGCTTGCCCTTGCAGGCTCATCAATACTTGTACTACTCCGCCATATTGCTTGTCGAAGAAAGGCATCAAATGGACGGTGTTGGCATCCTTGGTTTCACGCTTCACTATATCACATCTGACATCTTTTCCCCTCCTTTGTTCTAGATCGTCCATGCGACCTCGGTGAGTCTAATGACCTACGCTTCTGCCCGCAATCTTATAGATTTCCCTTTGCCCAGCGATTATCTCTTGTGTCTTAAAGACGTTTCACTGTCTCCTATCTATTTCATTTCGCAAGATCCCGAATCAGTGTACCTTTGCATATGCCTATACGTATGATTTGAGCGGATCATCCTTTCCTTTCAGGTCTATCAAATTCGATCACACAAACGTTGGCATCTCCTCCTGAGATACAACTGGGGGAGAGCTTCATTCAAGACAGACCAACAACGCATGCATCTCATCGAAGACTCATTCATTCAGTCCCACTCATCTCATTTCGATGAATAGCCAATCTTGTGCGATCGCGGGGTGACTCTCAACTCGAAGAAGTAATGTTCAATTATAATGAGTGGCTGAATGAACCCGCGGACATCGCGATAACTTCATGGCCCAGGCGCTCGACAAAGATAGACTTATGGGCCTATCTTTTTAATTTAGTGCATCCAATTCCATTCTCTGTCACGTTTCTTCCCGCGTTGCTTTCGCAGTACGTGAGGCCCATCGAGGTTGTGCTAGATTGGGATTGCCGCAGAGACGCCCGACCGCGTGTTCACAAAGGGAAGATCAGAATTTGATATAAAAAAAAAGTTACATATGTGGTACATTGTTTCGATCTCTTTAATTTTCAACGTTCTGCATACCAAGCCATGCTAGGCCATGCCAGACGCAACATCTACTTATAGGATGTGCTGCTAGTTTCAAACCAATTGCAAGTTCCCATACACGACCTTCTTTACACCGCCATGCGATGGAAGAGCCATGGATCAAGCTTCAACTTGAACACTCACACTTGCATGCAACCCTAGTTAATGCCACATCGGCAAACAGTTGGCCTGGCTGAAAATTTGCCTTGCACATCAAAAGGGTCCTGCCAAGAAACACCCCAATAATGTGCGCATGCTAAGTAACGTTCTTTCTTTTTTCTTTCCCGTGAAGGTATACTAACGTACACGGCAGTTCCGTAATCCCACCACGTGGAGTACTGCGAAACCGAAGAAGACTCGCGCTGTAATCACGCTGCATGGCTTTTAACGTCCGCTGAGACATGTCTATTTTACTTGATCCGTTTGTGGTAAGTACTAGACTGCGTAGGTGATGGGCTTGTTTGGATGTGCATATGACAGCTTCCCTGTGGTCGGTGCTAGCACCGCGGTGATCAGCATCAAGGGATGACCCACCGCGGACAGCCTGAGGAAGAACCCATTTCTTTCCCTTTCATCCAAAAAAAACGTATGCGTAGCTGCCTCCTTGCGGACGAAGGTCAAAGGAAAAAGCTCGGCGGCAAGCTTACAAATGTAAGTGGCACAGCGCCGCGTATTCGATGCAATGTCGATACAATCATAGAATGTGGCGTACCTTGTTCGCCGAGCCAGACTCCATGCACGTGAGTGAATGACGTTTCCAAACTCACCGTCTGGATAACCTCATGCTCGATACAAGCTGTGTCTGTTACACCTTTTTACATTGCTCGAAGCCCTTTTAAAAATTGACACTGCAACGATCAGAAAATGTGATTCTGATGCACTGTGTGGCGCAGGGTTCAGACTTGCCAGCCCTGATCAGTATCACAGAAGCACGGCACGACGAACGGACGGCGTTATCTGTCAACTAGCGTTTTGCGGCGTTTTTCAAACACCTCGTATTCATCGAGGAGCTGCGAGAGAGAAGACGAGATAAGTCAATTGCATTATGCGTAAGGAGATCGGCAAAACATAGACACGGTAATAACCGCGATGAAAATTTGTGTTGGATGGATTTTGTATACTGAGGACGCTCTCAAGATCACATGGATGTCATCCATCTAGAGTTTCAATTGAACCTGATTGAAGACTTGTGGTCTGCAGAAGCTTGTGGATGAATTATGTCGCGGGGTGCGACAAAGTGAAAACACCCAGTCATGTTCGTGAAACCGCTGTGGAAGCATACACGCAGGCAGCTGCTTCCGGTTCTCCATCACGCTGCCCAGGATTGCTGTTGTAAATCCCGGTTCGGTGAAGGAAGATCAAACTTGAAGTATTCATCGGGCACTCGGCCATCATCATTACTTGGAACCCGCGTGAGAGGAAAATCAACGATAGGCGCGGTGGATGCCTGCATGAACGGAGATCAAAAGATAGTGTACCACGAGCTATCAAAGTTACGAGAGCGATGACGACGGTGGACGATGCCGGTGTGGGTCGAGACTGATAAAATTTAGATATGAGTTGCAAACGGAAAATAGTGGTTTGACACTCACACTCACGTTCTCAATAGGAACTACGTCTGAACGGTGGATGTAGCTGGGAACAGGGCGATTGTCTAGTCGACTGGGAGAGGAAATAAGAGATAAAGAACATAAATGGTAACGCGAAGCTCATCGTCACAAACAAGAGGAACTGCATCTGTGCGGTAAAAGGCAGGGAGGTAGCGAAGAAAAGCGGGTTATTGTGTCCATTGTAGTGGAAGGTGAGCATGGCTAGGGGCGGAAATATTATGGGCGACATCGCTGGATTATGGCGCACGGAAGCAGTGCGAGGTGTCAAGGCAGACTGTATAATTGAGTAGATCCCGAGCAAACAAGGCGTGGGTTTCAGACGCACTCAAAAGACACATCTATGGATATGTACACCGGGCTGTGGCTCTTGGGCAGGCTAGATGCTAGCAAATTTGTGAAATGCTGCATATGTAGGTCTTCAGGTTATATCCGGTCGAGAAGTCACTGTTGGTATGAGTCAGGTGAGAGTAGAGCAGGATGGGGATCTGAACACCAAACGAGGCGGGGAGCTGACGGGACTCGAAGCAGAGCATGATGGTGTTGTTGTGGCAATGTCGTAGGCTCTAGCAAGAATAGCACAGTCAGATTGAAAGTCCCTGGCCGATGGTGCCATTGGTGTGCCCCTCGAACAAAGCTCTTGGACAGTCTCCAGCATCAATCCATCGAATTCATCGATCATCCTGGCGCTACCGTGCCTGAAGCTGAAGCTGGTCAGGGTGGTCTGGTCGTTTGATTATCCAGAACACTGTTGTATACGTCTCCAACCCACCGCGAGGTCCCCCACACCTCATAATAACTTCCAGACACTTCCAGGGCCTTCCCCACACCTGACATCACAGCGAGTTTTTGTTCGAGTCCTATGAGAAAATACCATCCCAAGTAACCACTGTCGAATAGACCACGATATATCCTGTGTCAAGATTCCATATCTTCGTACCATTTGACGAGTTGCTCGCGACCAGCAGCGGGTTGTCCGGATCTGCGGAGATGTCAGTCACGGAGAGACTGCCCATAAAATGGATTCGTGATCACCCCGTATCATCCTTGCAAGTCTTGAGCTCCCTGGACTGGACTCTCCATTAACAGTGACAACTCAGTACTCCCTGCTCGCGTTCATCTTCATTTTCCTGCAAGGTCCATCGCCAAGCGTTACCCTGAGGGTCGAAATCCGCTAATCATTAGCTGCAATTCCCGAAAGTAGGACATGGACGTTTGAACCAGATGAATTCACCATGACCCCGGAGGGTCTTTACCGGTGTCATTGTCGATATGGCAGTTAGGAAAGTTGGTAAGTACGGACATGTTCATATTGAGCGTGTTTGAAGGACCAGCGGTGAGCTTTCATGGATTGCAATAGGCCAGACATTGACAGTATCAGTGATTTCAAATAGGTATCAGGGCTGTACCACATTGTCTGCTGGAGCCAATCGTCAGCCCAACGCTCGAAGTTTTGATTGACCATGCCTTAGTAGGCGGCCGGGCAGCAATCCGAAGCGAAGATTTCAATTTGTAACTGCAGCCCCAGTGAGACCCCTTCGTCCGCACAGCGACCATGAGATTCCTCGGCGCACAGGTTTCCCGTGTTTTCAGCCGTGCAGTGTTGCAAGAATAGCAGGCAATAGTACTTAGCCTCCATGATCGACCTAGCATGCTCTGCACAAGTTTTGCAAACCCGAGCAGAGGAGTGATCCGGGCGGAGTGACGGTCATCCGGGCCGCTTCATTATAATTAGATCAATATCCACTTCGACCAAACTTCGACTCCATAGTGAGGTATGTCAAAGCCTTAGGTATGTAGTCTCCACTTTGATAGAAGGAAGATAATCATTCCTCCTCAGAGGTGAGCTATGTGCGCCTGACTACTGCAGCGCATGTAGTTAAAGATGGGACTTTCCCTTGATGGTTCTTAGACGAAGTGTTACAAATATATGCATTCGATATCTCTCGGGAAATATTATCTCTACTGGAGTACGAGCCAACTCGAGGTTCATGCTTCTCAACAAAACAGTGCCCGAGAGAACACTGTGGCGTGTATAGTCAAAACAAACGGCTATGAGCTCGGCTGCTTCCTGATGCGCATGTACTGTAGGTGTCGACTCCAAGTCGACGATAATGGGCACGAGGTTTGGAGGTCTGTAAATATATTGTAAGCTACAATAGAAGGGGGCTCATCAAAGACAACTCTTTTACCAAAGGTATGGATCTTGGTCTTGTCTTGGAGGAGAGTAGTTGATCGACTGCGGGTAAAGTACGTATGACACGGGAAGCTAATTGCTAAAGCCCGGGTCAGTACTTGGGTGTCTGCAAGAGGCCACATCGTTGAAGAAAAGTTCACCTTGCGGACTGTGATATGAACTAGGTATGAAGATGTAGATACTCTCTGCTGTCTTTTATGCATTCGAAAAAGGGTCAAGGCTATTAAAATCCAGTGCAATTGTAAGTAGCAAGCAGTAGTATAGGACACAGTAGCAGTCCGCGGCAGATAAAGTAACCGTCCCCATAAGGCTTATCACCACAGCCTCGTTTCTATAATTTAGCATTGACACAGGTTCTGGCATTTTATGGGAAGGAGTTCGAGGGTAACAAGGCTAGCAGTCAGAGCGCTACGCCGGAAATCTCTCGCCCCGAACCACTCGCCCACAGCTTCGCCAAGTGCATCTGATGGAAGGTTTCGTGGCAGTTTCGATTTATGCCCCATAAGGCTATCCACAAGATGCTGTATGCTATTCACTCATACGTGATCTCTTGAAAGATCCCTGAGCAGCCGGTCAACAGTCCACATGCCCTCGCACTCCCAGGGTGCTCACTTTCAAGTTGACAGCTGCCACAGATTTATCTTCCTGCAGGCTCAGAGTGTGGTAAACTAGTGGCATGCGCCTTCCTGGATCTGGCTACGCGGTGCAGCAGAAAATCTATGTGGACAAATGCATCACTCTCCCTTTGCAAGACGAAATTTCTTTACAGACTCATGCATGTCGTTGGGGGTCCAGCTTTCCTGTTCAAATACTTGTGTCATTTGCGCACTGGGAGTGGTGGTATGCCTCTCTCACCTTTGTGTTTCCTCCTGTAGTCGGCCAAAATCACTGGATCGTCTGCCGTGTTTCCTAAATCTGGTTATCACAATATAGTGGCGTTTCACTGGGACGTGACGTCAAACGATCCAATTATGAACGCCATCCTGTGGGGTTTGGACTCGTTTTGCAATTCGCTCAAAAGCAAGTGTGTGCAGGGAAGTGATGGCAAGGCTGCTGCTGATGCGGTTGATAATCCAGTCGCAAAGGAAGACGACAACGACACGGACCCATTGTTGGTTGAGCACCTTGCGGTCCTAATTTCAACGGGTGACACAGTCTAAGAAAAAAATGGTACCTAGTTCTTGTGTTGTCGATGCTTGACGTATCACATATTTATGTATGGGATAATTCTGAATTCATACCGGCCTGTGACATCTGCAATGTGAAGATGATACTGTCGGGTCTGGTGCATTCCTGAGATATATGGATATCTCGATACAGAATCTTTCAGATGCACAGACACGGAGGTGCACTGGCAGTGGCTCGGGGCCAAGAGTCATTGACTACCCCTGCGACATACGATTGAGAAGCAGTCTGCAGATCTAGCAGAAGATGACGAGGAGAATAGCACCAAAATTGACCAAATTATGCAAAGCTCTGGCGGTAATCACCGAATATAGGAAAAGTTTCCTACGGATACGCAAGTCACCTTGGGCCAGGTTTTTAACGCAGGCCAAGAGCTGCCACACAGCTCCCGGGGAGACTCGCTCACCAACTCTGCATATTACGACTAAGAAGGAGACGTGGTCTGGCGATGGCAAAGTCTTTCGCTCAGTACGCCTCACAATTTTTGACCCAGCAGCATAATCCAGCATCGAGTCTGTCCTCTTCGCAACCCTTATTCTTTTCATTCACAACCGACGAAGGGTCTCGTGCAGGTGATGATCATGATACAGTCGTTGACGACGTTGACGACCCTCATCTGCGTGCAAGCAGACTGTCAAGTCGCGGAAATTTTAGGAGTCAAGCACATGATATAGATGACGAAGACCCATATCTACGCCTCGACGAAGTGGATGACCTTCCAGGGCCATCTCATCATGCTTCTCAGTCAATTCCTTTGATAGCATCTGACTACGGCCAAGCTGAGTCCCAGGACTATCCAAAGGGCTGGCTTGCCCACCAAGCGTCTCCTCCTCGAAGAATTCGCTCGCCTTCACCGTCCCTTTCATCCTCATCTCTTGGTTCACCCGGCCCTATAACCGAGTCACCGAGACTCATGCCTAATCGCTCTGCTAGACCCCAGCCTCCCCAGCCTCCACCTTCACGCGCTCGTGAGCCAGTCTCCTTATCTCTGACTGAGTCACTGCTGCCGAGGGACGGCACCACACGCCCCATCGACGTATTTTCCTTGCCAGATCCGCGGCATATCACTCGAAGTCGACGAAAGTTTAATGACTCGGGCTGGACCATATTTTGGTGTACAGGTGTTTCTGTATGCGTCTTCTTTTCCATTCTACTACTATTCTTCTCTGGCAAGACTCGCAAGGACGGACGGACAGTTTCGCTCCCATACACAACGTTGCTGCATACAGTACCTCTGCTTACCATATTGACATTTCTGAGCGCTCTTGTGGCATATGCTCACGTTTTCCTCCTGCGCATATTTGTTCGTCCAGTTATGATCGCAACATCAGTATTCATACCAGCCACACTTTTTATCTCTGCTATTTGGGCATTCGTTGGTAGTTTCATGTGGGATGGAGACCAAGAACCGACTTGGGGTGAGACAGTTGGGTGAGCACCCTTTCTGGTTGTTTTAACTGTGGAAGCTCATTACGGTGTCCAGTCTTCGACTATTCTCACTTGTACCCCTCGTTCTCTCCATCATCACTGCCAGACGCCTAGTGAATTTACCCCGAGAAATCCATTCAACTTCCTCTATCCTTGACCTTACCACACGGCTTCTCATTGAAAATCCTTTCCTTCTCGCTCTCTCTCCCGTGATGCTTCTCGCCATGCTGGTTGCATCTATACCATTCATTACTCTGATCTTTCGACTCCTTTTGATTGGTTATGTCCTTGAACCCAATGGGACATTAGAAGGGCATGTCCAAGGATGGGCGAACTGGGCGATATTTGGTGCGGTCGGCGTGTGGCTTTGGAGCTGGGGCATTGCAAAGGGGATGTTGCGTACGACTTGTGCGGGTGTTATTGGCGCTTGGTACTTTGCTGAGTAAGCGTTATTTTTTTCCTTACTTCTTATCTCATTTACTCATGATTTCAGCCCTGACGTTCCAATCCCACTGCCAAGCGATACTCACATCATCCATGCTGCTCTCATGCGGGCTGCATATCCATCTCTCGGATCGATTGTCCTCAGCGCGCTCATCCTCACGGGTATCCGATTGCTAGGGCTCCTCACCCTGGCCCTGCGCTGGCTTCCGCTCTATCTACCGCTTGCACTGCGTCCATGGTGTCGGCCTATAATATTTGGTTCGGGCATGGCAGTCTCATATCTAGAGAGCGTCACAACATCCTTGAGCAAGTATGCGCTCGTATATGCTGGGTTGACTGGAGACCCCTTCTTTGTGAGCGCAAGGAGAGCCCAGGCTCTCACTGCCTCCGTTGAGACTGCTAGCGCAGGTCGGTACCGCAAGAAATTCAAGACTG
Source organism: Suillus subalutaceus (assembly GCF_016647625.1). Classification (NCBI taxonomy): domain Eukaryota; kingdom Fungi; phylum Basidiomycota; class Agaricomycetes; order Boletales; family Suillaceae; genus Suillus; species Suillus subalutaceus. The sequence goes on along the minus strand of NW_024540272.1, from coordinate 348,800 downwards.
AACGTGCGTATCGTCTTTGTGGCCCGCACAACCGTAGCTGACATGTCATTCAGCACCATTACGGATACTTACCTATGCACCATTAACGCTGACATTCCCCTTCGCACTTATGACGTATCTTTTTGTCGCACACACATTGAGCGCACCTGATTATGCGTTGGGGGCCTCGTTGCTTGCTGGTGGTGTCACCGCACTCGTGGGCTTGTTTTGCGTAGGACTAGTCAAGGATGTGTACGTTTTGATCAACAGTACAACGTTCCCGTGCTAATCATTGCCATACTAGTGCTGATACGCTGTATCTGTGCTATTGCATCGACAAGGATGTGGGCGAGAGACACAGGGAGGAAGTATTTGTTGCTGTGAGTGTATTTTGGATCGACTTTGGGACACTACTTAGAACCACACTCAGCTCGAATACGAGATACAACCTCGGACCGCAGCTCGATCACAACCTCAGGCTGCGGCTCCACCGCAACCGCAGGCTCAGCCGCGCTCGTCGTTATCAGGTCGGCCTGAACAGGCATCTCCGACTCGGGCAAAGTGTCCAACAGCCATCTCTCCTCCGCGATCCAACCCACCGCGCGTACCTCAACAATATACTCCTCCCTCTCCGAAACCTGTTCCGCGCCCTATTCAACCTGTCCAACCTGTTCAGCCGATACAGCCAACCATCCCAGATGCAGACATTGATCCTTTCGAGCACGAACCTATAGGGTTTGATGGACCTGCAGCTCAAGTCCATGGGTACGATCTCTCCCCCGAGCCTCGTCGCACGTCAGTGGACGACGAGAGCCTTGATGAAGACGACGACCACGGCGAAGAGTCGCAGCTTTTCCCAGGTTCAGGGCTTTTCTGAAACAAGTAGAACGGAGCAATCGAACTTGTTTATAATTACACTAATCTGCGATGATGGTGACATCTTATGATAGATTAATCGCATCATGCTGTCCACTTGCACGTCTTGTTTTTGTATTTAATGTATATTCATCTACATATTCGTGTTCTTGACCTGATAACGATGTAGATTGAGAAGATTCAAGTACTTATGCAGTATCGGATTTGAAGGAGCTATACAGCCTAGCTGGTAGCACTGTCCTCGTTTCATAATCCTTTGACTAGGGAGTCCTCTTGAGCGTCTACACATATGTTGTTCACAGGTGTGATGCAGCAAGCCACGTATAAGCGCACTTGTACTACTACTGCAGTGCTGCTGTTCTAAGTTCTCCCAGATTGGCGTTCCGAAACTTCCGATGTCTCCGACACACGCAGTACCGAGTCATTAGCACTGATTATTTCAAAGCAACATCAACAACTTCTAGCTTCGACGGTTCTGAACGGTTCTATCAGATAGCGCCCGACTCACGGTTACTGCACCGACCAAAAAATGTCAGTAAATCAGTTCAAGGGTCCCTATGACCCTTCTATTATGGCAGAGTCCTATGCACAATGGGAACAATCGCTCGAAATCGAAATCCAACGGACTTTTGATACTGTCAACCGCGATATCCTGGATGGCTATATGGCTAGAGACCTTGCCAGGCTCAAAGACCCCCAGGTGGACCCGGATTTCCTTTGTACATGGACTGTGTGTGGTGTCTGTGTCATAATAATTTGAATGTAATTCCAACTGCTGGTTATTTTAGGGCCTCCTATGGGACAGGACCACATTGTCAAGGACCAGAATTGAAGCACAACGAGCACCCATCGGGTTCAACTTCCTGATCAAGACCTGCTTAAAGTACAACCTAGTCGAAGTCATGATATTGATTACGTCGAGATATGGCACGTTTCGGCTCGGCATGAAGAATGGACATGCTCTGGCCAGTTATTGCGGACTCGCAGTACTGGTGGACCTCTTGCACGTAGGGACGGATGTCGAAAGAAAAATCGATTGCTGAGGAGATGATGAATCACAACATTGTAGATCTCTGCTTCAAGGTGAGTGCACATGCGATGTCGTTGGGACGAAATCTGAATGATATAATATAGAACATAGATAGCTGGCTCTGCGCACACCGCAGACTTGCTGCTAGCACCATTCGCTCTTTGGCTGGTCTGATTGGGGACAGGATTCCTGCGGATATGGTGGCGGATATTATCGCGAAGCTCTGTGTCTTTGTGCTCCAAGGGCCCCGAATTTTTGTCGAACAGTTCTATGCTCCGGAGACAAAATGGCAGGGTGGAATAATTGTTTTAAGAGGGCAAAATGTGGGTCTTTGACTGCAGACGTTTTCATGGAATTAACTTCATTCCCTCCTCATCTGTTTCAAGGCTTCCGAAGCAGAGGTGGCTAAATGTGCTCTGCGATACTCAGGACTGGCCCATGACGATGCTCTCTGGGCTGCTCAAGGTCTTGTTTGTACCTATCCCATGCTCCCTACGAAGTTTCGCCTTGAAATTCTTAAGAAGAGGCCGGAAATTGTCGACTTGTTGTTTGATTGTGCGATCACGCCTCGACCAGCATGGTACCCTGAGCGGCAAAGTGATGCGGTCGCATGCGAAATCCTTGCACTTCTATTCCAATGGCCTCCTTACATAGTACCCGGCGTGTCTTCGCCGTTGGATGGCTCATCGAGAACCCAGGAGTGGAAAGCTTTGTCTCAAGCCCTAAAGATGTTGACCGCAAGACAAGAATGGAGCGAGAAGCTAATTGAAGTGTGGATGAGCGTTGAAGAAGAGGATTGCCGCCATGTCGAGTCGTCAGTTTATACTGTTGATTGCACTTTTGTTTTTGACCCTTTTGTTCATAGGCTGTTCAACAACGTCAAAAATTATGGAGCAAAAACTCTCCTTGGGAAAAGGACGTTTCAACTTGCATTCGAACTACGAGGTATGGTAGCTGGGGTCAGAAGATGCTTCACTGCTGAGTTTGTATCTGTTTTGTTCAGGCATTAAACGGATAACAGTCTTGCGGTTGATTACTACATTGACTCATGCAGCAGACTCATGTGGCATTACCAACGCAGAGTTGGAGTCTCTCCTTCGTGTGGCCTACGCTGCATCGCAGAAAATAAAACAAGCAGATTCGGAAAACGAAGAAGACCATCTGATGTATGCGGAGCGAACACAGGATATGTTCGCACTGCAACTTGGCGACTCACATGCAGCTCCCCAGGTAGATTCTCCATTGCAGATCGCAGAGGAAGTGGTCATGGGCCCTACAGCACTCGCGCGATTGTTGGCCGTGCTGTCTCAACGGGGCATCCTCGACTCAATCCAAGCTCTGAAGAAGGCACCGAATGGTCTCTCAACCGCAACTTCCTTGGATCAAGTACAAATGATTACACATCCCGAAATCATGCGGAAATTCCTGCTAATCGCCTTCCGGCGCGTGGAGTCTCGCACAGAGTCTGGACGGAAGGTTACTCAATCAAACCCGTATTACGCTCGGATGCACTTCGTGTCCTCTGCAGAGCTTGCAGCCGCCTTGGTCTCGTTTGACAGGTATACACGCGGAAGATATACCGAGGAGCTCAAGGGTGTTCGAAAGCAGCTTGTCGTGGCACTTGGGAATGCGTCAGAGATGGCTATCCGCACCGGACAAAGTCAGATCGCCTTGAGCTTTGCACTCGGTGCGATAACAAGCGCAGAAAATGTTCCCGAGACAGAAGGTATTGATGAAGCGATAATCGCCAAGAACATACGACGAGCTGATCAAGCGAGAGCGGCACTTCGCCAAGGGTAGTTCTCGTCACAGCTTATCAAGGCTCTTCGATCCCGCTCCACTATAAACGCCAAGCGAAGCTTCGCATTTGCCCAGGACTTAGTTCTCTGACTGTACGTTGAGCTATACGCATACGTCTAAGTACAAAATGGATGTAGTAACGTTTACATCGGACCGTGACAATATGTCACGGTCTTGCCATGTCCTTTCTTATTACAATTTCTCGTTCGTCCATCCGGCAAGCCTTCTCTCCGTGTCTTGCGCGCAGCTATGCCGCAAAGAGCTCGAATACAGAACAGACACAGAAAATAAGTACAAAAGACACCTCGTTCACTGAAGGTGAATATAGAGTTAGAAATCACGATACTTCACGCTAACAATTATACCAGAAAAAACACTCTCGTCATGTCCACCAGGTACAATCCTGGAGGGGCTGAACTATCTCAAAGGACAACCTCCGGTGATAGCTCTCCCCGATGAGGAGTATCCTTCGTGGCTGTGGGAGCTTCTGAAGCCGAAAGCATATGAAGAGGACGGTCCTGGAGGCAAGGCGGAGAAGAAAACGACTCCGAAAGGAGAATCAACAACGCATCAAGGACCAAAACTTCATGAAGACGCAGTGGTGAGTACATTTGCTATTCGTGCTTGACGCGCTCATACGTGTTCCCATAGATGGCTTGCCCTCGAACTATACTACATAGTTTTATATCCTGCAAATTGTCATTATATTCGATACATGGACTCCACTTCGGTCGGCTCTACGATAATATATCGTGTTTACGGTAATAACTCAGGGAATACTATATCAGCATCGTCTCTGCAAATAGACAGCATCTCTCCGTGTTCTCACTCTCGACGGCGCTGTGCACGATCGACCGTGAGCGAAGACACTCACATTAGTCGATGCTGTTTTAGTGAATGAGCTCGCATATCATAGAAGCCCCGAAGTGACCAAGCACCGGTGCTTTCGCGCTGCTCATCTCTCGCTTGACTGATACTTGAGCTTTCATGTAGATGCGACCGACCCATCCACCTAGCAAGCCGATAAAGAGACTGGGCACTAAGAAGACAGGCGTCATGGCCACAACGGCTCCGAGTTTCACGATCATCGTCAAAGAAAGTTCAACGACCCCCGGTGGTCGAGCGGACGGAAACCGCATAGTGTCCGGTTTATATGACAGGACGATTCGGGTGTGGGATATGGGGACTGGCGAAGCACGCATCGTGTCTGGGTCATACGACAAGACCATCTGGGTGTGGGATCTAGAATTTCTAATCCGCCACCAATCGTTTGAAGCACCTGTGGTATGTTTCTCATCCGGCCTACTCATGCCCTTCATTCCGCCTCCTCCTTTCTCCCAGATTCCAAAACCCCAGCCTCTTCCGGCCCGAACGAGGAGGGATGGATTGTAGGTCCCGAAGGACGGCTTCTCCTCTGGATCCCGCTCGCTTGATACTCGGGCACGATGTATACCCCAGGCAACACGCTGGTGGTACCCAATAATGCCTTGCAGCTGGACTTGAGTTGTGTCACACATGGCACAGGTGTCGGGAACAGTAGTGGGTTGCAATACCTTTGTATCTGTCAGTTGTCCTTTTGGCATGTACTTATGTTAATCGACTGAAGATCTACACTTCCTACAAATTTCATACAATACATTTTTGCCTTCTTGCGCTTCATTCGTTCCGTTTTGCTACTTAATGGGCTGGCTCTCGCAAAACAATTCAGGGCTGCACGAAGATTCCATTCACTACATCTACATACTCTCCTCCCGTGGCTACTACTCTCTAGAATTGCTTCCCAGTTTACTTCCTGCAGGATAAACCGTGTAAGTCAGAGCTCGACGTGAACTTGAGCCACCACTCGACAATGGTGACTGTGCCTCATCCAGCATCATCCCTTCCTCGTCAGACTCCATCCCTCCTGATCTAAACAGATGGCTCGCCGCGATTGACTTCTTCACTCCTCTAAGCCGTTCCCACCAGCTTGGACCATGACGCCATGGCGGCCATCAAACTACCCGAACAATGCTCAACGAATTACTAACCACAGGCAGCTCAGCGTAAGCAGCTGCCTGTCCGCAATCAGACTCTCCCGAGCATGTCATATGATGCGCATTGAGGAGGAGGAAGGGTGAAAGGATGAGTAGGCGATGGTGATCGGAAGATGTGAGGCGAAGAGGAGGGCCGCGTATGGAATTTAGTGTTGGAGAGGGACGGTTTTGGGCCTCGACTACTGCTTAGAGGTTCGTTCCTGTAATACTTACTATAAGTTAGGACAGGGTATAGAGCCGCGAGATGAGACCAAACACCGTAGCACATATCAACAGGCTCTCCATAATGATGCTTAGGGGTGCCTGCTGTAGAAGGATTTTGATTTGTAAAGGTTAGTGGGGTAGCAACGCGTCGTGATCGAGTTAGCTTGACAGGATAGCAAGGTGGATGACAATTCAGAAGGAAAACCGGAAGGAGGGTTCGTCAAAATAAGTCGATGATCGATGAAAGACTCGCCTGCAGATGGCCTTTTGCCCGATCAACCTAGCTCAGCTTTCGATAACGTCATTCCATCAATATTCAATATTGGTCCAGCCAATCGATGATGGGCGCTTCCAAACGCCTTATGTAAATAATTCGCATTGCAGACATGCAGCAGGCGCACATCTATATTTTCTGCCTCGTTCCATTTGCATCAAGAAACCTCTTAACACCTACACTGAGCCATCCTTCCCATTTTCTCGATGGATCAAAACAATCCTCGGAAGGCGCGCCGGGGGTGGTTGAAGCCACGTCGTTCAGACACTCATTTGGTAGAAGAGAGAGGCAGGAGGGCAGCCAGTCGCGATGTATGGACTTTCGTCTTTCCAACTACGCATTGTTTCTAATCTTCACAGCCGTCCTCTCCATCACCTCCAAGGAATGGCTCTAGTGGACCACCCCCGGGCTCAGTTCGCAAGTTTTTTGGCAAGGTGACCAAGCGCTTCGCTCGAAGCGCTCGACAGTCCCCCAACCCTGAACCCACGCCTGCAAGTTCCAGCCTACAGGACATCCAACCCGTTCAGTCAACCAAGGTATGTGCAATCTCAATGCTGAGTGTGCCCCGTATGCCATGAATACTACTCATCACTTCTGCAGGATCTCACCGCTCCAACTCCCGACCTGAATCTTGAACAGTCACCCAATTCAGTGATTGTAGAAGCAAGTCCAACCAACGTAGTTTGCCACTATTCTTATCTGTCTCTTTCGATTGTATGCTAACATTTGTAATCAGGCTGAACATCTCGACCCCAAGTCTGTGAACGAAAGAATCGCCAATGCTACCAAAGGTCTCGCAGGCATCGGCCAGGTCCCAACAATAGTCCAAGATGCTTCTTCAGCGATCAACAACCCACCATCTGTTTCTGATACAATCGATGCATTCTCTGCGTTTCTTAAACCCTTGAAGGTGTTCAACTCCGTTGCCAACGAAATCGCAAATGTACAATAATCTATCTCTCTTCTGTACGTAACTAACATTCATACGCAGGTCCATCCCTACGCGAAGGTGGCATTGAGTATCTTCACTTGCGCGTCCAAGGTAGGCTTCTTTCTTAATCATTGCCATCGCAGGTTGACCAAGTTTCGGTATCAGATGATTCTCGATCAGGCAGACCGTGATGTCGCTGTTTCTAGTCTGCTCTCAAAGATCTCTGAAGTCTATACCTTCATCACGGAAGAGGAGGAGTTGCCCAAAATCCAATCCATGCTAGCGATATATGGGAAGATAGCGCAGCAGACACTGGAGTGCGCTGATTTTATCAGCCATTACTCTGAGACGAAGAGCGCTTGTGAGTCGATCACACTACGTCGTCCCCTGAGACTCAATGTTGACTGTTTATATAGGGATAAGACTTGGCAAGCACATCTTCGACGAAACGGACGCAACGATTCAGAGCTACAACAATGTCCTCGACAGTCTCATGCAGCAATTCCGAGACCGAGCGGCTCGTGACACCGTTGTGATCGTCCACCATATAGGTAAGAGACGCTTTCATGTCTCTTTGAGCCTTATCTGACATTCCACGATCCCTGGCATAGCTGAGAGTCTGGACCTCTTCGGCGTGGAGTGCGCAATGGGTGCCGGATTGAATACGTCCAAATGTTGTTTGCCCAACACTCGGCAAGACCTTCTGAAGGATATTCAGAATTGGATCAGCAGCACCGAGGAGGGCGCTCCACGGGTCTTATGGTTGTCTGGCACAGCAGGCAAGGGTAAATCGGCTGTTGCACATACAATAGCCAACTGGTATATCGAAAATGGTGGTCTTGGCTCATGCTTCTGCTTCGATCGTACTCGACAAGCGGATCGCCGTCAGGACAAAATATTCACGACCATCGCAAGCGAATTAGCGGACTGCAACCCTATCATGCGGCGAGCCTTGGCGCAAGCAGTTCGTGATCACAACGGACTCAAGCGCACTGCAGATATCACAAAACAATGGCAGGAACTGATCGTTGGACCGACAAGCATAGCCTCAAAAGCCATCGCTACACCCGTCTTGATTGTCATCGAGGCGTTGGACGAGAGCGGCGATGCTAATTCCCGGGAACAGATTCTTCGTCTCCTCACTTGCAAATTGAACACTTCCACCTCACAACTAGCTGAACTCCCAGCCAATTTCCGCATTCTCCTCACTTCCCGTCCACTCGACGACATTCACAACACTCTGCACGCCGCGCCACATGTTCGCCATGTTTCCCTGGATGATGTCTCGTCTGTGGACACAGAACTCGATATTCAGCATTATATCTCCCATAAGCTGGAAGACTTACGTCACGTCTTCAACGATGCGCACTTCAAGGCGCTCGCTCTGAAATCTGATGGCCTGTTTGAATGGGCTCGTCTCGCCTCAGAATACATCAAGAGCACGAACATCGTGAGCCGCGGTCCGATGCGCCGTTTCCATGACATTTGTGAAACATCCGCCAAAGGTGTACATCTGTTGGATGAGATGTACCAACGCATCTTGGCAGATATCATGCCAAGGCACGTGCACGAGGAAGCTATCCCTATCTTTCGGTCTGTGATGGGTCAGATTCTGGCATCGTCGGAACCACTTCCCATCACTGCGTTGAATGCAATGCGACAGTATTTCCCATGCGATGATGACCGCTACGACGTGAAGTTGCTCATGGGGCATCTTGGCTCGCTTGTCTCTGGTACCTCTAATTCTGATACTCCCATACGTCCCCTTCACGCATCATTCTACGACTTTCTCACAGACAAATCGCGGAGCGTTGACTTCTTCGTTGATACGCCATCGGTACAGAGCGATCTTGCGTTCGCAACGCTTCGAGTCATGGAGGGCGGACTTCGCTTCAACATATGCTCCTTGGAGAGTTCTTATGTACCCAATTCTGCCGTTCCCGATTTCGCAGAACGAGTGAGGAAGTCCATTTCGGCGGAGCTATCATACTCATGCCGCTTCTGGGGGACTCATGTGGCGGCCTTGTCCTTTGAATCATCGCTCGCTAAGGAAGTTGAAGCTTTCTTCGATGGAGAGCGCCTTCTTTGGTGGTTGGAAGCAGTGGCTCTGATGAAAAGTCTCGGTGGATCGGTAGTGACCCTCTCATCTATTGCAAATTGGCTTTCGGTGCGTAGCTCAAGCTCATTCTTTACCCAACGAATTCTTACGAGTAGTTGGGTGGTCGTAGGGTCATACCGAGTTCACGCATGTTAGTGACGCCACCAGGGATACCTTGCGTTTCGTCCGAACTTTCGCAACCACCATTTTATGCAGCACTCCCCATTTATACTTGTCCGCTCTGCCGTTCGCTCCAACGCAGTCGATAATATTTCGGAAGTTCGCCGCGAAGTTTCCCTGCATCCCTCGCATTGTTGCTGGCCATGTTGAAAATTGGCCTCAGATGGAAAAGATACTTCAAGCGAATAGCTGGGTTTGGTCGGTTGCACTGTCGCCAGACGGAAAACACATTGCATGTGGTTTAGATGACGGAACAATCCAAGTGTGGGATATAGATACTGGCGAGGCGTTGTGCGCCCCTCTTCGAGGCCACACTGGATGGGTCACCTCTGTCGCATTCTCGCCGGATGGACATCGCATTGTTTCAGGTTCACGTGACAAAACAGTCCGGGTGTGGGATGCGAAGACTGGCCAGGCATTAGGATCCCCTCTCCAAGGTCACACTGACTGTGTTCGGTCTGTCGCAATCTCGCCGGATATGAAACGCATCGTGTCTGGTTCACAAGACAAGACAATTCGGGTGTGGAACATAGAGACTGGCGAAGCATTTGGTGCCCTACTCCAAGGGCATACGGACCAAGTTCGGTCTGTCACAATCTCACCGGATGGAAAACGCATCGTGTCTGGTTCGGCAGACACCACTATCCGGGTGTGGGATATAGAGACCGGCGGTGCATTGGGCGCCCCTCTCCAAGGACACACGGACTGCGTTCAGTCTGTCACAATCTCACCGGATGGCAAATGCATAGTCTCTGGTTCATACGACAAGACGATTCGAGTTTGGGAAATGGAGACTGGCGAGGCATTTGGTGCCCCCTTCCAAGGTCACACTAGCTCTGTTCTGTCAGTCGCAATGTTGTCGGATGGAAGTCGCATCATATCTGGTTCACATGACCAGACGATCCGAATGTGGGATGCGAAGACTGGCGAGGCAGTAGGATCCCCTCTCCAAGGCCACACTAAGCAGGTTTTCTCTGTCGCAATCTCGCCAGATGGAAGTCGCATAGTCTCTGGTTCATCGGACAAGACGATTCGGGTGTGGGATGCCGATACCATTATGGGCAAGGCAACGGTTGCCGCCCTCGAAAGCCACACTGCCCCTGTCAACTCTGTTGCAATCTCGCCAGATGGACATCGCATCGTGTCCGGTTCAGATGACAAGACGGTTCGGGTGTGGGATATAGAGACTGGCAAGGCATTAGTCTCCCCTCTGCAAGGGCACACTGGATCTGTTCTGTCAGTCGCAATCTCGCAGGATGGGAAGGCAGTTGTGTCTGGTTCAACGGAGGCCAAGAGTGTCCGCATGTGGAATGCGGAAACTGGAGAGGCATCGGGTGTTAGTCTCCAAGGTCACACTGGATCTGTTCAGTCTGTCGCAATCTCGCCGGACAGAAACTGCATCGTGTCTGGTTCAACCGACAGGACAATCCGGGTGTCGCATATTGACACTGGCAAAGCATATCCTCTCAGGGGGCACTCACACTACGTCCTGTCTGTCGCAATTTCATCAAATGGAAACCGCATAGTGTCTGGTTCAGCCGACTCAACAATTCAGGTGTGGGATATGGAGACCAGTGAGGCATTGGGCGGCCCTTTCAAAGGGCACACAGACTGGGTTCGGTCTGTCACAATCTCACCGGATGGCAAACATGTGGTCTCTGGTTCATACGACAAGACGATTCGACTGTGGGATATGGGGACTGGCGAGCCATTGGGTGCCCCTCTCACAGGCCACACTAGCTGGGTTTACACTGTCGCAATCTCGTCAGACGGTAATCGCATCGTGTCTGGCTCGGATGACCAGACCGTCCGGGTGTGGGATATGAAGACTGGCGAGGCAGTGGGTGCCCCTTTTCGAGGGCACACCGGACGCGTTCTGTCTGTCGCAATCTCACCTGATGGCAAACGCATCGTGTCTGGGTCATCGGATAAGACCATCCGGGTGTGGGATCTAGAATTTCTAATCCGGCACCAATCATTCGAAGCACCTACAATATGTTTTTCACCCGACCTGACTCATGCCCTTCATTCCGCCTCCTCTATCCAAGATTCTCAAACCCCAGCTCCTTCCGGCCCCAATGAGGAGGGTTGGGTTGTAGGTCCCAAAGCACGACTTCTCCTCTGGATCCCGCTCAATTTCCACCCGGTGGTGTATGCCCCAGGCAACACGCTGGTGATACCCAACAATGCCTTGCAGTTGGACTTGAGTAATGTCGCACATGGCACATCATGGCACAAGTGTCGGGAACAGTAGTAGGTTGCATTGCGTTTGTATCTGTCAGTCGGACTTTCATGTAGTTATGTTAATTGACCGAAGATCTACGCGCATTCCACGGATTTCATACAATACCTGTTTATATACCTCTTTGCACTTCCCGTTCTGCTACAGTTTAGGGCTGCACGAAAATTTTATTCACTGTATTTACATACTCCCCTCCCGTCGCTACAATACTCTCTAGAATTACTTCCCAACTTACTTCCTGCAGGATAAACTGTGCCAGTCAGAACTCAATGTGAAGTTGAACCACCACTGGCCAACGGTCATTCTGCCTCATGCAGCCTCATCCTCTCGTCAGACTCCAATGCCCCCTGATCTAAATAGATGGCTTACCGCAATTGACTTTACCCATCGAAGCCATGCCCACCAGCACGGATCGTGACGCCATCCAACTGTCGACGAAGACTAATCACAGGCAGCTCAGACGTAAGCAGCTACTCGTCCACAATTAGCCTCTCCTAAGTATATAATGGAATACTTCGTTTGTGATGCGCGTCCACCAGGAGGAAGGGCGGAAGGATGGGTAGGGGTGATCGGAGGTGGGGAGGCGAAGGAGAGGCCACGTGTGGAATCTGGTGTGGGAGAGGATGGTTTTGTGCGTTGACTACTGCTTAAAAGTTCGTTCCTGTAACGCCATAAAATTTAGGACAGGGTATGGAGCCGCGAGATGAGACCAATCACCTTTGCACATATCTTTGAAATAAACAGGCTCTCCGTCATGCTGCTTAGGAGTGCTTGCTTCAGAAGGATTTTGGTTTGTGAAGGTTAGCGGGGGTAGCAACGCGTCGTGATCAAGTTGGTTTGATAATATACCGGGTGCTCAGCGGGATAGCTGGGTGGATGGCATATTCGATTGATACGAGGGAATGCTGTTACAGATCTATATCACATATAGACGGTGACAATTCAGAAGGAAAACCGCAACGGGAGCGACTCGTCCTTGTCCCAATACTAATAATGCGAACTGTACTTATCACTGTGAGTGCATCATCAGCCTCCGTGCCCTTCAACTGGGAAAAAATGTGAAAGACTACTTACATAATATGCTTTTCTGCTGCACAACGGCACTGCGAGGAAATCTGTTACATGGAGCAGGTGCCAACCCGGCCGTTCATTGGGGCACTCATCCCCAATATTCTTGCGCCCTTGTTTCACCACTGAACAGAAAACAGCACTTCTGGATGGAAGAGAAAGTGAAATGAGCTCCTGCGGATAGGTATACGGCTGCTTAGGAGACCTTGCAGTTGATGAGGATGCCGTGATGGTTGTACAGCTGGAGAGAGGTAGTCTGTCTATTATTAGATTCATGCTGGGCTATACTTGGACGTTCAAAGTTTCAAACACCGATCTAGTACACCGACGCCCGGCCGCATCGATGTATCGATCATTTAATCAAGTCCTTCGATGCCTATGAAGCTTCAGCGCTTCAAAGACAACTGTGACACGGTGGCGATTTTAAAGACACTGTACGTTGGCTGGAACTTAGGATGGCAAGCTCGCCGGCAGCTGAGGTATGTTTCTTTCAGAAAGTCTTTTTCTACAACTTAACTCTTCCAGCACCGCATGCGCTGTCTGCGCCCAATATTTCAGCACTTCTGAGTCTGACCAACGGAGTTCTTCTGCACCCTCTGAATGTTTACACCCACATGTACCAAGTCAAGTGGAGTTCTCCAACGAGCTCCCGCTGTATTTGACGGTAGCCAAGGCCCAACTTAAGCTTTAGCAGCGACCTCCTGCCACAGGCTCTTCGACCCTCTCACAATTGATTACGGTCTACATTTACACTCCTTTCTGTCGCCTCTGCCACCCTCCTAATGCTCCAAAGACCTGCTCGTCATTCCAACAAGCACTAGCTCCCATCACTCCTAACACCCTGTGTTTCTGTCACACTTGGCTCAACCACTTTTTGCGCTCTTTTTTTCTTTGGCTCACGCGCCCTGTCGCTACCTCCGTTCTCTGACGCTGAACTGCACCATCTCCCACACTGTTCTGGTCCCAGACAGCTGAAGTGTTGCATGGGTGTCCATTATCCTCGAGAGGCGCGTATTAGTGCCTGCTACATCACTGGCGCCTGCGTGCACATAGTCAGAGACTCAGCACACCTTCGCTCGATTGCCCTTGGCTTCGGACAACAAACTCAAGACATGGCTATTATGTGGTGGATTTTGTAGACGCACAGAATATCTTCTGATGGCAGCGAGGAACTGCAGGGCTGTAAGTTGTTTGATCTCGCTTTTTCGTCATCTTATGTATGCTTAACTACATTAGCACTTCGCGTCAAATAGTGGAAAGTTGTAATGCGTGGTTGGAGGAATCCTAGCTCCTGTTTAGAACAAATGTGACGTGTTCTGGCTGAATCTAGCATTTTTCAAGTTTCAGGGAGGCTCCTGGGAGTCGTGCGCAAGCCTACCAACTGTCAGACAGACGGAAAATGAGGAGGATGTGTGCATATACTTGCTGTTAAACTCGCATCTGACGAGGTTTAGTGGCAGCTTTGCGGAACGCTGGAAGAGAGTCCCGACGAGGGAATGCTGTGTCTTACGGGGTCGGTCATCTGGATATGTCGGGCACCAATCTGCGCCCCACGCAGGAGATCCGACGTTGAACATGAAAGATTTGCTTCCAGGCACATATTCTACTATAAACAAGAAAGTTGTAATCGTGACCAACGTCCGCAAAAGTGTGAAGAGTATACATGTAACATGACTATCGAACATGGCCATCTCAACGCGAGTCTGGCGACCATGCGGTCCAAGGAAGTAATGCGCAGGAGCAGGGGGCTGCAGCTGACTATCATCTGTTAACACAGCGTCAGTGGGTGAATACCTCGCAGTATCACTATCACTGAGAAGGTTTCAACATTGAATGATTTGAACTAGCACGGGCATAGGATCGCTTGCCACTTGTTCAGTCTCGTCCACCTAGATTTCACCTCGACACCTTGATGGACTCCGGGACGCCTGAAACGACTCATTTATTATGTTCTCTTCCCCTTCCAAAGGATCCTTGAAGCATGACCGGTCTTCCATGATATTCCATACAGGACCAGGGCCGACATTGTAACCCCAAACCTTGCTGATGCGATCGGTTAGAAATTGTTCTGATGTCATACTATTGGTTGACACGATGTTTGGTGGGTTGAAGAGCGTAGGAGGAGCATCAAGTCGCTCGACCTTTTCCTTGCGAAGAAAAACCAGCATGGCTCGGTGTCGATGATGGACGCTAGTATTTGGTAGTGCATACATCTTCGCAGCTCTCGGAGTAGATATTTTAGAAGTAGAGCTGATATTTTGGTAGGGGCTTATGGGACGGCCTTGCACCCGTTCTCGAGGGTAGATGCGATGTAGGCCCGGACCCTGCAGTAGTAGTGAGAGTCTGAATCTTGATTCGTTTTGGTGCTTCTTCTGCTTCCTCCTTGTCAACTTCAAGATCTTCAGGGTCATTCTGCAAATCCTCGGGGCCATCTTCGGAAAGCTTGTCCAGTGCGAAGTCACTCCCGCTATCCTCGTCCTCATCAAGGGATGATTTGGGTAGATTAGCTTTCAGGTCTTCTTCATCGCCTATAGCTGCAAAGCAAAGCATAATTTGGTCGGGATGTGCAAGCACATAGCTATCGGGGCATTTTGGTTGGGGATTAGAAGGTGTGATCTTGACAAATAGCGCTTGACTCACGGTTTACTGCACCGACCGAGACATGATATATGCACTATGATGCTAACTGGCGGGAGTTCGCAAGAGCGCAAGGGGTAGTGCAGCCGGGCACCCAGGAAGGTACAGAAGTCTGAAGGAGGCCGTGTTTATGCATGTGAGGCACTAAGGGAATGGTGAAGACAAGGTGCAGCGAGTATGTGTACCGGGAGGGAGCACAATTCGGTGTGTTGAAATGGTGTGTTGTCAGGATGTAGGGATGTGCAACAGGGTGTTACAGGGTCCGAGAAGTGACGGTCTGGGGCGTCAGGCAGTGGGTAGGCACCAGAGGTCACGAAAAGTGAAAGGTCGAGTTGGGTGTCCCTGGAAGGATACAACTGGGTGGAGGTAGGTGCAGGGAGCATGGAGATGCGGTAGGTTGTGCCAGTAGAATGCAGTGAGGGTATCTGCGGCTGCAGCGAGCAGTGAGGTGCTTAAGGCGGGGGCGGTTGGGTTGAGTTAACGTTGGGCTGTGAGAACATTAATTGAATAGAGTGAGTGTGGTCCATGGGTGATAGAAAGGCCGGGAGGGTGATTAGAGTGTAGTTGGAATTCAAAGTTCGAGCTAAAAATATCACTCATTTGATCGATGAAAGACTTGACTGCTTTCCTACGCGATATGACAACATGCACTGTATGGGTGAGCGACCTATCATGCATTCATGACCCGACAAGCGTTCATGCAGGTCAATAAATGCTAAGCACCGCTGCCCCGATATTCGCACCGTTTCATGATGGCCTTTTGCCCGATTAACCTACCTAGGGCCTTCGATATCGTTCTAGTTTTAGTCTGGCCAATCAATAATGGGCGCTTGTCCTTCACCATTGCAGACATGCAGCAGGCGCACGTCTATATTTTTTTGCCAACCACCACACTCCTCGTTCCATTTGCACCAAGAAACCTCTTAACACGTACACTCAGCCATCCTTCCCATTTTCTCGATGGATCAAAGCAATCCTCCTCGGAAAACCCGCTGGCTGTGGTTGAAGCCAAGTCGTTCAGACGCTCATCTGCTGCAGGAGAGAGGCAGGAGGGCAGCCAGTCACGATGTATGGACTTTCGTCTTTCCAACTACGCATTGTTTCTAATCATCACAGCCGTCCTCTCTCTCGTCTTCAAGCAATGCGTCTAGTGGACCACCCCCAGGGTCAGTTCGCAAGCTCTTTGGCAAGATGACCAAGCGCTTCGCTCGAAGCGCTCGACAGTCCCCCAACCCTGAACCCACGCCTGCAAGTTCCGGCCCACAGGACATCCAATCCATTCAGTCAACCAAGGTATGTGCAATCTTAACTCTGAGCGTACCCCGTATGCCTTGAATGCTACTCATCACTTCTGCAGGATCTCACCGCTCCAACTCCCGAGCCGAATCTTGAACAGTCACCCAATTCAGGGATTGTAGAAGCAAGTCCAACCAACGTAGTTCGCACTATTCCTATCTGTCTCTTTCGATTGTATGCTAACATTTGTAATCAGACTGAACATCTCGACCCCAAGTCTGTGAACGAAAGAATCGCCAATGCTACCAAAGGTCTCGCAGGCATTGGCCAGGTCCCAACAATAGTCCAACATACTTCTTCAGCGATCAACAACCCACCATCTGTCTCTGATACAATCGACCCATTCATCATGTTGCTTAAACCCTTGAGGGTGTTCAACTCCGTTGCCAACGAGATCGCAAATGTACAATAATCTATCTCTCTTCTGTACATGACTAACATTCATACGCAGGTCCATCCCTATGCGAAGGCGGCGTTGAGTATCTTCACTTACGCGTCCAAGGTTGGCTTCTTTCTTAATCATCGCTGTCGCAGGTTGATGAAGTTTCCGTAACAGATGATCATCGATCAGGCGGAACGTGATGGTGCTGTGTCCAGTTTGCTCTCAAAGATCTCTGAAGTCTATGCCTTCATCACGGAAGAGAAGGAGTTGTCCAAACTTCAATCTATGGTAGCAATATACGGGAAGATAGCGCAGCAGACTCTGGAGTGCGCTGATTTTATCAGCCATTACTCTGAGACGAAGAGTCCCTGTGAGTTGATCCCACTACTTCGTCCCCCGAGACTCAATGTTGCCTGTTCATATAGGGAAAAGACTTGGCAAGCACGTCTTCGACGAAACAGACCCAACGATCCAGCGCTACAGCAATGCTCTCGACAGTCTCATGCAGCAATTCCGAGACCGAGCGGCTCGTGACACCGTCGTGATCGTCCACCATATGGGTAAGAGTTGGTTTTCAAGTATCTTTGAGCCTTGTCTGACATTCCACGACCCCTGGCATAGCTGAGAGCCTGGACCTCTCCGGCATGGAATGCGCAACAGGTGCCGGATTGAATACGTCTAAATGTTGTTTACCCAACACTCGGCAAGACCTTCTGAAAAATATTCAGAATTGGATCAGCAGCACTGAGGAGGGCGCTCCACGTGTCTTATGGTTGTCTGGCACAGCAGGCAAGGGTAAATCGGCTGTTGCCCATACAATAGCCAATTGGTATATGCAACACGGTGGTCTTGGCTCATGCTTCTGCTTCGATCATGCTCAACAAGCGGATCGCCGTCAGGACAAAATATTCACGACCATCGCAAGGGAGTTGGCGGACTGCAACCCTATCATGCGACGAGCCTTGGCGCAAGCAGTTCGCGATCATGACGGACTCAAGCGCAATGCAGATATCACAAAACAATGGCAGGAACTGATCGTCGGACCGACAAGCATCGCCTCAAAAGCCATCGCCGCACCCGTCCTGATTGTGATCGAGGCGTTGGACGAGAGCGGTGAAGCTAGTTCCCGGGAACAGATTCTTCGTCTCCTCGCTGGCAAACCGAACACTTCTACCTCACCACTAGTCGAACTCCCAGCCAACTTCCACATTTTTCTTACTTCCCGTCCACTCGAAGACATTCATAACAATCTGCACGCCGTGCCGCATGTTCGCCATATTTCCCTGGATGACGAAGTCTTGTCTGCATCCACAAAACTCGACATTCAGCTTTATGTCTCCCACAAGCTGGAAGACCTGGGTCACATCTTCAACCATGCGCACTTCGAGGCGCTCGCCCTGAAATCTGATGGTCTGTTTGAATGGGCTCGTCTCACCTGTGAGTACATCAAGGGTACGAACAAAGTGCGCGTAGGTCACATGGGCCGTTACAATGCTGTCATTACTGGAAGGTCTGAGAAAGGAACACGTCTGTTGGATGCTATCTATAAACGCGTTTTGGAAGACATTATGCCAGAGGACGAGCGCGAGGAAGTGATTATCATGTTTCGATCTGTGATAGGGCAAATTCTTGTATCGTTGGAACCGCTTTCCATGCCTGCATTGGCCGCTATGCGACTGCACTTTCCCGAAGGGACTTGCGATTACGAAATGGACCAGGTCATTGGGCCACTGGGGTCGCTTTTGACCGGCACCTCGGATTCCCATACTCCCATACGTCCCCTCCACACATCCTTCTACGACTTCCTTACAGACAAATCGCGGAGCCTTGACTTCTTCGTTGATGCATCAGCGGTACAGAGAGATCTTGCGTTCGCAACGCTTCGGATCATGGAGGGCGGACTTCGCTTCAACATCTGCTCCTTGGAGAGTTCTTACTTGCCCAATTCTGCCGTTCCCGATTTCGCAGAACGAGTGAAGAAGTCCATTTCGGCGAAGCTATCATACTCATGCCGCTTCTGGGGGACTCATGTAGCGCCCTTGTCCTTCGAATCATCGCTCGCTAAGGAAGTTGAAGCTTTCTTTGATGGAGAGCGCCTTCTTTGGTGGTTGGAAGCAGTGGCTCTGATGAGAAGCATTGGTGGCTCCGTAGTGACCCTCTCATCTATCGCAAAATGGTTTTCGGTGCGTAGTTCAAGCTCATTCTTTACCCAACGAATTCTTACGAGTAGTTGGGTGGTCGTAGGGTCATACCGAGTTCACGCATGTTAGTGACGCCACCAGGGATACCCTGCGTTTCGTCCGAACTTTCGCAGCCACCATTTTATGCAGCACTCCCCATTTATACCTGTCCTCTCTGCCGTTCGCTCCAACGCAGTCGATAATGTTTCGCAAGTTCGCCGCAAAGTTTCCTTGCACCCCTCGCATTGTTGCCGGCCATGTCGAAAATTGGCCTCAAATGGAAAAGATAATCCACGCAAATGTCGTGGTTAACTCGGTTGCACTGTCGCCAGACGGAAAACGCATTGCATGTGGTTTAGATGACGGAACGATCCAGGTGTGGGATATGGATACTGGCGAGGCGTTGTGCGCCCCTCTTCGAGGCCACACTGGATGGGTCAGCTCTGTCGCATTCTCGCCGGATGGACATCGCATTGTTTCAGGTTCACGTGACAAAACAGTCCGGGTGTGGGATGCGAAGACTGGCCAGGCATTAGGATCCCCTCTCCAAGGCCACACTGACTGTGTTCGGTCTGTCGCAATCTCGCCGGATACGAAACGCATCGTGTCTGGTTCGTCCGACAAGA
The DNA here is from genome assembly GCF_016647625.1 of Suillus subalutaceus. Taxonomy (NCBI): domain Eukaryota; kingdom Fungi; phylum Basidiomycota; class Agaricomycetes; order Boletales; family Suillaceae; genus Suillus; species Suillus subalutaceus. The sequence continues at coordinate 328,964 of NW_024540272.1, read as the reverse complement.
CAATTCGGGTGTGGGACATGGAGACTGGTGAGGTGTTTGGTGCCCCATTCCAAGGACACACAGACGGAGTTCTGTCTGTCACAATCTCACCGGATGGAAAACGCATCGTGTCTGGTTCGAAAGACACCACTATCCGGGTGTGGGATATAGAGACCGGCAAGGCATTGCGCGCCCCTCTCCAAGGACACACGGACGGGGTTCGGTCTGTCACAATCTCACCGGATGGCAAACACATAGTCTCTGGTTCAGACGACAACACGGTTCGAGTGTAGGATATGGAGACTGGCGAGGCATTTGGTGCCCCCTTCCAAGGTCACACTAGCTATGTTCTGTCAGTCGCAATCTTGTTGGATGGAAGTCGCATCGTGTCTGGTTCATATGACCAGACGATCCGAGTGTGGGATGCGAAGACTGGCGAGGCAGTAGGATCCCATCTCCAAGGTCACACTGCCCAGGTTTTTTCTGTCGCAATCTCGCCAGATGGAAGTCGCATAGTCTCTGGTTCAGAGGACAAGACGATTCGGGTGTGGGATGCCGACACCATTATGGGCAAGGCATCGGTTGCCGCCCTCGAAAGCCACACTGCCCCTGTCAACTCTGTTGCAATCTCGCCAGATGGACATCGCATCGTGTCCGGTTCAGATGACAAGACAGTTCGTGTGTGGGATATAGAGACTGGCAAGGCATTAGTCTCCCCTCTGCAAGGGCACACTGGATCTGTTCTGTCAGTCGCAATCTCGCTGGACGGGAAGGGCATTGTGTCTGGTTCAGAGGACAAGAGCATCCGCATGTGGAATGCGGACACTGGGGAGGCATCGGGTGTTAGTCTCCAAGGTCATACTCGATCTGTTCGGTCTGTCGCAATCTCATCGGACAGAAACTGCATCGTGTCTGGTTCAGACGACGAGACAATCCGGGTGTGGCATATTGAGACTGGCAAAGCATACTCTCTCAGTGGGCACTCACTCTACGTCCTGTCTGTCACGATTTCATCAAATGGAAACCGCATAGTGTCTGGTTTGGCCGACAGGACAATTCAGGTGTGGGATATGGAGACCGGTGAGGCATTGGGTGGCCCTTTTCAAGGGCACACGGACTGGGTTCGGTCTGTCACAATCTCACCGGATGGCAAACATGTGGTCTCTGGTTCAGACGACCAGACGATTCGAGCGTGGGATATCGAAACTGGCGAGGCATTTGGTGCCCCTCTCCGAGGCCACACTGCCTACGTTAGGACTGTTGCAATCTCCTCAGATGGTAATCGTATCGTGTCTGGCTCGGATGACCAGACCGTCCGGGTATGGGACATGAAGACTGGCAAGGCAGCGTGTGCCCCTTTTCGAGGACACACCGGAGACGTTCTGTCTGTCGCAATCTCACCTGATGGCAAACGCATTGTGTCTGGGTCATCCGACAAGACCATCCGGGTATGGGATCTAGAATTTCTAATCCGGCACCAATCATTTGAAGCACCTACAATATGTTTTTCATCCAACCCAACTCATGCCCTTCATTCCGCCTCCTCCTTTCTCCAAGATGCTGAAACCCCAGGCCCATTAGGCCCGAACGAGGAAGGGATGGGTTGTAGGTCCCGAAGGACGGCTTCTCCTCTGGATCCCGCTCGCTTTATACTCGGGCGCGATGTATGTCCCAGGCAACGCGCTGGTGATAGCCAAAAATGCCCTGCTGCTGGACTTGAGTCGTATCGCACACGGTACATCATGGCACAAGTGTCGGGAATAGTAGTAGGTTGCATTGCCTGTATATCCGTCAGTCAACGGGCATTTACTTATGTTAATTGACTGAAGATCTATGCGCGTCCTGAAGAATCCATACGATACATGTTTGCCTTCTTGCACTTCGTTTCGTTCTGCTAATGAGCTCACTCTCGTAAAACAGTTGAAGGCTGGACAAAGATTTCATTCACTACGTTTACATACTCTCCTCCCGTCACTACTATACTCCCTAGAATTGCTTTCACGTTTACTTCCTGCCAGATAATTTGGACGCACCTCCTTGCGAGTATATCAAGGTACCTGATGAATAAGTAGATTTTCTGCACAGTGATTGTGAATGCTAATTGATGTAACCCTTGATCTCGGAACGACTACTGTGGCGATACAGTTCCTGGAGAGATTGCAAAATCGCTGACACCAAAGCATTGTGTTCACCAGGGATGGACCGTCCGAGAGCTGTATGTGCCATTCTGAGAAGTTCGGTAAGCTGGCTGGTCGATAACCATACAGAACGGATATATTCCAGAGTAGATTAAAGATGTATCAAACTTTTTGACCATAAAGATGAATCATCTGCCTGTATCCTGTGTCAACCTGCCATCTCGCATTCGTTTACAGCACCAGGAAAGTAAGAGGCGGTGTCATGCACTCAATACCCAATATTTACTCACAATTGAGTTTCTAATTCCCACCTTCCATCCATTGAAATCATAAAACGTTTTTGAATACGTCAATCATCCCCACTATCCTCGTCCATCATGTCGTCGACCTCTTTCCTCATATTTGGCACATTCACATATGGCACCTTGTTCCGGATCCAACGTCCCAGTAACCAATCCACCCTACACAGTCCTGAACCCGTGGTAGATGCAAGCAGCGGCGCTCCGCCCAGACCGTTGCCCGTGTTCCAAGTAACGCGATGAACCCCTACTTCGGGTGGCCATACACCAGTACTGATACTCGTCTCAGATTCATCCTTTTTGGCTTGTTTCCTTTTCGAATTTGCGGACCTTTCTTGAGTTTCCTGGCGTAGTGTCAGTAACAACGGGGGTATATCTAGAATGTCGCTCACTTGCGGAAGGAAATGGTCCAACATACGAAACTCTCCTGTTTTTCGGCTGTAGTCCAGCTGAAAGATCTTGTGGAAGAAAAATGGCTTCAAGACTTTGAGAGAAGAATGCTTATGATCGTCAAAGGATACGTACGACCGATCCTCCTCTCCTTGTTGATTTCAATGTGTTGGTCGTTACGCAAGAGCCATCTGCTGAACCGACCGCTAGCTGAGCGTGATAGTCCGATGCACTGACGCTCTGCAAGTTTATTCAGCGGCGCAGTGTCAGTAACTGTTATGACACGTACCCACACCGGTCCATCGGGCTCCAGAAGTACATGCCCTCTGCCTAGCGTACTGGGAGATACTGAATACCCTTTGACAGTGTTGTCATGATCGATCATGATCGGTCCGCCTGCGAATGCGGAGTATGTCGTGCTATTGATCACATCTTTAGGGAACGTGTATCAGAGAAATATAATTGCTTGTCAGATGCACTGACCCCGTGTCCTGTTTACAATATTTCCATGTGGTTCTCGGATGTCAGTCAGACATTCCAAGCCGTCGTATCCGCCGGTAGCCAGAAACGTCGGGTCCTCGGAAATCGATGGTACGCCAGAGCCATTCGTCGGCGGGATACGAATCCATGCAAGGGCTCGCACCGCGCACTGATGTATTGAAATGTAATGGGTTGGGAGCATGTCTTGGAATTTTTTGTCACGATGGAGTAAGTGAAGGCAGCCAGAACTCACTTGGGCCCTGACCTGTTCTGACTGCATGACCAATGTCATATACAGCGACGAAACCTACAGGATGACGGTGATGAGGGACATTTCGACTGAAGGACAATGTATAGACCATTCGTGCAACCAACAGCAATGATTTCGCTATTAGCCCAGTCAAGAGACCAGCATGAAGTTTCCTCTAGCTCGATCCGGAGAAGTGGTTCGGGTAAATGCACTGTTTTGTGAACCAGTCTCGGTCGTATGTCCATAAAGCAGGGCTAACGACCCACCAAATGTCGGACGTATTAGGTCATCATCTTTATTCCTTACATCCTCTGGGTCTGGAACGACATATACGGACAACGAGCCGTCTTCAAATGTGCCTGCTAGTAGTCCCAGCTTTCGCGGGTGTTTTCCCACATGAATTTCATCCCACTGTGCTCTCACCGTCAGCAAAGTGTGAAGGCGTGGATAGGTCGTAAACAAACCTGATCATGCGAGGGAAGAGGGCACCACTTGATTTCGAATGCAGGCCCTGACTCCAAGCACAGGACCATTTCGCACTTTATCTCGCCTGCCAGTGAGAGGTCTGCTTGCGAGGCATTCCCTCGATTGGACTGCAAACCCCATATTTGTACGCAAGCAGGAACAGGGCGCCGGACTTTCGCACCGATCATTGGTGAATGCGATTGTGAAGAGAAAGGGGCGATCGCAAGGTAATGATTATGACCCCGACCTGTATATTATCTTGAGCGGTGCCTACTGACGAGGGAGCGCTCTGTCTTACTGGGTCGGTCATCTGGATAAGTCGGGCACCAATCTGCGCCCCACGCAGGAGATCCGACATTGAACACGAAAGATTTGCTTCCAGGCGTATATTCTGCTGTAAATAAGGGAATTGTAATCGTGACCAACGTCCGCGAAAGTGGTGAAGAGCATACATGTAGCATGACTGTCGAACATGGCCATCTCAACGCGAGTCTGACGACTATGCGGTCCAAGGAAGCAATGTATAGGAGCAGGGGGCCGCAGCTGACCATCATCTGTTAACACAGTGTCAGTGGGTAAATACCTCGCGGCATCACTGAGAAGATATCAACATTAAGTGATCCGAATGAGCACGAACATAGAAGCGCTCACCACTCGTTTAGTCTCGCCCATCCAGATTTCACCTCAACACCTTGATGGACTCTGGGTCGCCTGAACGACTCGTTTATTATATTCTCTTCCCCTCCCAAAGCCTCCTTGAAGCACGACCGATCTTCCATGATATTCCATACAGGGCCAGGGCCGACATTGTAACCCCAAGCCTTGCTGATGCGATCAGTTAGAAATTGTTCCGATGTCATACTATTGGTTGACACAATGTTTGGTGGGTTGAAGAGCGTAGGAGGAGCATCAAGTCGCTCGACTTTTTCCTTGCGAAGAAAAACCGGCATGGCTCTGTGTCGATGGTGGACGCTAGGATTTGGTAGTGCATACATCTTCGCGGCTCTCGGAGCAGACATCTTAGAAGTAGATGCCTGTGCAGACTGAGACTTTGGTGGGGGCTTATGGGACGGCCTTGCTCCCGTTATCGAGGGTAGATGCGATATAGGCTTGGACCCTGCAGGAGTAGTAGGAGTCTGATTCTTGCCTCGTTTCGGCGCTTCTTCCGCTTCTTCCTCGTCTACTTCAAGAAGATCTTCAGAGCCATTCTGTAAATCCTCGGGGGCATCTTCGGGGAGCTTGTCCGGTGCGAAGTCACTCCCGCTATCCGCGTCCTCGTCAAAGGATGGTTTGGGTAGACTGGTTTTCAAGTCTTCTTCATCGCCTATAGCTGCAAGCGAAGCATAATTTGGTCGGGATGTGCGGGCACGCAGCTGTCGGGGCATTTGTATTGGGGTAAGTCAGAAGTTATGATCTTGATAAATAATATTAATATAGTTGTAGTTTAGAGATCACGCCGAGCGCGGCCGACGGTGGTTAGACGCGAGGATAATTCGTGAAACCTGGTCAAATGCGACAGTTAGGCTTAAGTCGTGGTAGAACGTACTACCGTAGAATCTCCTCATTCACAACATAAAAAATGAACTTTGTTGAGGGCCAGGCTTCGTGAGTTTTGACCTTGCTCGGTCATGTGACTATTTGAGTTTCTTGATTGAACAAAATTAATATTGATCTGTTTTCAGATCTAACACACAGGCAAAGGCTAAAGCGCGGGTCACGAAACTTAGTACTAATGTGACCTGTCAGCGTTTCGTATCCCCAAGAGCTTGTATCCTTTCATCTATGCGCGCAAGGCACTGAGGACTGCACTGTGGCTATAGTTTTGTATTGGATTTAAAGTCATACGAAGCTATTTGGCCGAAAAGCGGTTGCGTGTCTGTCGCGGACCTGGACTATGCATTTATAGTTCTGCCTCTCCTATTTACATTTCAAATCAGCACTGCGTCATGTCATCTAGTGTCAGACATAACATGCATAACACCGTGAAGCATGGCGCAAAGCATTCGAACAAAGTACTCACAGACCGTGTCAACGTTCCCGAGTCAAGCAAAACTGCGTGTGCGCATAGCATAACGTGGTAGTGACAATAGCCCGTGCTGAAATGGACGAAGTCGAAGATTCTTGAACGACCTGGGGATCCAGCGGGAATCAATGAACCGAGTTCCACGGACTGCCTGTCGACGACGCGCCTAAGTGATTCAGCATCTCTTACATTGCCTCTGAGCGCCTTCGCCGTCGATTTCGAATGATTCAGCTATGGGCGGTGGCCGGCAGTGTGTGCTGTCACTCTAAACTTGAAGTCAAGCACTTTACAGCATTTACCGCCTTGCAAATAGCCCAGCTTCGTTTAGCCTCTTTGATTCGCTTCCTCTGATATGAGTAATTGCAGCGCACAAAGTCATTTCTGTTCATTGTTATGACGCGACTCATTTCCAATGTGCTGTGGAAGACTCGCGGAAACCTACACTTTGGGGAGTTACAGTGACAGTTCTTTCGTATAGATTGACGCCCTTACAAACCTATAAAGTATACCCTGGCATGTATTTTGATTAAACACCAGACTTCATTATGAATCCAAATCCAAATCGTTGGTTGACCAAACGACCAGTAGCAAGGACAATACAACCAGCGGTATCAACCAGCTTGATGGCACAGATTCAACTGTATGTGCCCTTCAATCTGCATCACTCACCTATGTGATATTGACATGCTCTCTGCGCACCCGCTTAGTATCAGACCCAACCACCTCAACTCCACACTTCGAGTTGGATCAGGCATGCACTACAATATTCGCAAGCCCGCGCAGGAAGGGATCGCGCCAGCTACATGGCAACAAATCAACGGCGCTCCAGCATTAGAGGTGCCCACGTACAAGATTCTCATCATTTCGAAGGCATTCCCTTGGTCATTCATCGTCCTTGCGCCTGCTGGGTCTGTAGTCACATGCGGTGCGATCTTTGAGGAATTGCATAAACAGCTACAAAGGTACATCGAAGACGCGGAGTGGGCAATTGTGGCTGTTGATAAGACACGGAAGGAAGTAATCGAGAAAGCTGCAAAGTGGAGGCAAGAGAAGGACAAGGACAACCGACTGAAGAGAATTGATTGGCTGGGGGATACGCCAATGTTTGAGGGGCTGGACAAGGACAAGGAATTTGAGAGAAAGAGATATCTACCTGGAAGTGCGAGTGTCAGTGCGGAGACATGGGTAGCGAGATTTGGGAAACGACGATGGTAAAATATGTCATGTATCTATATTATTATCCAGGAGTTTCATGATACTTTTTCTTGGTGTAACGATACAAGTGAACATGATTTGTAACAATGTTTACCAAGGTGATGATTGTGGCGACTTCAATAGCCTGAGCTACTAAAAAAAGAGGGCATCGTGATTCGTGAACTGGTCCCCAATGATATTTTGGAAACCTGCCTAGGCCTCAGGTTCGACTGCCTTAATTAATTACTGGGTGACTTCCCGTTTAGAATTCCAGATATGCGTTCCAAATGCCGAGGAGCGCTGTCAAACGTAAGCAATTTCCAACTCCATACGTCAAACGCACCCAGATCGTCGTTCTAAACGACAAAATTCCAATGTCCGCGACAATCATCTAGAGCACACCGCTCACACAATCTTTTATTCTGCACCGTGCATGCACCATGCGTGCTCCCGACCATGCAAGAGGTTCATCTTTCTATATTTCCGGGTGATTACTGCGCATTTCCATGTGATGCGGCGAGGATAAGAAACAATATTTTTTGTATGTTCAGGTCTCCCAGATAATCAGCGTTCGTTTCAGGTGTACGCTGCATTCTGCACCATGTGCAAATGTCACTTGAGCTGCCGACGAGCACAATAGGTCCGTTTTTCTGTCTTTCGGGATGTAGATGGTGCGCTATGTGCTTTGCGATATAATGCGTGCGTCTACATTCAATATACATATCACTGGTCTCTCTAACTTCCTACAAAGCCCCGAACTTTTTGTCATGCAGCCTGCTGGTCAACCCTTCGCATTTCCCTCGCTTCCGCTTGGTTATGGCATGCTACCATCAGGCCCTCATCCAACTCATTTCTTGCCCGGTCAGCCTATGGTATGCCGCCAAGTATTCCATCCCTACCCGAACTGTCGATGATGACAGTGGCGATATCGTCGAAAATCAGGTCATGTCCCCACCCTTCACGCAGCCTTCGTCTGCTGTGCCTGCACACAAAGTTGCAAGGGAAAGCATGTTTTCATCGGCGATGTTGTATGCCATGTTTAAAGTTTAGCAAGATTATAAAATTTATTTGACTTGTGTCTACAGGTTTGGAACGAGTTTCTAGATATATCAATTCCACTTGGCCGAACCTCAGGTTTAGAACGAAATCTAGAATTTACAAAGACCGGGTCATTGAAACGAAGTAGAAGTGTTCCAAAGGACCTGGGTCCGGTCGTTGTGCGACGATATCATTGCGCAGTCGAATCATATGATAAAGGCGAGAGGTCCAGACATCCATGGATTGACGTAGTCTTAGGTCACGAGAGCTCACCGCACAGGTTGGGATCGCGGCTATCGGGGCCAGGTGACCTGGGTCGCCCGTTGAGTCGGGGCTTCCTCCGGGACCTCCACCCAAAACTATTTGCTTCAATAAAACAAACATTTCCTTTTGTTCTCGCAACTACTCACAAAGTACCATATTTCGTTGAGCAGAATTACTTTCTTCTGCAGTCCCATGGTTACAATCTCAAATCCACTGATATGACGCAGTACAGCGAGCCTGCCTGCCACGCGCTACGGCTTGACTCGGATTCCTCACCTCCACCAGCACAGGCCAGCAAGTCCAATTGCATGTTTTGGTCCTTGTAATCACAGCGCCATCAAATGACGGTTCATGAACTCGAGGTTTTGCAAATGGCTATGAGAAGGAGCTCCGTGTCGCGGAGAATACTATATATTTGCACATACAAGTACAGTTGCATTCCCCCCCCCCAGCCATTTGTCAATTCTGACTACTTCTCTCCATATTGCCAGGAGAAAGGTGCTATGTCCGAGAAGTCACCAAGTTACATAGAGGCCTTGCAGGGCATCGACCCTGCGTCTGGAAGCCAACATAGCTTGTCTTACGATACGCAGAAGACAGGAGTGGCCTTCGACCAGGAAATACCCAATGAACAAACCTCTCATCGGAAACTTCAAACGGATCTTAGTGAAGCACCAGATGGAGGAATAAGGGCATGGCTTGCAGTTTTTGCGCAAGTACAAATTCATTTGATCGAAATAGTCACTGACGGTCTTTGGATTATAGTACTGCATTGGTTACATTCTCTACGTAAGCTATTCCTAATTTTTTTACACTACGATGACTCAAGAATGTTGTACTAGGTTTGGTTTTTTAACTTCATGGGGTGTAAGTAAGGTTTGTCCCGACGTATTTACAGTTCCTACAAATTTCCGCCTTTCAGGTCTTCCAAGAGTATTACCAGGAAAATCTTCTGCCTCACACTCCACCTTCAACTATGTAAGGTACTGGGTCTGTTTGATGCCAACGTTGGATAGCTGATTTCTTGCACTCTCTAGAGCATGGATAGGTTCTACGCAGGCGTGTCTAATTCTGGTTCTTGCAAGCCTTCTAAGCTCACTTGTGCTGCTAGTATGCACTTGTGTGCCTTCCGTCACTTGCAACAGGGCGACTGTTTGACTTGGGGTACTTCAAAATACCATTCTTCGTCGCTAGCTGCGTCCTCGTCGCGTGTACTTTCCTAACCGCGGAATGTACTCAATTCTGGCAGCTCTTCCTGACACAGGGTGTCGGCCTGGGAATGGGCTGCGGTTTCGTATTTAGTCCCGCAATCGTCATCGTGTCACATTGGTTCTCCAAGAGACGTGGCCTTGCTTTGTCTATCACCGCCGTTGGATCTGCCCTCGGCAGCATCGTGTTTCCTGTAGCGGCACAAAATTTGATTCCGTTAATTGGGTGAGTTCGTTTAATCGGTCATGAGGCAAATCATATATATTCATACGCTTTCAGGTTTAGATGGACAGTTCGTGTATTTGGACTCACTCTGGCGGCTACAATGGGGAATGGCCAACATAGTATGTCGTTAGCACCTGAGGACATCTCCGTGACCGACGCATTTTTCCCAGTTTCTTAAACGGCGGCTTCCGCCCGTCAACGTTCGTGGTGGACTCTTCAACCTCAAAGCATTCCGCGACAAAGCATATTCCACCTATTGCATCTCAGCAACTATCATACTTTTAGGTTTTTATACAGGTACGACCATTGTGACTATTATTGTGGCTCCTGATATTTGGTTTCATCAGAGTTAACATACATCTCTGTGAGCGCCGTAGCAATTGGCGTCTCGAAAGATTTTTCATTCTATATAATTGCGATTGCCAATGCGGCATCTGCTTTTGGACGTGTGTCATCTGGACTGCTGGCAGATAAAATTGGTAGGACTCGACAGCTGTGGACTTATGGGAATATCAGTTGATATTTGACAGGCGCACTCAACACCATAATAGTTTTTACTGCTATTACGGGAATCACGACAATCGCTTGGCCATTTGCTAAAGATGAATACCAGCTGATTGCAATAGCCACCATTCACGGGTATGCATTGCACTTTTTCACCGCTAGCTGCCAGTCGGCCTGACCCATCCAGATTCTCTATTGGAGCATACATATCTCTGTACTCTGTACCTGCCGTGGCAATGGGGGAAATGGAAGACGCAGGGGCGTCGAGTGGGGATGTTTGTGTCCCTCACTGGTTTCGGAAGCATTGCAGGTCCTCCGATATCAGGTGCGATTTGTACCGCGACAGGAGGGTTCGTCGATGCGGGTTATTATTCAGGCAGGTTTATGACACAGTGCGATATTTGAGCGAACATTGACATTGCCCAGGTGGCAGCATTATATTTGGTGTTGCATTGCTACTTGTGGCGCGGCACCTCCATCTCGGACGGCTATGGGGCAAGTTTTGAAAGATCGTTCAGTGAGGCGATGGGGCTCTCGATGTGCTCTACAGGATACGCAACACTTTCGACTCCTCTGTACAACGTTGTTTTGAACTTCAGAACCTCGTCGGATGAATTTTCGTCTGCCACTTGGATTTGCCCATGCCCAAGTCACTTGATCGGCAGTCATGGCCAAAGTTTGTCCGCCCAGTCGCTGAACGAAGCGAGACGAGAGACGTAAGGGGGGGCGACTGCAAAACTGCAGTCAAACTTAAATTGACACCAGTCCATGGCATAGTGATACATTAAGTCTGCTACTTAGTAGAGTTCAGCCTTACATTGACATTGCTCGCTGGCATGTAATGTGAAGCATGACAAAGTTGAACTCCTTGCGTCCCATACCCATGAAACGGCGAAACTCGTCGCCAGTGATCTGCATCGCACGTGCATCAATCCTCGTTGCTATGAAGACATGCTGGGAGTGAGTCATGCCAGGGAGCTTTGGAATGGGTGCCGGGCAGTCTGCGAGGTGGCACTGATAAGATGCCGATGCCAACTTGAATGCACTGGTGGAAGAGATCCGGAGTTAGTGACAAGCCAAATCGTGGCAACTCTCTCTAGTTTGATCACTCAGGCTCCTGGATCTACGGAGTGGCTTCTGTGAGTGTGACCCGATAGGAGAGGGGTACATATCTAGTGCATCCCTTTGCGGGATCTCCAGGTTCCGACAGAGCGATCCCTTCGTATGACCGTATTTTCATGTTCAAATGTCACAGTCACAAGGGTGTGTCGAATTGAATGAAATACTACAGTAATACAAGGTATCCTACAAGAATGATTGTGTCTAAAAAGTACCTATTGCTTTCGTGCTATTGCTACAGATTATGTTGTCCTTCCCATTACTACCATGCAGCCCGGATTAATCCTCGAAATGACCCCTATCTGTCCACTGATAACGAACCTCTGGACCAGGAAAAGTATTCCTACAAAACTTTATCAAATAATCGACGCCTCCCGAAAGCGGTAGAAATCTCTCCATAGCGGACTTCGCAGCAGCAGCCCCTGACCTCGGCGCCGCCTTCGCAACTGTGCGCGACCGCAAAAGCAGATGACAGTCCTCAAATATACGTTCAAAAATCTGTACCAGCCGCTCCATTGGCACTGCATCGATGTTGACGCGCGCGCACGTCTGAATTTCGACAGACAGCTTAATGAGCACGTCCACAGGTGGCAGCGCACCAAACCGCAAGCACGCGATGCTGCTAAAACTCGAAAACTCCTCGTGGATCGAAGGGGAGGTACCGAGGGTACTCCATTCCCCGTTCATGGCTTTTAACGTAGCTCGTACGACCCACAGGCGTTTCTTGAAGAACTTCTTTCTTCTCGTGATGAGGAAAGGAAGTACGTCTTTGTAATTCTCCGTCTGTGGGTTTATGATAATCTTGAAGAATTCGTGTGCGTCCATTAAGTCTTGTATAGCTTCGCATGCGTTTACTTCCAATGATGATCGATTGCGGAGAGGTTTGTGCAAAGTGAAAGACACCTCCGGTGAGATGTTTATCGTGACCGAGACCACCTCTTCACGACTGTCGGACTTGGATAGGTAGGATGTGATTGTGTTTGTAATGACGTGTTGTTTGGGGATTTTTGGAGGCGGTTTGCGTCTAGGACGGATTGTAAGGTCGTCATCCTCGTCTACGGGTCGTGCCGAACAGCCTGAATGCATGCCACCTGCTAAGTACATCCCGATGGGTCCGTTTGTTCCGAAGTGTGTAAATGACTCAGATCACTCACGTTCTGTTTTCTCTTCATGGTTGGATCGGGAGAGTGTCGAAGAGTTTGAGATTGTGTCAATAAGAATTGGCGTGCTAGACATTTCGCAAGATGGGGAATGACAAGTTGTCCCGGCTTCGTTGAGGTGACCCGAAGTAATAGGGATGTCGTCATTAATAATGAATGGAAGTCGAGCCGTGAGAAAATATACCATCCGAGAGATCGTCGATCCGCAATTGATCCAAAACCGCATTAATATTTACATCAAGTAATTGACGGGACGCAGAACTGGGGCGCACGCATAAGAGATATGTACAAAAGGTAAGAACCGAAAATGCTAGTTCAGATAAAAGTAGAAAAGTATACCATTCAAGTTTGATGTTGGACTACGCACATCTCGACAAAGTTAAGACTATGTTACAGAAACGAGATCGAGACGTAGAGTTGTCTGAATAGGGCAATGTGGACTTGCGATTGACAGATCCGATCAATATCATCATAACTTGGCATTGACCTTGTCAAAAATCCGAACGACAATTTTTCCAAACTGATCCCCGCGCTTCATGAGCTCGAAGCCTTCTTCTGCAGCTTCAAGTCCCTCGAGGACATGGGATACCACTGGGACAATGCGATGCTCTGACACAAACGTTGTTGCGTCTGTGAGATCCTTGAGGGAGCCCATCGTCGAACCTTCCACACATTCAATATTGGTGTTCAAGTAGGGCAGGGAAACTTACCGATAAGCCGTTGATTCTTGAGCACTTCTCGCATGGTGAACTTGATTTGGGGATTTGCGGTCCTGTAATGATGCTGAGTGACATTTCAAGAAACGAACCTCCTTCGCTCACATCCCATAGACTACGACTTTGCCGCCCAGTTTTAAGATGCTGTTCACTTGTGTCATGATATCTCCGCCGCCGGAGTCAATAACTGCATCAATCTTTGCAGATTTTCCGCTGTTTTTCGCCAGAAGGGCAGCAAGATGCGATGACCAATCCTCTGAGATAGTTTGAACCTCCAAGACGAGTGGTTCGAGATTGTGAATCCTTACTTAATTTGTAGTTCACTCCGCCCTTGGCTCCAAGAGCAGCTGCTTTTCGGATTTTTTCCTCGCTACCACTCGTAACATAGACATTAGCGCCTTTGGCTAGACATAGTTGCATGGCAAGAAGCGCCACTCCTCCACCGATTCCGGTAATAAGAATATTTTGGTCTTTCGATGCTTCAGCATTGACAATCGCGGCCCTGAACAGTACATTCAGTGATAGGACGAAGACGGGATCGCGACAAAAACGTACCTCCAAGCAGTTAGGCCACCAAGAGGCCAAGCCGAGACTTGAACGTCATCAAGATGATCTGGAGAACGAATAACCTGATTTCTCTCCACCACAACGTATTCGGCAAACGTTCCTAACGGAGGGTTGCGTCCACCTCCAAGGATTCCGAAACTTCTGCTGTATGAGCCAATGTCAATAAAAAAATATGTAACCCACTCTGTTTCTGGCGCATCTGCTTGCTTTCCCAACCTCGCATGGGTGTCAGGAAGACGCGTTTGTTCAGGAGTGCATCATTTAAATCTGCCGATGCAACTACCGTGCCTGGGTTGATGCTCTCAGTTTCCTCATCTCAATTTATGACTGCAATAACACCTGCTCCATCAGCACCGAAGGTGCTTCCAAAGTTGATTCCTGGGTATTGACCAAGGCGCATCCAAAGCTGTCGGGGCGTTTGGGTGAGCAACGAATTCTTGCCGCAGGCGACGCTACCGCTGGTCACATCACTCACGTCTCGATGGTTGAACGATACAGCTCCCATTTTCACAAGGATTTCTCCTTGTTTTAGTTGCTGCAGTGGACGTGTCTCCAGGACAGCATCATGATAGACAGGTTTTGCTTCCGCGGAGCACTTCTTAATGACTAGTGCCCGTGTCGACTCAGGAATTCTGCCAGCCATCATAATAGTGAAGGGAGAGTATAATGCAGACCACTTAAATACTGCCACCACAGTGATATGAGAAAACGATAGATGCTACATTGCTAGCCGTGTACCGGTCACCTGAAATCATGAGCGCACTTCAACTTGTGAGAATATTGCGCTGATGTAATCTATTTTGGCAGTCAGTTAGGCGCCGATAATAATTTCCTTTTCTTCTCAGCCATTATGAACACCTGTTGCAACGTGTCAGATATAGAGGCGGGACCCTCGTTCTGGCGCTATCTCTGTTAGATATTGAAGGAGTAGAAGGATCGGACAAACGAAAATTGCGGGAGGACGCTTACTTGACGGACGAATAAATTGCATTTCACATTCAGGCTCGGAAAACTTGAAGTTTGTCCTTGGCCGAACTTTGAAGCAGGCCTGTCAAGACTGCAGATTTCCCGAAGTTAGCCTTGATGAAGCATTTCCAACAGACACTGCGGCCCTCGACACGTTGGCCCTTATCAACCAAGGGGAACTTGAACTAGACGACGACTACTATCTTGCTACCCTTGCTCTCAGCCCGTGATTGGATGCTATCTCAGTTAGACACAGTTTTCATTCCATGACAATGCTCCGTGCTCACATTGCTACTATCAAGGTTGCCTTTTAAATCTCGTGGAAGATTATACCAGGGATGAGCCTGAGACACTTCACTTCCCGCAGTGTTGCCTGCAGCCTCTCCCTATCGCAAACGTCCTCCCGTTATTTCCATTGGATTTGCGATTACATTTCCAGGACAAATCTGCGGAGTTCTCAACCCCTAACGCCTTCACGGAACTACCGTCCCAATCCGACTTGCTCCACGTTCTTAGGTTGATTATCTGACTGCAGGTCTGAGATCACCTGCACAAGTTGCACGGCACGTGTATGCTCTGCCTGCAAGAATCGATCCCACCCATCTTGAAGACTGTACTGAAAACGTTCAGACTTCAGTGGTAAAGTCTCTTGCATCTCGAATGGATTGGCAGACCTGTCCGGGCTACCATGCTATCGTGGAACTCAAGGCTGGGTGTCATCATACGACCTGCCGTTGCTCAACACAGTTTTGTTACGTGTGTGCGGCACGGTGGAAAAATTGCATGCATTAATGGGATTATCGACGCTTGTTAGATGACACTTGAAAGACGTGTATGTGACGAATTCGGTGCTCAAACGCTCAGGAGTCAGCTGCGTGCCCTACGATTTCTGCAGACCGCAATTACCAGGGAATACCGGTGGAGTTGGAGGAAAATCATGAGTGCCATGGAGCATGAATTGGGATTGGAGTTCAGACGTTGCATTTAATGGTAAGATTGACACTTTGCACTAAATGTATATCTCGGTCTGGCCATACCTAGCGCGGCTTAATGCTCTTACCTTGTATATCAAAGCGAAACAAATGCTCACCACGCTGGTCACTGTCGCTCACATCTCCATGGAACGTTCCCGTTTTCACAAGGACTTTCCCTTGTTTTAGTTGCTGCAATAGACATGTCTCAAAGACACCGTCAGGATAGACAGGTTTTGTTTCCGCGGCGCACTTGATGCTCGTGTCGACTCAGGAATTTCGTGGCTCGCCAGACATCATGATGGGAGAGTATAACGTAGACCACTTGGGGACTGCTATGCTGGTATGAGCTGCTACATAGCCGTTTACCGGTTCAACGTTCATGGATCGCGCTGATTAGTAATCGATTATATTCCAGCACCAGTTAGGAGCCGATGAAGTTCCCCCTTTCTTTTCAGCCATTATGAACACTCGTTTCAGCGTGCCAGATATCGAGGCAGAGGCCCTCGTTCTGGCGCTATCTCTGTTGGATATCGAAGAAGTCGAAGGATCGCGCAAAGGAAAGTTACGGGAGGACGCCTGCTTGACGGACGAAGAAATTGCATTCAACTTTCAGGCAGAAAATTTGAAGGCGTCCTTGGCCGAACTTCGAGACCGCAGATTTGCACTAAGCCTTGATGAAGCGCTTCAAACCGACACTGCAGCTCTCAGTGCCTTGTCTCTCATCAACCAAGGGGAACAAGATGATCATCTTTTTGCTCTTGCTCTTGAAAGAGGCGCCGATGTACCAACCCCTACTCATTCACAAGAAGTACTTGAATGGTCTGGATTTCTGTCGTTTGTAAATCTTATTTTTGATTTTACATATTACTAACGACCCCTCCAGTGAGTTTGGCTCCACTATGTCCAGTAATAATGATATCACAGGCGTAGTTGAGCCAGACCCAGATGAAATGGACGACCTAGGTGAATCTTCTCGTCTACCGTACCATGGGGGACAACTTTCAGCTCGTGATAGGATGCCATCTCGGTTAGACACAATTTTCAATTCACTACCTCGGCCTCATATTACTTTGTCCCAGGGTGGAATGTATCATATGTGGCGATCCTGTCAGACGTTCGCAAGTATTCAATGCTCCGTGCTCTCATTTTTATTGTCGAGGTTGCCTTGTAAACCTTGTCGAAGCATCTACCAGGGACGAGACACTTTACCCCGTGCGGTGCTGCCAGAAGCCTCTCCCCGTTGCGAACTTCCTTCCGTTGCTTCCATCGGATTTGCGATCCCATTTCCAGGACAAATCTGCGGAGTTCGCAACTCCACCGACTTCACGGATCTACTGTCCCAATCAGACTTGCTCCAAGTTTTTGGGATCATCTTCTGGCCGCAGGTCTGAGATCGAATGCAGTTGTGGGACACGTGTGTGTTCCGCATGCAGGAATCGAGCCCACTTATACGAAGATTGTGCTGAAAACGCTCAGACGTCAGCGATCAAGTCCCTTGCGTCTCAAATGGGATGGCAGACCTGTCCGGGTTGCCACGCTATCGTGGAACTCTGGCAGGGGTGTTACCACATGACCTGCCGGTGCTCGACGCAGTTTTGTTACTTGTGCGCAGCACTGTGGAAAACTTGCGACTGCCGGCAATGGGACGATCAACGCTTGTTAGATGACGCCGAACGACGTGTGTACAATGAATTCGGGGCTCGGGAGGCAGCTGCGCGCCCTGAAATTTTTGTGGACCGTGTTTACCAGAGGATGGCAGCGTTGCAGGAAAATCATGAGTGCGCTGTGCACCGATGGGTGTACAGGAGTGGCGGCGGACGTTGTGAAGAATGTCATGATGATTTAAGGAATTATCTGATGGTAAGTTTATCATCTTTGGAATACATGGGCTTCATGCTGATAATTCTCGCCAACTCAAGCGTTGCAGAGATTGCCAAGCCTTGGTATGTAGGCGATGTTCAGTGAATCGTCTTTGAGAATAGCAATATTAGTATGAGGTTCAGGTAGTAAGGTACAAAAGTCGAGACCTTTTGTATGAGTACTAGGTTTGGATTTCTGGAGTTTCAAGCAGCAGGGTTGAAGATTCACATATCACGGGTAAAACAGATCATTCGCGACGGGTGACCACTGTCAGAAAGACGCCGGAGTATTATCGCCTGGGACAATCATGATGTATGTGTTATCTCAGTCTGGCCCTGGATCTATAGTTAGCACTTGCCGTGGGCGCAAGGCTCCTGCCTTGTATGTTGAAGCGAAATGATGCACCGCTCCCATAAAGGCTCCTTTGGTCCTTCTTGACGCAACACACCAATGGCTGCCATAACCAGCAGCAACCTGGAGGCTGCCTCGCACGCTACAGTACGACTCGCTCAATCCATGACAAGCGAAAACCATTTTGACGAGTCCAAAACGAGAAGTGGAACACCCCTATCGGACGTCTCGCCCAGCGCCCAAGCATGCTGTACTCCACCTCCTTGTTCTCCAGAGTTGAAATGGTGTGTGACGTGAGCGATTATCTCTTGACAGAGAAGACCACTAAGCAATCTGGCGACCTATAACATTGTATTCATAGTGGTACACAAGATTGCACGAATGACGAGTGGAACAAAGCTCCACAAAATAGGAAAGCGACATTTTGTTTGTCACAAATTTTTATCAAGTTTCTGAAACGAGATCAAACTCCGTGAGCCTTCCAACCTTGAACCATTACTAGCCTTACCGCTGCAATAGAGTAGAATGTATTGCCTGCGGGGATAAGGTCCCACCAAAGCAAAGTTTCCGTGCGCCATGTGCTCATCACTATTGCCGGGAATGCATAGCGAATTTCGCGAAGGCGTCCATGAAAGACGAATCTCTGTATCCCTTGCAGTGTTGCCAGATTCGAATGCCGGCCAAGAAAGTCGATCGACAATTACCTAAACCACTGCAGACAGGATTTCGTGCCAAGACTGTGGAATATTCGGTCCCGCCGACTACACGAGTGTACTGCGCGAATCAGAAATGCTCTGCATTCTTGTGCTCCTCAGACACTCGCAAGACGAACATGACTTGCCGTATGTGTGGCACCGCGATGTGTCTTGCATGCAAGAATAGGAGACATTTAGGAGAGGAATGCGTAGAGGCAGGACTGCAAAGAGACTTGAAGAGACTTGCAGATGATAAAAATTGGCAGTCGTGTCCTGGTTGCCGGGCGATCATCGAACGTACAGATGGGTGCAGCCACATCACGTGTCGCTGCTCCACCCACTTCTGTTATCGATGTGGAGCCCGCTGGCGAAAGTGTTTTTGCCACAAAGAGGATCACTAAGTCCCCTATCATCATAGCAGGAAGTTGTTACACCACGGTGAGGCAAAATATCAGATGTACTTTTAGGTTATTCACTGATTCCAGTATTGTTGGTCAATTTAGTGCCAAGGATAGTAAGTATATGCAGCAGTAAAGAAACGCCCAAACATTAAATCTTTTAGCTAGATGTCTCATTATGAACATACCCTTCTTTTTACGCACTATACGCATGCACGTGTATAGCCTTTGCGGAACAACTTCGTACAAATCACAATTCGAACCAATATCTGTATGTATAAGCATGTTATATGCTCGGTGTATGTTTCAGTTACAGTAGTTTATGGGCTTCATTCACTTGCTCACAGAAGCCTTGCAGTACTGTCACGAAGGCCTAAGACATCAAAGAACAGATAAGCGGGACATACAATGCATAACCATTGGAAGAAAACGATCTACATAGAAGGGGCCACGACGATATGTTGAGTTAGACGTCCCGCGTCGAAACCCACTGTAGATGACTCCATCGCAGCTTTTCATCTTGCGGATATCTTTTATTTCTGCGCACGGTCATGTTCCTCCAAGTGGATGAGAGATGAACTCATTGGATGGCTAAAAGTTAATATCATCTTGCACACTCCTAGTGACTAGGTGAGTCCCTGAGTAAAAATCCTCGTCCCCTGCCTTTGCGAAGATAGGTCAGCGAAAACACCTGATCAAAAGATTGAACTAGGACGCTGCAGTGTTATCAAAGGCATCTTACCGCTGCCCGTCGATGGATCGTCCTATGATGGCTTTCTTCGAGTCTGAGCTTGGAGAGCGGCACGCAGATCGGAGGGGGTAGGACAAAGAAAGTAGAACAGACGGGCTGTCACGGTGATGAGCGGATGCCGAGGAGGGGATGGCAAAAGTGTGCGATGTAGAGGACGACGAGACCATCCTCGTACCACGCTCGACGCAATGTACAAAAATTGCGACGGGCGGATACGAGAAGTCCTCATTGAAAATCTGGGATGCAAAGATAGCGACAGTTGAAGCTGGAGAGAAACTTTGAATCAAGACGCTAATTACTAATTAGGATTCTCGGATATTACATAATGTATTTCGATCCAAACAAAAAACCCATCACATTCAAAGCGACAAAATCTAGCGCTAGTACTAGTACTGTCGCTACCTACACCTACCACTACTAAACCAAACCAAAACCCTAACCCCTCCCCGCACCAACCCTCCTGTAAAACAACAAATACGCACACCTCATCGTCTCATCCTTCTCTACGCCCCCAAACACATCCTCGGCTCTCAAATCCGAAACCAATTCATCGTCAATGCGTATCCACCCCTCGCGCGCCTTCGTAGGTGGAGTTGACATGTCGATATTGGGGTGAAGGACGTCGAGGGTGTAGTGTCCGCCTGAGGCCGAGAGGCCGTGATGGTAGAGCGCTGCATGAGTTGGTAAGGTTACTTGTGGCGAGTGTAGACAGAAACAGACACACCTCCAAACAACCGATACCTCGTCCCATTCACCTTCCTCCCCTGTACCATCACCTCACTTCCAACCTCCAGCTCAGGCGTAAACCCAACCTGTTTCCCAACTTTTGCAACGCCCCCTTTATTGGCGTCGTACAAGAACCGCTTGAGATGCAGGATGAGGATCGGAGGGAGGGACTCGATGTGCACTTGTTGAGTAGCGTCAAGGGTGGCGCCGGGGCGGGTTACGGAAGTGACTTGCACGGATTGGGGAGTGGAGATGTGCGTTAGGGCGTCTTTGATTGTGTGAATCGTGTCGCGCTGTACAATGTCAATTTGGTCAGCAGTGAGCTTCCAAGGGATGGCGAGATGACAAACTTGGATATCTAACCGCAGACTAGCGCCAGTCTTCGACAACGGCAGAGTCTTTTTGGTGTGGTACGCGGAGGATGGAGCGGAATTTGCCGCCAAATATACGGGTCATGGGGGAGTCGGCTGTCTTTGTCTAGGAAAGGTGAGTATGGATACAAAGGAGTAAGGGGAGACCTTACGGAGCGCGTGATGACGGTGCGATTACGCTTGCCCACCTCGAGCCAGCCGTCTTCTTGTGTGTTGTTTGCTGGAGCGTTGTTATTCTGAGCTGGAGCTGGGCTGGGGTTAGTGAGTGACGCGGAAAGCGTCAAGAGCTCTTCTTCGAGCGTGTCGAGATAGAATCCAAGAAACTCTTCTGCATCTTCTTGATGTCCACCCTGCCGATACAACTCAGTATCAAAAACGCCAAAAGAAGTAGGAAAGAGTACTCACGCGCATATGGTCGAACCTCTTCTTCTCCTTCAAAGCATCATATACATAAGTCGGCATAAACGAATCCATAATATCTTCATCAACTTCCTCATGTACGAGACCATTTGATCCATAGCGCTCTACGCCCTTGCCCTTGCCCTCAACAGGCGCCTTCTCTTTTGGCGAAAATTCCCTCACAAACCGAATAGTAGCATCGACCAGCGGGGTATTAGACTGCTCCGTAGGCTCAAGCAACCGCCCGAGATCTGTGAAGAAGCGCCAGAATGGAGGACAGTACACGAGGACCTGGAGAACCGCGTTAGCGAAGCACAAGTTGCCAGAGTTGACAAGGCCGCGTGGCCTGATGCGAATGGGAGCTGCGGATGATCCGCCGGAATTGAGCAAATTCAGAAGTTCGGACTTTTTAGGGTGGGAGGGGGATTTTGTGGAAGCGGGGTTTGGGGGAGGGGAGGCGGGGATGGAGAAGCCTACGACGGAGGATGCGGGGAGGTTGGAGGGGCCGGGTTTGCGGAGGAGAGAAGCCCATGATACGGCGGGCTTTGGGGCGGGTGCGGGTGTAGGGGCTGACGTGGAGGCTTCTGCGTTGGATGGCTTGGACACAGTAGCAGGTTCTGCATCAGATGGGATGGGAGTAACAGTGGAGGTAGAAGGATCTACATCGGATATCGCAGAAGGTTCTACATCAGGTAAGGAGGGCGCAGCAGCGGACGTAGAAGGTTCTGAATCAGGTTCGGGTAGCTTAGGTGCCTCTACGTGATCAGGGGATGATGCTTCAAGCTCTGGTTCGGTGGGGGTTGACGTGGCATCCACCGATGGTTGTTGTTCGGGAGCCTTTTGCAAGAGAAAATGAAGTGTTAGTAGAGTCCGGTGAGCCGGGCACAGGTGTATCAAATGCTGTCGAAAGCGGAGGAGTCGTATTTGATTCCGTGCCATCTGGGATATCAGAAGGCGGGGTTGGCGCTGATAGATCTATAACGACTGGTGTAGGAGATGGAGGAGGTGTTGGAATATCGAGTGCGTATTGAATGACATCGCGAGGAGGATGAGCTAGAGGAGAGATGATGATACCAGGAGCTGTTGATGGATCCGTGGGACGTTTTGACCAAATAACCCAACCACCTAGTTTTGGATCTGTGCTAGGCATAGGTGATGAAGGAGGTGAAGTTGGTGGTGGATTGGGCGTCTCCTCGGGTTCTATATTTTTACTTCCGATCTGATCGCCGCTAGATTGAAGAGAAGGAAGAGTTGACAATTGTTTTGGTAAGGGAGAAAGCGGTTGCTGGCTGTGTTGTTGCCAGTAAGCAGACCTTGGAACATAAGGAGCAGGCTGAGGATGAGGATGATGATAATTGTAATGAGGATGAAATATTGGTCGGTGAATGTGTCCATTCATTGGTACATTGACATTGACAGGATATCGCTGATATTGACCAGGAAATGGCCCAGCAGCTCCGTAAGGGTAATGATAATAATTCGAAGGACC
Organism: Suillus subalutaceus; assembly: GCF_016647625.1. NCBI lineage: Eukaryota > Fungi > Basidiomycota > Agaricomycetes > Boletales > Suillaceae > Suillus > Suillus subalutaceus. The sequence goes on along the minus strand of NW_024540272.1, from coordinate 305,964 downwards.
AGGAGGACCAGCATGAGCTGCCATACGATCGCTCATGACTAGACTGCCGTTGCCGTTGAGTAAATGCTAAAATATAACGAACTCAACGCACCTGGCAGCGAGCAGAGATGACTAGGTCTAGGTTGGGCTAGGTCAAGGGCCTCTTCAAATTCTCATTCTTGTTGTACTTTGTTTGTAAACATGCCGAAATCGACTGCAACCGAGTGGACTGTCACTGTCACTGACGATGAGCATCGAGCAGAACGAGCTCAATGACGAGCACCCACTCGTCCTCGAACTCTCCAGTCTCAGACAAACAGCAGCTCGCTTTCAGGTACTTTTCATTTCATATACCTCTGCACTGACTATTCATATTCATTAGCATGAAGCACACCAAGCTGCTCTCAAACTTCAACGTCACACTCTAGCAGCAGCCCAAACAAACGTCCGCTTACATTTCCTCGAATCACAAAATTCCTTACTTGCGTCTGAGCTCACTATCCTCCGCGCTCACCCATTACCCAACTCCCAATCAGACACCCACGTCGTCCAAGAGCTCACTCTCGCCCTAAGACGCTCTTCCGAGAAACTTGACCTCACAGAACATGCATTAGCAGAAAGGACAGCCGAAGTCGTAAACACCCGTACCGAAGCCCAAAAAGCACGCTACGACGCAGGGGGCGCTTATAAACTCGCCGCAAGTGCTCGTGCCCGCGAAGAGGAAGGTAAAGTCCGCGAACGTGGCTTGGAAACGCGTCTCCAAGCTGTAGAGGAGGAACGCAGGCTCATAGAGCTCGTGGTGCACGAGTATGCTGATCTCGTGCGCAGTTTGGATGGCAGGAAGAGCTCGCTTGGTAATGGGGGTGCAGTACTGCAAAACACGTCTGCGTCTGCATCTTCTCTCACTCTCGTCGAAGGGCTCCATGAGGGTAAATCAAGCTTGCATCGCCTCATAACTGAATTTGCTTCCGAGATCGAGAAACGAGAAACTAGCATTACCCAGCTACGCAATGAGATCGCGAATTTGGAGAGCATCCTCGATGCAGAGCGTAAAACAGCCGCTCAAGACCGTGCTTACCTCGCAAAAGCGCAGTTAGAACTAGAGGCACTAAAGCTAGACGATACCACAGCAGCCAAGATGGTCTCCCGATACATGTACGTGCCTCATACATGTATTGCTTCAACAAATTCGAACATCGCACAGGAAATTTTCGCAGTCCCAGACTAATGCCCTTCAATCCACACTCACGACTTTCCAAACACGACACGCATCCACCCAACATACTCTCCAATCCACAATCAACGATACCGAAGCACGGATGCATGCTCACATGGCCGAGAACGCACGTCTTCGCGACGCCTTAGAAGAACTCGGCGAAGAAGTCACCAGGGAAGCATATGGGCGGAGGAGGGAGGTTGCACTGCGTCTTGCCCTTCTCGCACGGGAAGAAGCGCTCGGCGAAGCCCTACGCAGATGGGTTCGAAGAGCCCAAGAAGGTATACACCGCTGCACAGACGCAGATAGTCAGACGTATGCAACTTTTGAGCTGGCTGTGAACGGTGCGGAGAGTCTTTTGATGGCACTGGATGCGGAAGTGGCTTTGGGGGATGGGAGTTTGGTTACTGGTGTATTGGGGAGATTAGTTCTTGCTAAGGACGCCGTGATGAGGATGAGTGAAGAAATTGGGGTGGAAGTTGGAAGAAGGGTCGCTGCTGAGCGGAGGCTTTCTTGGGGCATAGGGTCCCCCGACGGGGTTGTCCACGAGCAGATCATTGCGGTCGGAAGAACACCCATTGATGTTACAGAACAGCCAGCTCATACACAAGACACGAACACTGATATCTCACATACCCAGGATCTAATACCCGCTTCTCCACAAGCACTTACACCTCCTCCAAGTCTCCCAACAGAGGACAACAGGTGTACGTCTGCACCCGTCATAGGCGACATCATGCCTGGTACTTCACATCTGCTTCTTGATATACCCACTGAATCAAGCCAGTCGCCTGCTGTCCCGACCCTCGATCTGACCCAGACCCCCACTGAGAAAGAGGCGTGTATTCTGCTGCAGTCTGCCGAACTACGTACGCCTTTGGCTTCCGCGAATGAGCTGACTATGGAGCCTGTTGACATGGATGGAATTTCGGATACTCAAAAAGTTAAATTGCACGTTCAAACACCTGATACTGAAGGTACAACTTTACCCGTCGTAGGCGACACCACGCCTGGCACTTCGGAGCTGCTTCTCGATTTACCCGTCGAACCAAGTCCGTCGCCTGCAGTCTCAATCCTCGATCTGATTCAGACCCCCGCTGGGGAGCGCAACCCTTTGGCTTCTGTGAATGAGTCGACTATGGGGCATGACACCGATGGAATTTGGGATACTAAGGATACCCCACTACCCCTTCCCCTAACGAATCTTGCAGTAAAAGAAGAAAGTCCCACCAACCAATTTTTGGGAAGAAACGAAGATTCTGGTGTCTTCTTCACTCCAGCTGCTCCAACTCCAGAAGTTCAAGCAGTCGCTCCAGCTAATGAACCCAACAACTTAACCGCCACCATCATTCCCTCATCACAATCTCCCTCCATCCCAGATGAAATCCCATCCTTACTATCCTCCCTCACCAAAGTCAATCACCGCTATGATGCCTTCCAACACGCATTCCGTGACTGCTCTCTCGCACTCAAAGACCTCAAACGCTTGCTCCCTCCCATCGCTATCGCTTCTCCGCCGACACTGACACCAACACCTTCTCACTCTCCCCAATCCCTCCTCCGTACCGCCCTAGACCGCATATCCGACTACACCGAAGACGCCCGTGTTGAGCTCGAAATCCGTATCACAGATGAAGCGCTCACCATTCGCGGCTTCGAGACCCTCCTCACCGTTCCAGGTGCGCTGTCCCTTTCATCGGATTCGAATTTGGACCTTGAAGAAATGCGTGCATTTATTGATGGGCGTGATGAGGGTGTGAGGAAGGCTGGGGAGAGGCTTGAGAAGAAATTGGGGGATGTGCAGCATGATGTGGCGGTTGTCAAGCGAGCAGTTCATGACCTTCAGGTTCAGCTTGACGAGGAGAGGGAACCAGAGGAAGACAAGAGCTGGTCCGCATGGACATCAAGCCTCCTCCCTCGTTCATCCACGCCTACACCAACCCAAACGCCTACGTTCGGTTCTGTGATGACTTCTCCGCGATTGAGGCGTTCCCCCTCAGTGAAGCAGCTTTCTTCGCTTGCGGAGCTAGAGTTGAGGATTCCTATGCCGTTGCCTGCCTCGACACCTCAACCTCAGCCTGAGTATGGGGGCCTTGGTCTTGGGGTGGGATCTGGAGAATTTTCGCTGGGGTTGGGACGTCAACGGACGATGTCGATGATGTATTCGTTGGGGATTGGGTCTAGGGCTTCGGTTTCGACTTCGCCGTTGGGGTCGGTCTCGCCGTTGGGGATACCTGGGATGTCGCCTGTGAAGAGTGTGAAGAGTGGGGGAAGTAGGAATAGGTTTGTTACGACCCCGCTCACTGGTGAGACCCGCCGTGACCGTGATGAAAGTGATGTCGAGTGATAGGTTTGGACACTTGCCATGCGTGCAATTTGATGTCATACTTGGTTGTTCTATTGCTCTGTATGATACATCAGTTGCTAGGTTGGGACTGTTTTGCATACCTCCTACTTGTGTAAGTATAGTAGTGGGATCATTGATCACTTGCACAGATTGCGAGCGCTTAATAAGTTACAACGTCGGGACCGTCATCGATGGACATGACTTGGTCACGTGTAGATAAAACGTTTCGTGGAGCAAACGGTCAGTTGCTCAGCGCCATTCCTTGCATCCTTCTCCAATCCTTCTCATACAATCATGTCTGCAGCAACTGCTCCCCAGCCTCAGGCCCAGACTCAGACTTCTCCTTCAGCCAAGCGTGGCAAACGAGGCGGACACAGAGGCCAAGGCGGTCATCGCGGAGGTGGTAAATCCCGAGGCCGCAAGAATTCAAGTGCGGCCGCACCAGCCGACCCTGTTTCTACTCAGCCAACCCAGAATGAAGTCGCGCCTGCCCCAGAAGCCACAGACGACGCAGTGGTGTGCTGGATCTGCGCAGAGCCCGTCAAATACTACTCAGTATCAGCGTGCAACCACCGGACGTGTCATGTCTGTGCTCTACGCTTGAGAGCGCTTTATAAAAAACTGGATTGCACATTTTGCAAGGCGCGTCTGTCTTTTCTTAGTCCCACCTACGAAGTTTGACGCTGGGGCGTTTACTAGGAACCCCAAACAACTGTGATATTCACGACTTCCCCCGATGCGCTTTTTTCTTCCTACACCCCCGACATGATCCCGCACAAAGACTCTAAGTTATTAATCTACTTCGAGTCCACTGACATGATGGAAGAGACGCTTATTCTTCTGCGATTTAATTGTCCTGATTCGCAGTGCGATTATACCGGGACTGGATGGGGTGATCTTAAATTGCATGTCCGGGGTACACACGGGAAGATGATGTGGTACGTGCATCAGATATTTAAGCTTGCGCACTGAGCACAGACCTTTCATGTCCTTGAAAGTGACCTGTGTATCCGATCCAAGAAGGTTTTCAGTCACGAGCACGCTTTGTACCCCCCCAACGTCCTACCTTTACACTTGCCATCTATGCTGCATCGGTCTCATAAACAAGTGACAAAAGAGCCGATTGAAGGCGGCGTGCATCCATTATGCGGGTTCTGCAAGGAATGTTTTTTCAGTGATGATGAGTTGTATGTTCACATGCGCGAACGCCACGAGGAGTGCTTCATCTGCAAACGGAATGAAGTACGAGATCAATAGTTAGTCTTTTTTTAATGACATTCGCTCGGTGAAAAATTAAGCTGATGCATCCGTCGTTTGTTTTGTCTAGCTTTCAAAATTATGAGGCCCTCGTACGATCTTTTTGGCTGCATTGATATTGATACTTGTAGTGATTCCCTCGTCAGGAACAACATTTTGATCAAGGGCATTTTGCGTGTTCAAAACCTGCTTGTCAAGCTCAAAAATTCGTGGTGTTTGGATCTGCGATCGACCTCAAGGCGCATCAGGTTGAAGTACATGGTGCAGAGATGACTTCAAGGGATAAGAAGAACACTCAGCGGGTTGAGGCGGAATTTGAGTTCGGGGATGCTGGTGGTGGGCGTAGGGGGAGACGGGACCGAGATCGAGATCGAGAACATGAGCCGCCGCCTGCTGCGCAGCCTAGGGCAGTGGCACGGCGCAGGGAAGCATTTGGTGGCCATCTGACTAGCAGTTCTCCTGCGCCTAATGGGGTACAAACGCCGCAGTCGTCTGGACCTAGCCGACGGGCGTCGCCATCCCCACAGCGAAGCGGGGAGGAGGTCGATCCTGTTGTTGCTCAGTAAGAATTTTGTGAGGAACTCTGAATTTTTTTCTCACTCCGTATAGGCGTCATGCGGCGTTCATTTCACGATTACAATCTGTTGCGCCAAACCCCATCACTGCAGTGCTCGCTGCTAAAGCTGCTGTCCGAGGATTCCGACTCAACGAATCCACCGCCCGTGATCTCATCTCGACGATATGGAACGTTCTTGACAGAAATTTAGATGATACTGCGGGTATTGTCAATGCTATTGTCGACTTATTTGAGGAAGAAGAGAAAAAGTCTAATCTGCTCTCCTCTTGGAACAGCTTCAAAATTGAGGTATTTTGCCAACCGCTGTATTTGTGCCGCGGTGGATCTGACAGCGAGATCGCAGCAACGTCAGCAGTTTCCTGATCTAGTACCTCAGGAAGTGGGGTCAGGCTATGCCAGTATCGCATCCGGTCGCGTCTTGAACGTGAAGCATGCTACTGCCACGCGGTCTTCATCGCAATCTTCGAGACAGGTGTGGGATCGCGTTGCACAGGCAGCTGGATCTTCTTCATCCCGCATTGGTTCCGCTCCTACTCCGACACCACGACCGCCAGATAGTTTCTCGGTTCTTGCAACTCCTGCGTTCCGCCAACCACAACGGAGCACCCCGTGGGCTTCTGGTTCTGGATCTTCTAGCACAGGTTCCCGAGCACCGACAACAGTACCGACCCCCGTAGTACAGCAACGCGCTGCTGCGAAGAAAGGTCCGCCGCCGCCGTCGCTTACATCCGCTGCTTTCCCAGGGCTGCCTTCGTCTGGTAACTCTCGTATGAAATCACTGGTCAGCGGGAATCAGTCTCTAAGAAACATTCTTGGTGAGGCTGTTCCGACTGTTGCTGCTTGGAAAAGCAGTGGCACCGCAAGCGGGGGCAGTACTTCCGATTCCGGAAGAACAGAGTGCTGTTGAAGAAATTGCTAGTGGAAAGGGGAAGAAGGGGAAGGGAAAGCAGAAGCAGACCTTGTTTACTCTCGGTTCTTTTCCAACATAAACAGAGGTGTCGTTGTGCCTCCCTATTGCATTCATTCTGGCTAAGGGACTGGGATAGATACATAGATACATTTGAGGTTTGCCAATATTGAAAACTTGATTGCAAACTCTCCACTTTCGTGAGCAATGAGCCTATACTAGTATTCCCCGCATCGCCGGTGCTATTTGTCGTCTGGAGTCTGCGCCAGCAATTTGTATTTCATGCGATCATGCGTTGTAATGCTAACTACAATTAAGGAGACAAAGTGTTGTACCGCGTTGGGCGTAACAATAACATCAAAGACTTCGTGCTGCCCTTACTCATAATTGTTCTAGCGAATGAAACGGCCATCAAATGCATTGGGAACTCGTCACCAGCTATTGCAAATAGGCGTGAAGGATGGGCCGGCGGGTTTCGGCCAAAGGCGAGAGAATGATGACCAAAGGTAAAAAGTCTAGTCACTGAGTAGTGTGACACACCAACTGACCCGTGCTGTCATAGAATTTGGGTTTCCCGCGATGGTGACGGAACCGCAGGAAACTTAGCTAAGTATCTTCAATGACTCTCATTCCTCACGAATTGAATTGCCAGATCATCTCAACACGTTTTAGAGTGTGTTAGATCTTGACACGAATGGACCCTAATATGATAATCTGCAGGTGGATCCGAGGACTCCGAGGTTGTTGATCCCCTTGGGTTGACCTTATACAAACATTCAAGTCCATCGATACCGGTACTTGTGATATCTGGGAAGTCATAGTCATTGATTCTTCCATGATATCACGCGCCTCATCTCTTGCTCACATGTTGTCCTTTGGACAAGTGGGTCTCGGAGCCCGGTGTTGTGGGCCACGTCCTACCAGGTGCTAAGTGTATAGTAGCTTGCTGTTCACAAAGTTGTTTACAATGCCAGATACCAGTTATATAAGGGATGGACTAGAGGGCTCTGAAACAGAATCTATTCCTCCGAATGCGAGACACAACACTACATAAATCACCTCGAAGATCTCTTGCTGCAATGGAAGTGTCGTTCTAGAACAAAGGCCTTGATTTGTTCCACTGAATGGATGATTCAGCACTTGCCCCATAGGGGTGCAAGGAGGTACCGCGCCAGAAGTAGCAATCCAGCAGCAAACATAATGATGCCACCTGGACAGGATCAATGTTCACTCAAATATCGGCATTTTATAAACCTGCCTGCATAGAAACCCGCATCAGCGAACCCTCCTGACGCGGTACAAATAGCGCCTGATATCGGAGGACCTGCAATGGCTCCAAAGCCAGCGAGGGACATGAACATTCCCACTCGGCGTCCTGCGTCTTCCATGTCTCCCATTGCTACGGCAGCTACAGCGAAGAGAGCTACAAATCCTCCCGAGGAGAATCTGTATTGGGTGAGTTGGCAGCTGGTAACGAACAAAGGCCGCACATACCCGTAAATAGTCGCTATTGCAATGAGCTGGGATTCATTTGTAGCAAATGGCCAGGCGAATGTCATAATTCCTGACATCGCAGTAAAAATTACCATGGTATTGAGTGCGCCTGTCAAGGATTAACTGGTGTTACCATAGCCCATAGCCATCGAAACTTACCGATTTTATCTCCCATTAGTCCAGATGACAGACGTCCAAATGTAGATGCCCCATTGGCGATTGCGATTATATAGAATGCAAAGTTTTCGGAGACGCCAATTTCCACGGCACTCACAGAGATATATGTTAACTCTGGTGAATCGATTCAGAATATCAGGAAGCCACAATGGTAACCGCCACGAAAATACCTGTGTAAAGTCCTAAAAATGCCAGTATTCCTGCAATGCTAAAAATGACATATGCTGCGTTGCGGAATGCTTTAAGATTAAAGAGTCCTCCATGAATATTGACGGGTGGAAGACGTCGTTTCAGTAACTTGGGGAACATGCATCAAAGAGAGAGGTATCTTTAGGTGGTGACGACATACTATATTGGCCGTCCCAAGTGTAGCAAGCAGAATGAATCCAAACACACGCATTGTCCATTTAAATCTAAAATTGTATGAGTGAGCCTGAATCGTCGATGATCGGTTGACCGGACCCGATTAATGGTATCAACTTCTGTGCTGCTGCAGGAAACACGGTACTGCCAATTGAAGCTCCAATGGCAGCGAGCGACATGGCGAGGCCACGTTTCCCGTCAAACCAATGCGAGATGACAACTAGTGCCGGACCGACTATGATGCCGCAGCAGATTCCCAAACTGAGACCTTGTACAAGAAAGAACTGCCAAAATTGAGTGCATTCCGCAGTTAGGAATGCGGACGCAATGATAACGCAGCTGGCGGCGAAGCATGGTATTTTGAAGTATCCTAGGTCAAACATTCGTCCCGTAGCAAGTGCTGGAAAGTACACGAGCGCGTACTAGAAGGATACGTGAGCTACACAAGTTTACTGGACCTAGAGATAGATATACCTGCGCAGAACCGATCCATGCTCTGAAGAGTAAAATTCGTACGATAAATCAGTCACAATGTCGCGTCAAATCGACCTAGTACCTTACATATTTGAAGGAGAAGTGTGACGTAGTAGATTTTCCTCGTAATACGCTTGGAAGACCTGAAAGGGGAGGATTTGCAGTAACTGCGAAGTATATGGTAAGAAGCCTTACTTACCCCCCATGTATTAGCTACACCGAACCTGGTGATCACTTGAGTTAAGCTAGGGGCTAAGAAATTGAGACAGCTCACGTAGAAAATAAAACTAAATTGACACTGTAATTTGAAGATATCAGTGATTATTTTAAAGAACTAATGGTGTAGCCCAAGTACTTACGCAACAACGACCAGCCACGCGGCCAACCCTCCATCTGGTGCTCCAGAAAGGTGTGGTGCAGGCTTCTCAGAAACGTGTTGATCCAGTGTTCCCCGATCATCCGCTTCCGGTTTCCACCCAAGGCGAGGCAAGGCTTCAGACACCGGATAAGCCTCGAATTTGCTTTGGGACTCCTCGGACATGGCTCTCAAGACAGAGGGAGATAAAAAATCAAAAAAGGGCGGGGAGAAACTGTACTGGTTTATTCAAGCCATTCTGCCGACGTTATGTAGACTTGGAACAGATGCCAATTAATACTAGCATTTAATTATCCCAATTCTTCTTGCCGAACTATTTGAAAAACTGAGGGCAATATTCTGTTCGACCACCCACCATGTCATTCTGGGAAGCGCCAGCGAAATCCGTATCGACGATCCACTCACTTCAGGAAGATACAAACACAAGCACTAAATATAGTAATCAGTGGACTTGCAGGCCTTTTCGGCTCGGTCATTACGTCAGCGAATTTATCCATACCAAATCCGTGCACATGCACAAGACAACTTCTAGAAGATATATCATATCCCCAAATCTTCATTATTTCTCACAATTTCGTGTCATGGCGGCAGTTTGCAGAGACGCCTCAACTTTGCAACAGTTGACCAACGCTAATAGCGCACACTTGGTCTTGAAGCTACTTGAAGTTGTAGGTGTTTATTTCTCAAACGGTGGCCAAACTACCAATATGATTTTTCACTAACTTAAAGTTGAATCTGCACTATTACCAATAGGTTTAACCTTCAAATCAGTTTGATTGGCAAGCACTACATACAAGGAGCCTACCTATTATCCGGCTTCACTGCTCACCCGAAGACCAGCAAAGGCCAGCAAGTCCAAATGTCCTTGTGACCGTGGCGTCATCAAATGACGCTTCACTGCCGGAGAATGGCGTCTGTGGCTCTCAAGGTTTTGCAAATAGCTCTATGTCGCGGAGAATACTATGTGTACATAACGCCGAGAGCATGATCTGCACACACCAGTACAATTGCTCTTTCCCCCCAGCTGTCTATTAATTCTGACCATTTTTTCTTCATATTGACAGGAGAACAACGCTATGTCCGACTTGGAGAAGTTACCAACTATAGAGTCTTTGCAGGGCATTAACTCCGCGTCTGGAAGCCAACATAGCTTGTCTTACGATACGCAGAAGACAGCAGTAGCCTTCGACCAGGAAATACCGAATGAACAAGCCTCTCGTCAGAAACCTCAGACACTTCTTAGTGAAGCACCAGATGGAGGAATGAGGGCATGGCTTGCAGTTTTTGCGCAAGTACAAGTTCATTTGATCGAAATAGTCACTGAGGTTCTTTGGATTGTAGTGCCGCATTGGTTACATTCTCTACGTAAGCTGTTCCTAAATCTTTTCATAGTCTGACTCAAGGTGTACCAGGTTTGGTTTTTCAAATTCATGGGGTGTAAGTAAGGTTTGTTACGACACACTTGCAGTTCCTACAAATTTCCCCCTTTCAGGTCTTCCAAGCGTATTACGAGGAAAATCTTCTGCTTCACACTCCACCTTCAACTATGTAAGGTGCCAAGCCTGTTTGATGCAACGTTGGATATCTAATTTCTTGCACACTCTAGAGCATGGATCGGTTCTACGCAGGCGTGTCTAATTCTGGTTCTAGCAAGCCTTCTAAGCTCACTTGTGCTGCTAGTATGCACTCACGTACCTTCCGTCACTTGTGACGGGGCGACTGTTTGACCTGGGATACTTCAAAATACCGTTCTTCGCCGCTAGCTGCGTCCTCGTCGCGTGCACTTTCCTAACCGCGGAGTGCACTCAATTCTGGCAGCTCTTCCTGACACAGGGTATCGGCCTAGGAATGGGCTGCGGTTTCGTATTTAGTCCCGCAATCGTCATCGTGTCACAGTGGTTCTCCAAGAGACGTGGCCTTGCTTTGTCTGCCACCACCCTTGGAGCTGCCCTCGGCAGCATCGTGTTTCCTGTAGCGGCACAAAATTTGATTCCGTTAATTGGGTGAATTCGTTTAGTCGATCGTGGGGCAATTCATATCCACTCATACACTTTCAGGTTTAGATGGACAGTTCGTGTATTTGGACTCATGCTGATGGCTGCAATGGGGACAGCCAACATAGTATGTTGTTAGCACCTGAGGACACATCCCCGACCGACGTATTTTCCTCAGTTTCTTAAACGGCGGCTTCCGCCCGTCAACGTTCGCGGGGGACTCTTCAATCTCAAAGCATTCCGCAACAAAGCATATTCCACCTATTGCGTTTCAGGACTTGTGATACTTTTAGGTCTCTATACAGGTACGACCGTTGTGCTTATCATATTGGCTCCTGATATTTTGGTTTCATCAGAGTTAACATATATCTCTGTGAGCGCCGTAGCAATTGGCGTCTCGAAAGATTTTTCATTCTATATAATTGCGATTGCCAATGCGGCATCTGCGTTTGGACGTGTATCATCTGGGCTGTTGGGAGATAAAATTGGTAGACTCGACGGTTGTGTACTATGGGAACATCAGTTGATATTTGACAGGCGCACTCAACACCATGGCAATTTTCACTGCTATCACAGGAATCACGACAATCGCTTGGCCATTTGCTAAAGATGAGCCCCAGCTTATCGCAATTGCCACCATTCACGGGTATGCATTACACTTTTTCACCACTAGCTGCCCAGTCGACCTGACCCATCCAGATTTTCCATCGGAGCATATATAACTCTGTACTCTGCATCTGCCGTGGCAATGGGGAAAATGGAAGACGCAGGGCGTCGAGTGGGAATGTTCATGTCCATCATTGGTTTAGGAGGTATTGCAGGTCCTCCAATATCGGGTGCGATTAGTACCACGACAGGAGGGTTCGCTGCTGCGGGTTATTATGCAGGCAAGTTTATGGCACGTACGATCTTTGAGTGAGCATTGACATTGCCCAGGTGGCAGCATTATATTTGGTGTCGCGTTGCTACTCGTGGCGCAGTACCTTCACCTTGGACGGCTATGGGGCAAATTTTGAATGATCATTCAGCGAAGTGGTGTTGGGTTAATGTGCTCTTGATCGGCACAGGAGTGGATGCGACATGATTCAAGCGTGGCGCCGAGCCCCAGTCACTCTTGTTATAGTGTTAGCTTGTACATTCAAGCTGGGTAGAGAACCTCAAGTTTTCTTGTGTAAGGTGGCCTTTCCTTACTCCGTCTGATTGGGTGGCGAAAGCGACGTGAGATATATACACTGTCCGGCACTTCGCGTTTCTTGTAACATGACCTCCATGACAGGAACAACCGACTGGGCTGGGATGTTCATCCAGACTCGAATATGGCAAGTTCCTGGGGGTCGCTTGGTGGCTAACTTGTCGATAGTTTGATTGTCGTATCAAGATCATCATTGAGGGTTCTCACAAAATTCGTTCACAGAGCACTCGACAATGAGCAATGTAATCCAGACCATATCGAATGGCAAGTAATGATGGAAGCGTCTCGAATGAAAGTTGCAAGACCAAGGGGAGTGCAGTGACACTCGGTAAGCTGTTTGTCAGCTTTACGCGTCCAGCCAGGCCCAAACGTTGTACTCGGAGTTGTATTGCAATCAGCCATACGGGCCGCTGCCTTCCAAGCTCATTCCTCTCCGCAACTTGTTCTGACTGCAGCTAATGGGTTGAGGCTTTGTAATTGAACTTGCTGGTCTTCTCGGTATTATTATTAACGCCTCCACATTGTGACGCAGCATTACTTGAACGACGATCCTACAGCGCGCACTTGAAGTTATGGACGTTTATCTATAAAGTTTTTCTGAAAAGGTGAAACTGCCAACACTACTTTTCACATAAAAGGGGGCAACTGCAAAACTGCAGTCAAAATTAGATTGAAGCATGATCATCCAACTGATTCTCCCCGGACCTATAAAGTAGCTCATAGAGCGAGATAAACTGATTTGAGGCCACTGACTGGGGTTATTTGAGACTATGGTCATATTCAGAGGGATAGGCACGAGCGGTGTCTAGAAAGGTTGGCGAACGTATAATGATGATGGAATTTGGATATGCCGCCATCCAGCACCTGGGATCACAGAAACGGGCAATCCCGGCCTCGGGCGATAATATCATGCGGATGCCAAGATAAGGGCGGTGACTCTGATCATCGGGCAGAAACGGTGCAAAACGCACTGCATCTAATCGATCTGATCCATTACGCAGTTGATGCATCGGTATTGCATCAATCGATATACATAGCCATTGGTCAGTGCACATCCTGATTGAGATCCGTGATTGGTCTGAATGTATGACGCCATCCCTAGCTTAAACAGAAAAAGAGAGATCACATGGTAACAGCATGAACATGTCTTGTCCGTAAAGCATCAACCTGACTTAGCCTGGTTCATATGTGTCTAGAGCATTATGACTGTACGAGAGTGATTAAGGCAAGAACTCGCTGCGAGATCTTCATGGCACCCAGCGATGTCACGATTAGGGCACGAAGGCCAATTCGATGGCCCCCTCCCCGTGTACGACGGGTCAAAGTTTAAAGGACTGCAAGCCATCAGGCACGCGCTGTTTGCCAAGTAACATAGTTCGTCTTCAAGCTTCGGGATCGGCCGAGCGCGTGAAATACTTGTAAATGGCGAAAGTATCACACGCCTATACTTAATACACCCTCCGAATGAACCTGACGTACATCTGAATTCACAGAAGAATTTGAATTTTCTTAGAGTTGCCAGTAAAGTCCTGCTCGCCAGCAGATTTGAGGACATCGGCAGACATGATGGAGGTACTCATGATAGGTCAATTATGGATCGTTATGGTCAACTGAGTCTAGGCGACCTCTTGGGGCGTAGATGTTGGCGCAGCATTCAGGATTATGACATGAGTGATGCACGCTGGCCAGCGGCCATACATTGCGTGGATTAGCCTCATTGAATGGCGACGCGGAAATTTTTCGGTGCACAAGATTCCCTCTTCCAGTTCGCCAGTCTGAATTGAGCTCACCAAGCGCTACGACGGCGGAGATGTTATCGTCGTCCAGACATGTCCCACTGGCAGCGACGGTGGACCGGGCCACGTACGCGCCGATGGAGGAAACATTCGAAATGACAACGAAGTCTGTGCTCAAGAAGTCCAAGGAACAAGTCAAGTGCATTACAATCCTTCAAAACTGCTCAGCAGAAAGTAGGAAGTTCGAGAAAGAGAAGACCGATATCACATGTACAAACTCAGCCGCCGTTACATAAGCTTATCCTATCCCTCGCTAAGTTTTTGGCAAAACGGAGGACATCATGATTGGCATGCCATTTGACCACCTACCGAGTCATCTTGGGAAGCATCGGAGGAGCGCCGGCGATCTCATCCACTACTCTGGCTTCGAGCCCGCAATGGGATCAGCGGCATGATCATATGGAGCTATGATGGTAAATTGCAAACACAGGCCGCAAGCACCAAAAATAGTAATTGGACTTGCTGGCCTTCCCGGCATAACTTGAATGCGCAACATGACGATCCAGTGTGCACTTGAAGTGTCCACAAAGTTTGGAACTGCCGACACGATTTTTCACTACGAGACCAATCAGTTGAGACTATACAATCAGGTAGGCTGGCCTTCGAACCGTAATGGCAGTTTATTGATTGGCTCGATTCCTTACCTTGACCAGCGAAGGCCAGCAAGTCCAATGTCATGTTTTGATCATTGTATGCGTGGCCTTATCAAACGAGAATGGAATGCAGCACTACAAATCCCGGACGGCCCCTCAAGGTTTCGCAAATAGCTATAGGATGGAGCTAGGCGTTCCGATGACTATATGTAAATAACGTCGAAAGCATGGTTTTCACATACCAATACAGTTGCTCCTTCCCTCCTGCTCTCCGTTGAGCCTGACCTCTTCTCTGCGTATTGGCAGGAGAGGCCATGTCCGAGAAGTCACTAAATATGATAGAGGCCTTGCAGGGCATTGACTATGCGTCTGAAATCAGCCATGTCTTGTCTTACGATGGGCAAAAAACAAGAGCAGCTGTTGACGAGAAAATCCTGGATGAAGATGTTTCTCAAAAGCACGTAACACATCCTGATAAAGCACCAGATGGAGGATTAAGGGCATGGCTTGTGGTTTTTGCGTGAGTACACTCTCAATCCATTAAACAGTCACTGACGTCTTCGGATTCCAGCGCCGCATTGGTTATGTTCTCTACGTAAGCTGTTCCTAATTATTTCCATATTTTGGCTCAAGAGGGTCCCACCAGGCTTGGTTTTCTACTTTCATGGGGTGTGAGTAAGGTTTATCACCACACACTTGCAATTTCTACATTTTCCACCCTTCAGATCTTCCAAGCGTATTACGAGGAAAATCTACTACTCCACACTTCTCCTTCAACTATGTAAGGCGCTAAGTTCGTTCGATGCAATATTGCATGACTAATCTCTTGCACCATCCAGAGCATGGATCGGTTCTACGCAGGCGTGTTTAATTCTCAGTCTAGCAAACCTGCGTAACTCACTTGTCCCGCTAGTATGCGCTCGCGTGCCTTCCATCGCTTGCAACGGGGCGAATGTTTGACCTGGGGTATTTCAAAATACCGTTCTTCACCGCTACCAGCATCCTCGTCGCGTGCACTTTCCTAACCGCAGAATGCACTCAATTCTGGCAGTTCTTCCTAACGCAGGGCGTCGGCGTTGGGGTGAGCTGTGGTATCATGTGGAATCCTGCGGTAGTCATTGTGTCACATTGGTTCTCCAAGAGACGTGGCTTGGCTTTGTCGCTCACCACCATTGGGACTGCGCTCGGCAGCATCGTGTTTCCTGTAGCGGCACAAAATTTGATTCCATTAATTGGGTGAATTTGTCCAAATAATAGTGGGGAAATTCATATATACTCATACGATTACAGGTTTAAATGGACAGTCCGTGTGTTTGGACTCATTTTGATGGCTACCCTGGGGACAGCCAACGTAGTATGTCGTCAGCACCTGTAGATATCTCTTTCTTTGACGCATTTCCCTCGAGTTACTGAAACGACGGCTTCCACCCGTCAACGTTCGTGGGGGACTCTTCAATCTCAATGCATTTCGCAACAAAGCGTTTACCACCTATTGCATCTCAGGAGTTATGATACTTCTAGGTTTTTATACAGGTACGACCGTCGTGTTTATCATAGTGCCTCTTGATATTTTGGTTTCATCAGAGTTAACATATCTCCCTGTGAGCGCCGTAGCAATTGGCGTCTCGAAAGATTTTTCATTCTATATACTCGCGATCGCCAATGCGGCATCTGCATTGCGTGTGTCATTTGGGCTGATGTCAGATAAAATCGGTAGGTCTCGATAGCTGCGGACTGTCGTAATATCAGTTGACAATTTAACAGGCGCCATTAACACCATGGCAATTATGACTGCTGTAACAGGGATCGCGACAATAGTTTGGCCATTTGCTGAAACTGAATCCCAGCTTATCACGATTGCCGCCATCTACGGGTACGCGCCGTACTTATTCACAACTAGCTGCTCAACTCACTCATCTAGATTCTCCCTCGGAGCATACGTATCTCTGTACTCTGCACCTCTTGTAGCAATGGGGCAAATGGAAGATGCAGGGCGTCGAGTGGGAATGTTCATGTCCCTCATTGCTTTTGGAGGCGTTGCAGGTCCTCCGATATCAGGTGCCATCAGTAGCGCGACAGGAGGGTTCGTCGCTGCGGGTTATTATTCAGGCAAGTTTGTCATGCACGACCTTTGAGTGGATATTGACCTTGCCCAGGTGGTTGCATTATATTTGGTGTTGCATTGCTACTGGTGGCGCGGTACCTGCATCTCGGACGGCTATGGGGCAAATTTTGAATGATCGTTCAGTGAGGCGGATATAGCATTGTCAATGTGCTCTAGAACGGCAGAGAAGGAGCGAATGATTCATGTGCGGTGCTGGCCACCATCAATGCTCCATACCACATTCATAACGAATTCGTTGTAATTTGTTGACCATGGAAGGTGGGTCCTAGACTCCAGAGCTCTTTAGTCTTTCTTGTTGTTTTTGTTTTATTCTACCTTTGCCTTTCTCTTTCTTATCGGTTAACGAAATCAAGACCAGAGATGTAGTACATTGTCGGCCACTTCGCGTTTCTTTCTACATGGTTTTTAGCATTTGAAAGCGAGTCCCCTATTCCAAACAATTGAGCGCTATCATCTAAGTGTCAAACGTAGCATTTTTATAGTGGTTTGAGCATTGAACCCATGAACTTCAATAACACTGAATCTACCAGCAAGTGTATTCATTGTTTCGGCCAATACCATAGATCTCATTGACAGTGTGACCGCTCAGTGGTGTTGACAATGAGATGAGATAGATAAAACAACAAAACGTGATGGATTAGCAAATGGATTTTGATGGTGCGAGGTATGTATTTCATTGGCTCATCAAGGAACCGGGTAAACGTGTATAGAAAAATACAGCAGGCGAAGGAAGGTTAGTCCAATTAGTCGGAGTCACTAGTGCTCGTATCATCAGCATCAGGCTCGTCCTGTCCTAACATCAGCTTCGAGTCCCAACTCTGCAAATGTGATCTGGATGTGGGCGGTGGAACGATTAATCATGCCCCAGTGCCTTCGTGTGCCTTGCCCAAAAGCAGCTTTGATGTCCCAAAGGTCCGTTATAATTGGAACCAGTAATCGCTTGTACTCGACGCGCTGAGAAGATGCATCCAGTCCGTCTGTCGCTGGATCGGGCACGGACTGCAAGGGAAACCCAGGCCAAACCTCTATGGCGGGAGGAGGTGGCTCTATCTATCGAGGACCGACTACGACACGCCACAGGACTCCTGCTCCTGCGCCTGGACCCCTGGCACTCCCAACCTGATCTGTCCTGCTGGAGCGCCCCGCTCCATCGCATATGGAATGAGATCAAGCAACAGCGTCGAGTTATGCAGGTCACCGTGACGATTGTTGTAGTCAAGGCGACACTCGAGGATGTGATTCAGTTGACTACATCAACATGTCGACCCAATGCCGAGATATAGGACACCTCGTACTACTGTACGAGAAAGATCTGGTCAGAAGGTTACCTTACTTCCGGCGCTCATAATAACTCACCCACACAAATGTATTGTCTCTAAACGTGGATTTGCTTGATTTTCAGATTGCGGTCAACGCGTGAATCGAATCTCTACGTCGAGTGATGCGGAGCTTGCCTCAGCGAAGTATCGTGCGTGGGAGTGCGATAATCAGTTGATCATTCCACCCTCCAATGACTGAGCGAATGTAAACACGGTATCTGAATTGAGGAGGGGGTGATGGGCTGTTTTCCCCTGTTCATCAAAGCTCATCACTGACATGGATCGACTGCGTGTCATGGATGTGTTCATCCGCAGGCTACTAGATGCTTGCGATGCTTTGACGTTCAAAACACAGTCCGCGTTCTGCAAAGCTTCCAGAATGCCATGCCGGCTCTCTCCTAGGCTTCTGGCGAGGAAAAGGGCACAAGATACCAACACTTTGAGACATGCTAGATTTTATTCGGAAGGTCCTGGAACTTAGATAGGTGCTGTCAACCCCAGTTCATCTGTAGAAGAAGTTGACGTTTGGAGCGTCGGAGATTTAACATAGGACTCCTAGCTAGACACTACTCACGAAGGTATCGCAAATTTGGAAAGCGAGTTGAACAATGCGTCGCGAAGAATTGTTGAGGGCGAGCATCCCCGCAACGTCCGTCAAAGCTTGATAACTGCTAAGAACGTCTATGAAGAGCTCGTCTGACAGATTTGTCGAGATAATGAAGGAAAGGGCTGAGCGTAATCCAACCGTTCTCAACCATGGAATGCACGATGATGAGGTGCTGGGTTGCAGGATCGTCATGCGGGAGTGTGGAGAGGTCAAGAGCGGCAGGTGCATGAATGACAGGCTCGCCAGTCGCTCGAGGATGTTGAACCATGATGGACATGTACAGTACTTGGGCCAGTGAACGACGCTAAGCCTTCGCATAGGGAAACAATACATTGCACAGCCAGAAGGTAAATGTATGCTTTAGGGACTGATGGCAAGTCTGCTTTGTCTAATTGATCGATGCTAGTTAGGAAAGATGGCTCAGGATAATCCGCAAGATGTGAAATGGGGACTGTACAATTGGAGCTTCATCGATCATCGCCATCATTTACAGGTCCGTCATGCTTAGTTAGTCCCCTCCAGTAGTCTATATGTACTCGAAAGAAGGACCGATCATGTGCAGCTGAGTACGTACTACTGAACTTAGACGAAGGTATGTAAGCAACCAAACAACACATCAACAAGTCAATAGTTTAGTTTTACACGTGCGCGTCATCGACTCATCTTATATAAGCGCTCGAGTTTTGAGATCGAAGAATTTGAAGGAAGTTCCGAGTCCACTACTAGTACCGGTGTCAAGCCGCAGCTGTTACATCAAGCTCAAGCTTGGCCTCATGGTTTTTGGCAAAACTGAGATCCTTGGCATTCCATTTGACCACCTACCGAGTCACCTGAGGAAACGCTTCTGGAGCGCCAGCGATCTCATCCACTACCAGGCTGCAACAACAGCGTCAGGATGATGAGCCATGACGCTAAATTGCGAACACAAGCACCAAAAATAGTAATTGGACTTGCTGGCCTTCCCGACATACTAACTTGAACGCTTCACCCTTGCACCTTCCCGACATAACTTGAACGCTTCACCCTTGCAACTTGAATACGTGACATGACGATCCAGCGCGCACTTGAAGCCGTGCGGGTATATACATGAAGTTTCTGAAAAAGTGGAACTGCCGACACTATGAGACTTGTCAGTTGAGGCCATACAATCGCCTTCAAATCGTCATGACAATTTCATTAGCAAAGCACAGCCTATATACAATGGGCCTACCTCCGAATTGGCTCGATTCCTCACCTTGACCAGCGAAGGCCAGCAAGTTCAATGTCATGTTTTTGGTCGTTGCATGCGTGGCTTTGTCAAACGTTTGTCAAACGAGAATGGAACGCAGCACTACTAGTCCCGACAATCCCTCAAGCTTAAGGTTTTGCAAATAGCTATAGGAAGTGCCGAATACTATATGTAAATAATGTCGGAAACATAGCTTTCAGGTACCAGTACAGTTGCTCTTTCCCTCCTACTCTCCATTGGGCCTGACCTCTTCTCTGCGCATTGGCAGGAGAGGCCATGTCACTAAGTGTAGAGGCCTTGCAGGGCAGTCATGTCTCGTCTTACGATACACAGAAAACAGGAGCAGCTGTTGACCCGAAAATCCCGGATGAACAAATTTCTCAAAAGCACGTAACACATCCTGGTGAAGCACCAGATGGAGGAATAAGGGCATGGCTTGTGGTTTTTGCGTGAGTATGGCACACTTTTAGTCTATTAAACAGTCACTGACGTCTTCGGATTCCAGCGCCGCATCGGTTATGTTCTCTACGTAATTAAGCTGTTCCTAATTATTTCCATATTTTGGCTCAAGAAGGTCCCACCAGGCTTGGTTTTCTACTTTCATGGGGTGTGAGTAAGGTTTATCACCACACACTTGCAATTTCTACATTTTCCACCCTTCAGATCTTCCAAGCGTATTACGAGGAAAATCTACTACTCCACACTTCTCCTTCAACTATGTAAGGCGCTAAGTTCGTTCGATGCAATATTGCATGACTAATTTCTTGCACCATCCAGAGCATGGATCGGTTCTACGCAGGCGTGTTTAATTCTCAGTCTAGCAAACCTGCGTAACTCACTTGTCCCGCTAGTATGCGCTCGCGTGCCTTCCATCGCTTGCAACGGGGCGAATGTTTGACCTGGGGTATTTCAAAATACCGTTCTTCGCCGCTACCTGCGTCCTCGTCGCATGCACTTTCCTGACCGCAGAATGCACTCAATTCTGGCAGTTCTTTCTAACACAGGGCGTCGGTGTTGGCGTAAGCTGTGGTATCATGTGGAATCCTGCGGTGGTCATTGTGCCACAATGGTTTTCCAAAAGACGTGGCTTGGCTTTGTCGCTCACCACCATTGGGACTGTGCTCGGCAGCATCGTGTTTCCTGTAGCGGCACAAAATTTGATTCCATTAATTGGGTGAGTTCGTTCGATCAATCGTGGGGCAATTCATATACGTTCATACGATTGCAGGTTTAAATGGACAGTCCGCGTGTTTGGATTCATTTTGATGGCTACCCTGGGGACAGCCAACGTAGTATGTCGTCAGCACCTGTAGATACCTCTTTCTTTGACGCATTTCCCTCAAGTTACTGAAACGACGGCTCCCACCCGTCAACATTCGTGGGGGACTCTTCAATTTCAATGCATTTCGCAACAAAGCATTTACCATCTATTGCATCTCAGGAATTATGATCGTTTTAGGTCTTGATACAGGTACGACCGTTGTGCTTATTAGTGACTCCTAATATTTTGGTTTCATCAGAGTTAACATATCTCCCTGTGAGCGCCGTAGCAATTGGCGTCTCGAAAGATTTTTCATTCTATACACTCGCGATCGCCAATGCGGCGTCTGCGTTGCGTGTGTCATTTGGGCTGATGTCAGATAAAATCGGTAGGTTTCGATAGCTGCAAACTGTGGTAATATCAGTTGATAACTTATCAGGCGCTATCAACACCATGGTAGTTATGACAGCTGTAACAGGGATCGCGACAATAGTTTGGCCATTTGCCAAAAATGAATCCCAGCTTATTGCAATTGCTGCCATTTACGGGTACGTGCCGCACTGATTCACCGCTAGCTGCTTGACTCACTCATCCAGATTCTCCCTCGGAGCATATGTATCTCTGTACTCTGCACCTCTTGTAGCAATGGGGCAAATGGAAGATGCAGGGCGTCGAGTGGGAATGTTCATGTCCCTCATTGCTCTCGGAGGCGCTGCGGGTCCTCCGATATCAGGTGCCATCAGTACTGCGACAGGAGGGTTTGTCGCTGCGGGTTATTATTCAGGCAAGTCTATCACGCGCGATCTTTGAGTGGACATTGACCTTGCTCAGGTGGCAGCATTATATTTGGTGTTGCATTGCTACTGGTGGCACGGTACCTCCATCTCGGACGGCTATGGGGCAAATTTTGAATGATCGTTCAGTGAGGCGAATATAGCATTCTCAATGTGTTCTCTAGAACGTTGGAGAAGGGGTGAATGATTCATGTGTGGTGCCGGGCACCATCAACGCTGCATGCCATATTCATAACGAACTCGTATGATAATTTGTTGGACTCTTTAGTCTTTCTTATTGTTCTTGTTTTATTCTACCTTTGCCTGTGTGATCGGTTGACGAAAACAAGACCAGAGATTGTCCGGCACTTCGCGTTTCTTTCGACATGGTTTTCAGCATTTGAAAGCGAGTCCCTCATTCCAAACAATCGAGCACTATCATCTAAGTGACAATGCAGCATTTCGAAGCGAGTCCTCTATTCCCAGATCTCGATTGTTCGACCGCAGTTAAATTTAGTCAGAAGCAATCCCGTTGATCGACCGAGCAACAAATTACTAGCACCAACTCACGCGTCGCGCCATCAACCATACTGCACGATGTGAAAGTAGAAACACGACTCACTGTTGCACTAGAAACATATAGATGATCTTACACGCCGGTGAGTTATGTAGATAATTCCAGGATGCAAACTACTCATACTCACGCAGTTTTTATCAGGGCAGTTCTTGCAATTTGATTGACGCACGCAAAAGATAGGACATACTTTAACGTGGCCGTCGGCGTCGGCCTCGGTGGGCCTGGCATATATTGATGCTGTCAAAGCAGCAACAACGGTGAGGACAATTGGGAAACGCATTGTTTGTGAGAATGTGATATATGTGGAACCAAATCAATCTGAAGTCGAATAGTAGGAAGATGCCTTGATTTTATTATGTACTTGGACTGTTCTTCATGGCGATTAGAACCTGTCCATTGGCACGGATTCCCCTTTTAAACAGAAGATATCCGCCAGCAGATTGCCACCTTGTCAAGGAGCAATCATGATTTGGTGTGGGACGATTGTAATATCCACTCCCATATAGCAAGTCGGTGAATGGTTTGTTGTCGTCGAGCCAACTATGACAAGTGATCTTCCGTTGCTCAAGCGCTCATACATGATTGCTATATTCCGGAATTCTGGCCCATTCAGGAGTATCAGGTAAGAACGTTGTCGATTTGTCAGCCGAGAGATTGTCGAGAAGAACCCGTGCGTGACGAAATGTCACGGTATGTACCCATCACGCACGAACAGGCACGAACTTCCGCTAAAATTTTTGAAGACCACACCGCAAGGTCATTTGCACAACTTGTAATGGCATTTGGTATGTTTACATCTTTCTAGGAAATCTCCTGATGGTATTCTTTGTCTAATCTATGATTTGCAGGAGCATCAGGAAATCGTGGTGGATTTGGTAGAGGAGGAGGACGCGGGGGAGGTGGTGGTGGACGTGGAGGAGTAGGAGGAGGTAGAGGAGGCGGTCGCGGTACGTTGATGCTTCACTTTATATCATGCCTTTTTGAACTAATCTCTTCAGGCGGTGGTCGCGGTGGAGGTTTCCAAAGTCGTGGTGGGCGAGGTGGAGATCGCGGCGGTCGAGGTGGAGGTGGTCGGGGTGGTGGTCGGGGCGGTGGTCGTGGTCGTGGAGGCCCCGGCGGTGGAGCCAGAGGCGGCGCGAAGGTTATTCTCGAGCCTCATAGACATCCAGGTGTCTTTATCGCCAAAGGGAAAGACCATCTACTTGTCACGAAGAACCTTGTCCCAGGAGAAAGTGTTTATGGTGAGAAGCGGATATCCATTGAAGGTGGTGCCGATGACACAAAAGTCGAGTATCGCGTATGGAATCCTTTCCGGAGTAAGTTGGCAGCAGGTGTATTGGGCGGTATGGATAAGATTTTCATTGAACCTGGAAAGAAGGTTCTATACCTCGGTGCTGCTAGCGGCACGAGTGTAAGTCACGTAGCAGATATTGTTGGTCCCGTGAGTCGCGCCCCTCATTTTCTAATAATGCTGGTGTTAAACATGGTTATAGGAAGGAGTTGTTTATGCTGTCGAATTTTCGCCACGATCAGGGCGTGATTTGATCAACATGGCCAAAAAGCGAACAAACGTCATTCGTGAGTACTTCCAAACCGCATGCTGCAGCTGAGGAGAACAGTGTTTTCTATAGCCATCGTGGAGGACGCCCGTCTTCCTAACAGGTACCGCATGCTGGTGTCAACTGTAGACGTTATATTCGCAGACGTTGCACAACCCGATCAAGCACGTATTGTTATCCACAATGCGCAGTTCTTCCTCAAAGATGGTGGCCACGTGGTCATCTCCATCAAAGCTAGTTGTATAGATTCAACAGCAGCACCCTCCGCCGTTTTCGTGCAGGAAGTACAAAAACTACGAGAAAACAAGTTCAAGCCTATTGAACAAATTACCCTCGAGCCGTACGAGCGTGACCACGCTATGGTTGCCGGTTAGTAGTCTCCACATATTTTTGGTTGCTATTTGTGCCTGACATTGCTTGATCACATAGCTCAATACCAACGACACGTATAAAATGTATATGCACTTGCTGCTTTGAATCATCTTGTTAAGTAGCGGGTATCATCGTTTTTCGTAAAAAGTATTTGTGCTCATACCATCGATACGAATTTGTGTTTTTATCTAATTATTGGAACCCTCTGTACCTGAACCATCTGAACTACAAGCCTTTGTGAATGTGATCCGCGGCACGTCACATCAACAGGCAGTGCTTCAATTCATTCTGGTTGGTATCATGTAAGGTTGTGACACTTCGGGAACGCGTGAACGTTTGAACCGGGACCAGCTAATCACTTCCGCAAGACTATCAACGTCCTAAAGGTTGTTCGGTCGAGAGAAAAAAATCGCAGAAGAGGGCAGATGAGACCCCCTCAAGTCCAAATAGACTTTGGTACACCGCCCGGTACACCTCTACGCACGTCTTCTGAATTTGAAGAAATTCCTTATCCTGTCACACATCCATCTTACTCTAAAACCTCTCCGAACTACAAACACGAGGAATCATTGCCGTTACACCACATGAATGAGGACACGTCGACAAGGCGGAGGGTGGCTAGAGGGCCCGGAAGCAGCGGCGGGTTCATGAGCGGTGATGAGCATGAAAGCGAAATGCACTTCGACGACGACGACGACGGAAAGGATGTGTACTCAAAACTAAGGCCTGCTAGGAGCCGTGTCAGCAGCGGACGTATCCACAGGCCTCCGCCTCCGCCTCCAACTTCGATCGTACGTATCCCTCGTTGTTGAGACCTGCTGCGCATCCTGATTTTGAGCGTCGCCCAGAGCGAATTCATATTTCAGAACCTAGAGCACCTCCCGCCTGTTATCTACACTCTACTCTCGTGTTGGACCCGCTTCCACAAAATAGGTCATGCCTAACACTGTTGTTTGGGACGAGGCGCACTTTGGCAAAGTTCGGGTCGCATTACCTCAAACGCGAGTTTTACTTCGATGTTCACCCTCCGCTCGGGAAGATGCTTGTCGGCCTTGCGGGTTTGCTGTCAGGGTTACAATGGACACTTCGAGTTTAAAAGCGGAGTGGTGTACGATGACAATGTCCCGTACGTGGCTATGCGGGTTATGATGGCGACATTC
This sequence comes from Suillus subalutaceus, assembly GCF_016647625.1. NCBI lineage: Eukaryota > Fungi > Basidiomycota > Agaricomycetes > Boletales > Suillaceae > Suillus > Suillus subalutaceus. The sequence continues at coordinate 280,241 of NW_024540272.1, read as the reverse complement.
GGTGTGGCCTTGGTTCCGCTGGGGTGGTATACTGCAGTTGAGTTGGGAATGAGCTCATGGTGCTGTCATCTGGTTGCGCTCATGGTTCTGTGTGGTGAGTGTCAGGTCTGAAAATAAATGCTGCTGATGCTTCATGTTCTGCCTGCAGATGTTGCCTGGTTGTGTATATCGCGGTTTATTCTACTGGATTCCATGCTCCTATTCTTCACTTTCACAACGGTCTTTTTGCTCACCAAATTTCACAACCAACAATATCAGTATGTATTGGATGCGCCATACATGTGGTTCAATGCTTAAACTTGCAACAGGTCATTCTCTTTCGATTGGTGGATGTGGCTTGCATTTACAGGTATTTCCATCGGCTGTGTGACCTAGGTCTGGCACCTTCTTCATTTCCCAATTGCGTTTTTGTTGACTTATCCTAGTGTGAAATGGATCGGATTGTTCGTGACTGCTGTGGTTGGCTTGTACACCATCGAGGATCTCTGGGAGAAATTTGGCGATCTTCGTATGACCAATGTCAGGCTGGTCACTTTTTGTGAAGCTGCTCTTATAAGCTGATACCCTCAACAGCGAGACCAAATTCGACACTGGGCGGCTCGCGTGCTCTGCCTAATTGTCCTCCCGATCCTGGTATATATGTTGTCCTTCAAGCTGCATTTCATGATCCTAAACCATTCGGGTCCTGGCGACTCTACGATGAGTTCGCTATTCCAAGCCCACCTGGTCGGTAATGATTTTGGCAAGAACCCACGGGGTTGGTTTGATTCCTTGCGTACATCGGAATAACATCATTAACGAGACACCCAGAAATTGCATTTGGCTCAAAAATTACCTTGAAAGGCATGGGCTGGGGCGGAGGTCTCCTGCACTCCCACGTTCAAACCTATCCCGTTGGTTCAGGCCAGCAGCAGATTACTTGCTATCACTACAAAGATGACAACAACCATTGGACTGTCCTTCCCACTTGGGAAGCGCCTGAATACAACCCAAACGGCGAGTTGCAGTTCCTCCAGGATGGTGACGTCATCCGCTTGCAGCATGTTCCGACAACGCGACACTTGCACTCGCACACAGTGGCAGCACCTGTGACGAAGCTTAACAACGAAGTCTCTGGCTATGGTAACTCGACTGTTGGAGATTTCCACGACTATTGGGTCGTCGAGGTCGTCGATGATATCAAGCAGGGCACCAAGGAGCACGTCACGAAAATCCATTCACTCACAACGAGATTGAGGTTCAAACACCGGGCTCTGGGATGCTACCTGTACGCTGCGAATGCAGTCCTACCTCAGTGGGGCTTTAAACAGCTTGAGGTCAGCTGCACCAAGGAGAACAACCCTGAAGACATACACACATACTGGAACGTGGAAAGTCACTGGAACGACCGCTGTAAGCCACAGTGCCATTTTCTGATGTAGCCCTGACGTTAGTGTTTCAGTGCCTTCTGGTGATGCGAAATTTTACAGGTCCCCATTCCTACGCGATTTCTGGCATCTCAATGTGGCCATGATGACTTCCAACAATGCACTTGTCCCCGATCCGGACAAGGAAGATATCCTTGCATCAACTCCCACTGACTGGCCTTGGTTGCGGCTAGGCCTCAGGATGTGTGGCTGGGGCGATGATCAAACAAAGTACTACCTTCTTGGCACGCCTGTAATCTGGTGGAGTGGTGCAGCCAGCTTGATAGTTTCTGTTATTGTCCTCGTCGTTTACCTACTGCGCCACCAACGCAAGTACGTCGATATGACTCCTCGTAAGCTTACTTGCCATCTATCTCGCAAACATGCGCTGATCCATCGTTTCAGAACAATGGGATCATTTCTTGTATGTCGGAAAGATTGCTGGTTATGGGTGGCTTCTTGCATTACAGTGAGCCTTGAACATCTCTGTTCAATTTAGGGACTCACAACTCGCTTTAAAGTGCCGTTCTTTATCATGGGCCGTGTCACATACCTTCATCACTATGTACGTGTCTGTGTTGGAGTTAGAAGGCTCCTATTAACCAAACGATTAGCTTCCCACTCTTTACTTTTCCGTTCTCATGCTCGCTCACCTTCTTGACCACTTCATTTTCTCCGCACGCTGGAAGGAGAGTACGAAGCGTGCTGCTTTCGGTATTTGCGCATTTCTGATCGTCGGAAACTTCTGGTGGTTCAGGGGAATGGCATGGGGTATTGATGGACCGATCAATGACCACTGGGGCCTCCTGTGGCGCAAAGTAAGTCAATGTTTTGTTCAATTCCGAGGACTCGGTTAACTTCCGATTGATAGACATGGAACATATATAATGCATAGATTTGTTCCCAGGCGGACTCTGTTTATCGACAGTGCCTGCTCAGTGAGAGGCCTGATATGTTTGCTATTATGTGCAATGAATCATCCCAATTTCGTTGGTTTCACTCGTGAAGCATCAAAGCTCAGCGGCTTTCAATGATACTACTGCGTTCAAATACATCGATGGCTTTGAGGGCTATAGAATTCTGCCGACCGCATGACCAACCAATGTCTCCCGAGGCGGACGCCAGGTGACTTGCAAAGCAGCTAAATACTCACATGGCATATGCGATAGCTCTCACCAGCAAGAAAGCGACGTGATGATTTTGATAAGACCACCAGTCAGGGTGTTGAACGTTGAGTGTCTAGACACCAAGACTTATGCAACAATAAAATTTAAATATGGAGTCATAATAATCTATCATATGTAGGATCGCACCACCGGTAAGTGTGCTCTGCAGGCGATTTGGGTTTATTAATATTCCTGGATATGGTGTGGATTGTGGCTGTGCAAAACAGAATTATTTCCTTCCGCTCGAGCCCGACTTTACGTATTCAGTTTTGGGAGGTCAAAGTTCGCGTCCCCCTCGTCGGTTCATACACGTCCTCCTCTCTTCCAGCTCTTTTCTATTCCCTAGTCCTCCTCCTCGTCGCTGTACTCAGCAATGGCCTCTCTTGCACGGTTCCGTCCTGCTGCTCGCCGTATTGTCAGTCTAGCCAATCTCCTTATTTTATGAGAAAACTAACTTCGTGTGTCTTTCTTTAACAGCCTGCCTTTGCGCGGGCCATTCAAACGTCCGCAGACACCACCCAACTGCAAGACACCATTGAGGACCACTCAAAACCATTTACCGTGAAACTCCACGAGGAGTCCTTCCGCTCATATCAATGCGAGACTCCATCTCTTGAGGTTGAGGTGAAAAAGGATGAGCTCCTGAAAATGTACAAGGACATGCAGACGATGCGTCGGATGGAAATGGCTGCTGATGCCCTTTATAAGGCTAAGCTTATTCGCGGTTTCTGCCATTTAGCTATTGGCCAGGTATTTAGTATTCTCAGCTGAATAACACAGTGTTGCTGACCATGTTTCTAGGAAGCTGTCTCCGTTGGTCTTGAGTATGGCATTAAGCCTGAAGACCGTGTCATTACTGCATACCGGTGTCACCCCTTCGCTGTTATGCGTGGCGGCACCATTAAGGGTGTTATTGCTGAGCTGCTTGGTCGCCAGGCCGGCATGTCTCACGGCAAGGGTGGCTCTATGCACATCTTCACACCTTCGTTCTTCGGTGGTAACGGTATCGTCGGTGCCCAGGTTCCCGTAGGAGCTGGTATCGCGTTCGCACAAAAGTACCTTGGCAAAGAGACCGCAACATTTGCTCTCTACGGTGATGGTGCAAGTAACCAAGGACAGGTATTTGAGGCGTTCAACATGGTATGGGTCTTTTAGTTCAAAGATGAACACCTTTTGATCAAGATTCTTGCCCATAGGCTAAACTTTGGGGTCTCCCCGCTGTCTTCGTTTGCGAGAACAACAAGTACGGAATGGGTACATCTGCCGAGCGCAGTTCATCCAACACCGAATACTTTACTCGCGGTGACAAGATCCCCGGTCTCCAGGTAAACAGATTCCTCTCGTCCTTGCAGGACTTGAATATTCACTTATCTTCGAATGTCTTCAGGTCAACGGTATGGATATCATCGCTTCCAGGCACGCTGTGCAATACGCTCGCAAGTGGGTAACGGAAGGCAATGGCCCACTTCTTATGGAGTTCGTCACTTACCGCTATGGCGGTCACTCGATGTCCGACCCCGGTACCACCTACCGTACCCGTGAGGAGGTTCAGCGAATGCGTAGCACCCAAGATCCTATCCGGGGTCTCCAGCGCTACATCGAAGAGTGGGGTCTTGCCACTGAGCAGGAGCTCAAGGTCTGTTGAAACTCGCTTCTCATTGAATTATATTGACGATCATGTTCGTGTAGCAACTTGACAAGGACGCCAAGGCCGAGGTTGACCAGGCTGTCGAGGAGGCTAAGCAATCCCCTGAGCCATTGGCCAAGGACCTCTGGACAGACATCTACTACAAGGGCACAGAGCCATCATCCATGCGTGGTCGTGAGCGTGAGGAGGTGCACCACTACTGATTGGCGGGTTTCTTGTTAGTAATACATTAGACTTTATCATTTGCTACGTTCTGCGTTAGGTATACTCATCGATGGACCCACCAATGAACGCGTCATATTTGCACTATGAATGTTTTGATTTTGATGTAGAATTTCGTGGAATTGGTAAATGAATTCTGATGACGGTCTTCATATGTGTGGAGACTTTGCCGAACTGAAACTGTATGTCCGTTCAAGCACGCTCACCTGTACCTCCACCCAGTTCCTTGTCTGTTCCGTCTCGAAATGCAGGCACCCCAGTTTCTGCGTCGCAGACTCGGAATCCAATAACAATCCGCCTGCGCAAAATCTTAGGTACAAACTTTATTGATGAAGCAACAACAGAAGCGCTCCGGACGCTGTCAGAACTATATGGAACCCAATCTACATCAGTATCAGGTTCCAAAGCACAGACTAACGGCACAGATTCAGACGATGATTGGAGCGATGAGGATGCAGACGTCGGGCTAGTCGTCGAGGACCACAGGGAAGGCTTGAACGAGACCGCGTCGAGGGCACGCAAGAATCTTCGTCGAGACCTGGAGAACAAACTCGCACAAGGAAGCCAGCAATTTCTTCAAGCATTCAGCGAAGTGGATCAAGTGTGTGTTGGTCAAATGTATCATTGAGATTCGTCTAACAAAGTTGTAGAAACTTGATGAGCTGCAGAATCACGTCGCTGCCATGCGTATTGCCTGTGACGAAGCGGAGACGCAGCTGAGGCTATCAAGCGAGGCAAGCCAGTCTCTGCTTGATCGTGCGGAGAGCTTGAGGAGTGAAAGGTATGATGTTTGTGCCTTGGAAGGTATTTCTACTGACAGATATCACAGGGAGGAGGTTGAGATGCGCAAATCTATTGTTATGCTCTTCCTAAACCGCTTCACGCTAAATGACGAAGAGGCCGAAGCTATAACCTCGCGAGATGTCCCCATTGGCCCCCGATTCTTTGAGGCAATGAATAAGACAGAGCATATCCGTAATGACTGCAGAGTACTCATGTCGGGCGAAGACGGACCAACGAAAGCTGGGTAAGTAGCGTCCTATGACCCCCAGTGATGTTATGTGAATAGCGCACTTGCAGACTGGACATCATGGCGTCCACTTCTTCCTACCTGGAACAAGGCTACGAGAAGATATATCGCTGGTGTTCTTTTGAATTCCGTCAGATGGGACGCGACACCCAGCTGGAAGTTGACTCGACTATGCAGCAAGCCATTTGCCGCCTCTCTCAGCGTCCAGAGTTACTCTCGTATGTACCCACTATTGGCAGATTGTCAGTCTCTCTTCAATATCTGTCCACAGTGAAGCTCTTGCATTCCTGACGCAGGCCCGCCAAACAGGTCTGCTGAGTGCATTCCTGGATGCATTGACTCGGGGTGGCCCGTCAGGTCTTCCACGTCCCATTGAATTGCACGCACATGATCCTATCAGATACGTTGGTGATATGCTTGCGTGGGTCCACCAGGCTATCGCCGCAGAATGTGAATTCCTGGAAAGCCTGTTTGGTCTTGGAGGAGGGCAGGAAGACGACGGCAGAACAAGGAGAATGGTTGGTGCTGTACGGACATTCAAAGGGAGTGAAGAAGAGGGATGGGTGAAGGAACTGCTTAACTCTGCAGTAATGAAGTTGTGCGTGCCGCTCAAGGTCTGTTTGTCGTTTGTCATACAGTAAATTTGGTCTCACATATGTTCATAGGTGCGCGTGCAGCAGACTGTGCGTTCGCAAGAAAGTAGCATCGTCTCGTACAAAGTTGCGAATCTACTTCAATACTACATGCTTACGATGCGGCGGACTATCGGGGAGGATGCTCTTCTGTCGATGACTCTGAGCGAGTGAGTTGCTTGCTCTAGCCCATTTACATACTTATTCTTCTTGGTAGAATCACAGATGTGAGCTACAAGGTCTTCTTCGACGCTATCGAAGCCCATGGTCGTGCACTCTTGAGAATTTCCTTGGTAAGTTGTTTACAATGAGTTGTTTCATGTTTTTTCAAGCGATTACCAGGTCCCAGACGACCCATCTTTGACCCCACCACTCCCAATTCTAGAGCATGCCCAGCTGCTCCGTGAAATCATGCAGGTTTATGACTCCTCTCTTCTCGATGACACCACTGCAGAGCCCGGACGGACTTTTAACCGCATCTTAGATGTGATGCTCGATCCTGCCATGGAAATGTGTGCTGCTGCGGCTGAGGAAAAGGCGAGGTATCGCCCGCAGTGGGATCGGGCGGTCTTCGTGCTTAACTGTTGGTGTTATCTCCAGGTAGGTTTCCACACCTGTTGCACTCTTGTTACAGCTAGCTAATTGAAGTAGAATGTGCTGGAGGCATTCGAGTTCACTTCAGAGAAACGTCGCACCATCCAAGAAAAAATCGACGGAAGGGTGAAGTCTTTAGAGGACGAGCATGTAAGTTTATTCCTTCATGTTATGTCCACTTTTCACTCAGCTGTCATACAGTATGAAAACATCCTCAGAGATGCTTCGTTGTACGACACTGTCGCTATCATCAAGTCCAAGTCACCTTCTGTAAGTTCACTATCTTATTCACAACTCGTGCACCCCTAGACCCAATTGCAGGATCGGCTTTCCCATGTGCTTCCTGCGCAGCAGCTGCAGCCTACCCTTGCGAGATTCTCTCTATGGCTCTCCAGCCCCGAAGTTGTGCATTCACCGCGTCTATCAGCACTAACATCTCCGTCCCTGCATTCTACCATCCATCGCGTATCTCTAGCTCGTGTGACAAAGGCCTACGCACAACTTTGTGAGGAAGTGAGGAAACCGGAGAACAGATATGAAGCAGCGAGTACCTTGTTGGGCATGGAGAGGCCGTTTGGACAGGCTGGAGTGCTGTGGGCCATCTTCGGGTTAGAAGAGGAGAGCGAGGAATTCGCGGCGGACTGAGCAGAGCAGCGCATACTCCAAAGGTGACTGCAGCTTTTGTTAACGGCATGCCTGTATGGAGTTAGACACATAAGAGCGTGATCACATTCAGATGCGTCCTGCAGATCTGCGATGCAAGTACCCTTGTACCATTTCAGAACAGTTTCAAGTGGGCATTCTCCACTGAGCAGATGCAATATATCACTGCAAGAGGGCACGTTTCTTTAACCCATCGCCACCTCTCCGTCACTGGCAGGATCCTAGATCATATTCAAGAGTAATTGATGGATATGCGCAAAGGGTTGAACAATTTATCTTAAAAAAGAACTGGGGATCCGTTTAAGCCCACTGAATCACGGCATAGGAGGTACTTCCTACCCTCATCATCCAGACTCCTCTGATAGGGCTATGTAATATAACGATACGAAAGATCAGATTCCAGCACTCCGCAGCGTAGGCTCCGATAAGGCGGACTTATTGATGTGACTTTTTGTTCTATTTCTGACGGCCGCGACTCGTCAGCGATGATTCACCTCTTTTCGGAGTGCATCGCTTGACTAGTAATAAAGTCAGATCAAGTCCGAGTTGGATGCGGGGCTGACTTGTGGAGGTATCATGATCATCGTTTCTTGACGTGGAGGAGGAACGGCGTAAGTAAACACTCATGGTGACCATGACCCCAGTATTACTGGATCATAGAGCGTAAAACACGCCCACCATCCCTTTCCAGATAAATTGTCTACCTGGTATGAGGCACAGGAAATGAAATCTGACGTGAAAGCAACAATTACATGTACAGAGGGGTTGAACCGAGTATTACATGCTGTAGACTGCTTCTTTGCACGCCTCGTGTCAATAGATTGGGGTTTAGCGGGAAACAAGGAGAACCTTGATTTGAATTGGTAGTCACAATAACATGCTGCGGAACGTACCATAGATATCATTACTGCGGGCAATACGCCTACAGAAATACCATTTCGTGAGAGTTTTGATGACTGGAAAGGTCACGGATGCATTCTACAGCAACAACAAAGTGAAGGCTGCCTGACAGTGTGTATACTTAGTCGTAAGCTCGAATGTTCTCGAGTCCCGGTTATTAAAACACCTTTGAGAAAAAATCGCGTGATATTAGAATTCGAGTCACAAACGTGTTGAACTCTAGTCAGAAAGTTACGCACATACGGTTCAAAAGCTAGCGATCGGAGAATAGATCATACGATCCGCCAGCATAAATACTAAGGCAACAGGTGCATGGAAGTTCTATAGTTGACACCCGCAATGCCTCATACCAGTATCTTGTTGATTTTATCCGCTGCCGTCGCCGTCGCGGCAATCCTCGCCAAAGCCTTCATGGCCCCAAGAACAAGGATGCACACTAGTGTCCTCGCCGTCAAGACATTATTGAATCCTCCTGATATCCCCATTTCTGCGTTATTACGCGCAAGATCCATACCCAACCAGCGTTTAGTGAAAGCGCTCGGTATATCCAGCACATTCGTCAGCGATGACCCAGGCATCCATGATGTCTTCACTCGCGAAGCGAAAGTTTTGATAACCGCCGTCAGCGCGAAAGATGGATGGTCGAGGCTCGTTGACGTCGCCGAAACCTGCGTAAACAGGTTCCTTGACGCAGAGAGCCTCGACTATGCCACCTTCGTGCAGTCTGTCACGCTCAGTATCGTATTGGCAGGTCTGCTGGGCACAGATATTGAAGATCTTGACCCCGCGGACGTGGCATTCGTAACCAAAGCCATCAACGATCGTTGGGCGCAATCCAAATCGAGCACCGCTCTTACTACAGAAGTGCTCGATCGCATCAACCATCACATCATTAGATGGGTTCCTGACAGAACCAATCCCCTCAACCTCATCATCCCCGCGTACGAAACAATGTGGCGCGTAGCAGCAATTGCGGTGGTATATTCTAACCGCAATTGTCTGCTGCGCGATGCATTCATATCATATAATGAGAATCCCACTGACGATCAGTTCCGCGCCTTCGAAAACGAAGGGACGGGAGCGCAGCCTAGTGTAGAGGCGATCGTCAGTGAGGTTCTCCGACTCCACCCCCCGACTCGTCACATCACTCGCGCCGTGGTCGTTCCATGGTGGAAGCGACCGTTCGTCCCATCCGTGGATGTGGCTGACGTCGAAGAGGCACAGAAATCTCTTGTCTTCGGAAGCGATCCTGAATCCTTCAATCCTTTGCGGTTCCACGAGAGCCATTCCGCTCCCACGAGGGATCAGCTGTATGCCTTTGGGCACGGAAAGCTGAAGTGCGTAGCGGCAAGCTGGGCACCACCAGCTGCAGCTGTCATCACCGCAAAAATCATGGCCAAATTGGATGGCATCTCGTTCACGCTGCAGGAAGGACCGCGCATTGGGAAAAGGGAAGGATGGGAGGGTTGGTCGATTGAAAGACTCTAGTATAACGTCGAACGTCATGTGATACATATTGGACTCGTCAGCGTTTTGTCAGCTCGATGTATAGGTTGTTTGTACTGTAAGCTAGTCACGGACTCGGAAGGCTTGTGATGTTTGACCCGGGGGTTGCCATGAGTAAGGTACTGCATGGGTAGTACGGTTAAGGGTCTAGTATTGCGCCCTCGTGCTCAAAATGAAGCATCATGCAACAATTAATTCGACTTACTAACACAAACAGTCAAACTTTTCACCGCTTGCTATCAATTGCTCATCTCCTGATACACCAATGACCACACCTGTGCCTCTATCTTCTTCAACACAACACCGTGACCTATCTTCAAGTCCCACAGACGAAGCGTCTTCTCATTCGAGTCCATCACCATCCGTCGTTTATCGGGGAAAACTGCGACTGCCATTACACGTTCTCCATGGCCTTTGAACTTTCGTGGCAGGAGTGTAGTGATTGGAATGAGCTCCGACATTTTATCGGAGGTTGATGGCATTGGGCGCGATCGAGGTGGACTTTGGAGGGATTGTGGGTGTCTTTCTCTTAAGTTGCAGAGGTGCGTGTATTGTGTGTTCTAACATTTATGCTGCTTCGTTGAGTTATCTCCTCTGGCGTCTCAAACTCGTTACCAATTCCATCACGGAAGAGCGCTTTGCTTCCAGCGCTCTGCTCGTAACGACGTAATTCATCTCTACTTTGAGCTTCCCCCACTCCCAGCCAAAGTGGTTTCAGTTCTCTCATTTGTCCACCCGTATAACGGTCTCGACACTCTTCCCCGCATGCTCCCCTCCCCCACTTTTAACTTCAGCTTTGTCGGTTCGATCTTTTCGTTACGTTTTCGACATGTTAACTTTTTGCATTATTAGTGTATTAGCTCTCCTTTTAAATTATTAACACCCTGTAACAAATGCAGACTCGTCTACAACATGTATAAGCACGAGATCCCGCCGGCGATGGCGTCCACCACGTCATGCTGTGTTGTTGCGTTCTGTCTCTTTTCGACAGCTCTTTCTATCTGCTGCGACATGCTGTGTTGTTGCGCATTCATGCTCCGTCTCCTTTTTGGAGCTCTTTGCTCAGCACCATGGCGACTTCTGCTTCATTTCACGGCGTTGTCGGCCTCCAAAACATCTCAGATTGATAAAAAGAATTTCTGGCGCTATGACGGGTTCAATATCAACGATCACACCTATAAAAGACCGAAGGCGAGTCCTTGTTAATATATATAAAACATTCAACTCTCCGAGCAGATTGGGATGTGGGCCTGCAACGCACTCGCTGTAAACATCGTCGACAGCTTCTGCATGACTCCAGCGACCCAATACCGTCATACTAGGGTCATACCTCTGCCCTCTGCGAGTGAGTGCAGTATCTCCTGCTCTGTCATAGACAGACTCACTAGTTCGTTAGCGAGGATACTGGTAGAACCACTGGCGACGTACACATCAGCAGATGTGCAGCGGAGTTGTCACACTGGCGGTGCTGGCACATGCGCAACTATGGTAGCATTTGTATTAACAGAGTTCAAATACTGACAGGGAATACTATTACCTATTACTCGACGATGAATAGAAACATTACGGACGGTACCGCCTTACTGGTGATGCACCACTGGTCTACTGCTGAATTTGTCCACCAGTTCTCTGATGTTGGAGTGCCGCAATGACGTTCGAAGCTCAGCAACCAGCGCCCCGAATAATCATACCATTCGTGCGGCCACGCCAGTGCCATCTTGCACACTTGTTAATGCCCTTCGACCAGAGATTAGAGGAGTACCGGAGCCGTGTCTGTGGCCCCGGCATACTACATACAATCATATCGCTGCACTCGTGACTAGCGAGTTTGACGACTCCGAGCCACTCGTTCCACTCCACCTCGCCGATGTTCCCGTCTCACAGTTCAGTACTCTCGATGGTGCACTGTGTGGATGATGATAGCCTAGGGGCCACCCAAGATCCCAAACCTCAGTCTACTCAACCTACAACAAGACACTCTGTCCCATTTTACGTCCATGAGCAGACTTCGCGGCTGTGTGCTCTTTATTAGCCATCTTTTCACTTGTCCAGAGTATCCCCTTCTTCTAAGTCACAAGCAAAGCTCCCGCATTTTATCGAATATCCACTTCATCGCACGAAATTCCATTCTTGCGTAACTTTTGCTGCTCTCGTCCCGCTCCAGGTGCGCTTTATTTTACGGGAGTTAGACACGCGCACCTGTATAAGACTATCCATCATACAGTCGTATTCATTGATGTACTACATGCTAGGATACAAATAACACAACATCCCAACAAAGTTTAACTGCCACGTGAGTAACAGGACGCTCGCTATGTCAAGTAACGAAGGACAGACATTGACGAAAGCGGTTGAGGGAGGGCGGAAGCCAGCGTGCCGGCAGTGGGGGATAGCGACTGGCTTGGAAAAGCGAAGCCCAAGCCAGAGCGTCCAGCAGAGCGTCGCGAGGCAGACCATGTCCTTAGCACCTGCTGCAGTCACCCGTCTCCTAGGATAGAGGTCTGGTATCTAGGGCAAGAGGGACGCTAGGATGGCGGGGATGGCAGCGGTTTCGAACCTGCGAAAGTTCTCGTCAGGGGGCTACCTGCTACCCCAACCGCGCGGACCTTCTTGTTCTGTGTAGGAATAATACTACTGAGCCTATATACCCAGTGTGAGTACAGGTTCTGAGGCACGACTGCAACCACGAAACGACGAATCGGCCAGCTGCTCAACAGTAACCGTGACCCACCGGGAGGGTAGTTTACGGTTGGGGGAGGGCTATTGGGGGGACAGGAAGCTTCAGATCCCAGGTCGGTGGTGTTCAGCACACTCGAACCCTGTACCCACTTACCAAGGTACCCGAAACGGCCGTTTCCGAACCGAACAGGATTTGGCATCTCCGTGCAGAGACGATGCTGGATGCATGATAGTTGAGGATTGTATACTGCTCGGTACCGTGATGACTGCAACATTAACGTGAAGCGAAGATGTTGAGCAGAGTCTGGGGTCTTTTCATTGTGAATGACGAGAGGGTGTCCGGACTTTGTTCGCTCAAGGTGTGAAGTCGTTCGAAGGAACCGAGAAAGCCTGTCAGAATGATAACAGGTTACCAGAATTCACCGGCTAGTATGAGCGCGCGCCTCTCTTGTGAGTTTGGTGTCGCTCCAATAATAAACAAAGCGCTCAAAAGCGGCTAAGTGAAATTTCTAGATTCTGGTCTAGGCCTATCGATATGAAGATAGCTGTAAAAATGAACTGAGGATCCGTTTAAGCCCGGTGACCGAATCACGGCAGAGGAGGTACTTCCTGTCCTCATCATCCAGACTCCTCTGGTTGGGCTATGTAATATAACAATACGGAAGATCAGATTCCAGCGCTCCGCAGCGGAGGCCCCGATAGGGCGGACTTATCGATGTGACTTTCTTGTTCTGTTTCTGACAGCCGCGATTCATCAGCGATGATTCAACTCTTTCCAGCTTGAGTCCTAGTGATAAAGTCGGATCAAGCCCGAGTTGGAATCATGATCATACTAGTTTCTTGACGTGAAGAACGTAAATAAACACTGATAGTGACTATGACCCCAGTATTCCTAGCCTAAAACATGCCCATCGTCCCTTTCCAGATAAATTGTCTACCTGCTATGGGGTAATGTTTGACACAGGAAATGGAATCTCACGTGAAAGGAATGGTTACACAGGGGTTAAACCGAGTATACCTACTAGACTGCTTGTTTGGACGCCTCGTGTCAATAGATCAGGGACTAGCGGAATCCAAGGAGGACAATTGTGTGCTGTGGAGCATACCAGAAAGGGCCATAAATATCATTGCTGCGGGCAACATGCCTACTACAGAAACACCATTTCTTGAGAGTCTTGATGACTGGAAAGGTCACGGATGAATTTTATAACAACAACACAGCGAGCGCTCCCTGAAAGTGTGTATACTTGGGTCGTAAGCTCCAACGTTCTCGAGCTCCGGCTATTAAGACACCTTTGATAACAAACGCGTGATATCAGAATCCGAGTCACAAACGTGTTGAACTCTAGTCAGAAAGTTACGCACTTATGGTTCAAAAGCTAGCGATCAGAGAGATACGAGCCGCCTGGATAAGTACTAAGGCAACAGGTGCATGGAAGTTCTATCCAGTTGACACCCACCATGCCTCATACCAGTATCTTGTTGGATTTTATCCGCTGCCGTCGCCGTCACGGCAATCCTCGCCTAAAGCCTTCATGGCCCCAAGAACAAGGATACACGCCAGTGTCCTCGCCGTAAGACATTATTGAATCCTCCTGATATCCCCATTTCCGCGTTATTACGCGCGAGATCCATACCCAACCAGCGTTTGGTGAAAGCGCTCGGTATATCCAGCACATTCGTCAGCGATGATCCAGGCGTCCATGACAACTTCACTCGCGAAGCGAAAGTTCCTGATAACCGCCGTCAGCGCTGAAAGATGGATGGTCTAGGCTCGTTGACGTCGCCGAAACCTGCGTGAACAGGTTCCTTCAGGCAGAAAGCCTCGAATACGCCACCTTTGTGCGTTCGGTCACGCTCAGTGTCGTATTGGCAGGTCTACTGGGCACAGATATTGAAGATCTTGACCCCGCGGACGTGGCATTCGTGACCAAAGCCATCAACGATCGTTGGGCGCAATCCAAATCGAGCACCGCTCTTACTACAGAAGTGCTCGATCGCATCAACCATCACATCATTCAGATGGGTTCCATGACAGAACCAATCCCCTCAACCTCATCATCCCCGCGTACGAAACAATGTGGCGCGTAGCAGCAATTGCGGTGGTATATTCTAACCGTAATTGTCAGCTGCGCGATGCATTCATGTCATATAATGAGAATCCCACCGACGTTCAGTTCCGCGCCTTTGCAAACGAAGGGACGGGAGCGCAGCCTAGTGTAGAGGCGATCGTCAGTGAGGTTCTCCGACTCCATCCCCCGACTCGTCACATCACTCGCGCCGTAATCGTCCCATGGTGGAAGCGGCCATTCGTCCCATCCGTAGGATGTGGCTGACGTCGAAGAGGCACAGAAATCTCTTGTCTTCGGAAGCGATACTGAATCCTTCAATCCTATGCGGTTCCACGAGAACCATTCCGCTCCCACAAGGGATCAGCTGTATGCCTTTGGGCACGGAAGGCTGAAGTGCGTAGCGGCAAGCTGGGCACCACCAGCTGCAGCTGTCATTACCGCGAAAATCATCGCCAAGTTGGACGGCGTCGCGTTCACGCTGCAGGAAGGACCGCACATTGGGAAAAGGGAAGGATGGGAGGGTTGGTCGATCGAAAGAGTATAACGAACGTCATGTGATACATATCGGACTCATCAGCGTTTTGTCAGCGATGTATAGGTTACTTGCTAGTCACGGCAGGCTTGTGATGTTTGACCCGGAGGTTGACTTGGCATGAGATATATCATAGTGTTCATGCGAGACTTGTCAGAGTCCATACTTAACATTGACATGAAAGCAGTGCTCGTCTGCAATGTCATGTCAGTCTTCACACAACATTATAGGAAACGTACATATAGCCTTCATGTCATTTACATAACGAATTCCAGGCGATATTATAACAAAGTTTGGAGCAGGTTTTCATGACATTTCGTCTCACCGACCGACCCTAATTACTACCATGTGTAGGTAACTATCGGAGCTTCAAACACGTCGGCTTTTGCCGCTTCAGCCACCGACCCAAGGAAGATGACGGCGGAAAATTTGATCAGTTCGCAGAAGTCAATCGATACGCTCACCGGACACAACCCACTACAATCCAAGCATAATCGACTACAGTAGTCGAGCCTTGGATACAAAAAACATAGACTATACTCATGTCAGCGTAAGTAATCCGTCCTGCTGCCGTTGCGATTTCACATATTTATCAATATGTTACTCATGTGGATTTAGAGAAGAAGCGCTCCAGGATGTTGCAGAGAATGAGATCGAGTCCAACTGGGACCAGGTCGTAGATAAGTGCGTCAAACGGGTTTGCCGATTTTCCAAGATCAAGTTCTGATCCAGTGTAAAATAGCTTCGACAACATGGAATTGAAAGCTGAGCTTCTCCGCGGTGTCTACGCTTACGGGTAAGTGCTTCAGCCTTTAATCACTGTTATATCATCAATATTTCGTAGTTTTGAGAGGCCCTCCGCGATTCAGCAGCGTGCTATCGTCCCAGTTGTAAAGGGCCACGACGTCATTGCTCAAGCACAATCTGGAACTGGCAAGACCGCCACGTTCTCCATCTCCATCCTTCAGCAGTTGGATATGTCTATCAAAGGGTGCCAAGCCCTTATTTTGGCACCTACCCGCGAGCTGGCTCAACAGATTCAGAAAGTTGTCATCGCGCTCGGTGACTACATGAACATCGAATGTCATGCATGTGTTGGAGGCACAAATGTTCGCGAGGACATGGCCAAGCTCCAGGAGGGTGTGCAAGTCGTTGTCGGCACTCCCGGACGTGTATATGACATGATCAACCGGAGAGCTCTCCGCACTGACACCATCAAGATTTTCTGTCTCGACGAGGCTGATGAGATGTTGTCCCGTGGGTTCAAAGACCAGATCTACGAGCTGTTCCAGCTCCTACCGCAGGAGACTCAAGTAGTACTCCTTTCCGCCACCATGCCCGCCGACGTTTTGGAAGTGACGAAGAAGTTCATGCGTGACCCAGTTCGAATTCTCGTCAAGAGGGACGAATTGACCCTCGAGGGTATCAAGCAATTTTACATCGCTGTGGAGAAGGAGGAATGGAAGTTGGACACTCTTTGCGATCTTTACGAGACTGTAACGATCACGCAAGCCGTCATCTTCTGCAACACAAGGCGGAAGGTCGACTGGTTGACGGAGAAGATGCATTCCCGCGAGTTCACGGTATCTGCTATGGTCAGTAATTGCGGTATTATCTCAGTTGCGTCCCGTCTGATCGCATCTTTTGCCCAGCACGGAGACATGGAAGCAGAAGCAGCGTGAAGTTCTGATGAAGGAGTTCCGGTCAGGTTCATCTCGTGTCCTGATCACGACGGATCTCTTGGCCCGCGGAATCGACGTGCAACAGGTCTCTCTGGTCATTAACTATGACCTGCCAACAAACAGAGAGAACTACATTCACCGCATTGGTCGCGGCGGTCGTTTCGGTCGTAAAGGTGTTGCCATCAACTTTGTGACAACAGAAGATGTCAGAATGCTGAGAGATATTGAACGTGAGTACATTTTGCTACTGCATGATTGATGCTAAGACTGCGAGTAGAATTCTACAACACTCAGATTGACGAGATGCCTCTTAACGTCGCGTGAGTTTCTTACTGCGGGATTAATTGGATCTGGGCTCTGACAAATGCTTTTCTAGTGATCTCATTTAGATTGTTATCTCAGTCTGTTTTATAGGCCAGACTGTTACGATGCTGCTCCGAAATTGTTACGTCCATTCTATGATCGCGAAATTTTCCTGACAGTATGCCATGTAAAATGTTTTGGGTCTGCCAAGTTCATGTTTCAATTTTTTTTCGTACCTCACTTCTTTCGCATCGTGTGTTAGCTGCATGCATATCGTACCTGTTTGTGGAAATCCTTTCTACACTTTGCACTGCACTTGCCCCCCGATGCGGCTTCCTGAGAGACGATAGCCGGACCAAGACGGTCCCATTGGTTCGGAGCAGTGCTAGTGTCAGGCATAGCCTCAACCGCGTGTTCAGTCGTCCCTGAACCTGCCAGTGTGGATAAAATTCCATTTGATGATCGAGGTCGCGCAAGGCTGTACATTATAAATCTCGTGAGCTCTCACAGTGTACAGACTTTGTCCTACTTTAGTTTCAACCAAAAAGCTCTGCTTTCCCTTACCGAGGTCACTAAGCCTGACCAACCCCGCCCAAGAGCCGTGCCTTCCCGACGTCCGTTCTCGGAGGACGCTGTTCTATCCTGGTATCGGCTCAGGACCGGGCAAATCTAGCCCAGGTCTCGAACAGTTACACCAAGGCTGTTTGCCTGCTAATTTCTTGCCTACTTCATTCATAAAGAAGGCTATTGATCTCGACCGGCTAATATAGTAAGGGTCTCTGCCCCGTGGTACTATTCTCGCACCTATAGCTCCTCTTACCCAAACCACTTTCCTCCGTCGCCGTGATTCAATTTCACAGTTCTAAACTTGTGCACTCTCGACGTCAACTGCTGCGCTTGTCAAAGTTGTCATGGTGAGTCGTGTTTTTTAAATGGTCCTTCCTACATCCACACTTGCTGGTTGTGTCCCACCTTCCTTTGCTTCCCATTATGCTTATATATATATCCTAGCACCTCGGGAGGCTCACATTATCATCACATAACGGCGGTCACCCTTCTAGCACGTCCAACTGGTCACCATCGCCCATGTCCCAAATGCCTTACCAGTTGCGAACGCCGGGTGCATCAGAAATATTGCCAAGGCTATATGTCTCAGACCTCTCTTTCGCAGAGAACCCCACTGCACTCGCCACTCTGGGTATAACCCACATCCTCTCCGCAATGCGCGGATACGTGGCAATACCACATGACCTACCCATCCATCGTGCTCAATACCCCCCTCGAGGACCTTCCATTTTCTGAGCTCGCCGCTCATCTTCCATCCGCAACCGCCTTCATCCGCAGTGCACTGCACGATCCAAATGCACGGATTCTTGTGCACTGCATGGAAGGAGTGAGCCGCAGCACCAGCGTGGTTTGCGCATTTCTCATATCGGAGTACGGCTGGACTCCAGCACAAGCCATCCAATATGTCAAAACGAGACGAAGATCTGCCGAACCCAATTTTGGGTTTGTACAGCAGCTGCAGGAGTATGCAGACACGCTACGGCGTTGATCACGATAGTGGCTGAGGGCAGGAAATATGGACATGTGATTCCGACGGCCATCAGAAAGCGTGTTAGAAGGTTGTTTGACAGAGCTTGCATCATTCCTTTGCGTTCACACATACACAAAAGTTCTGTATCATCTGTATGCCCGGGACACCCTAGCGCGGGATTTCATTGAACATTTCAGATACAGTAGGAGTCTCATAATATTCTGCGCATTTTCGGCAATACAGAGTAATAACTATAGTCCCATAACCACAGTAGAATAGAGTACAGCAACTTTATGTATAATGTTGCACATAATATAGTAGTCATCATGAACAGCATCCCTGTTTATTTGAGGCTTGATTCAGGGCGACGCTTCCATTCGTTGGCTTTGACAGCTTCACTCCTGGGGACTAGATCAACATGTCAGAGATTGAGGACGTCAGGGGGTTGTCATCTTGAAATAACAACTCACTCGATTGTCATCAAAAACGCCCCGATTGATCTTGTGGAGGATATCGCACGAAGCTTTCTCAAACGCCAAATCAACGTTGCTCCCCGATTTTGCGCTTGCTTCCAAGAATAGCAATCCTTCCTTCCTCGCCCATTCATCCGCTTCGTCAGTTGAAACTTCTCTTCGTCGACTCGACTCGCCTTCTGCTTCTTCGTTGCATAGATCAATTTTATTTCCGACCAGTATGCAAGTTAAATGAGGGTCAGCATGCTCTCGTACGTCTGCAAGCCAAGACTGCGCGTTTGTAAACCTGTGTACGAATATTAGTAGGCGGCCGGGCATGAATCGGTCATACTGGGCGTACTCTTTCGAGATGTCACGTCATAGACCAGCAAGCAGCCCGCGGCACCACGGTAGTATGACCGTGTAATTGACCTAAAGGATTCTGTTCCAGCAGTATCCCAGCCTGCATATTAACCCACTACATGAAATACGTGTCAGAGGGGAACGGCGAAGGAGACGGACATTGAAGCTTGATAACCTTCCCTTCTTCGGGTATTTCAATCAGTTTCGAGCCGAATTCTACTCCTAACTAGGAGTAACGGGGGCGGTGTGTCCAATTCAGCTTATCAGGCATGCGAAAAGCCACGCACGGTTGGGTCGGGGTTCGCAAGAAAACGTTGGTCTGTCAAGCGGATAAGTAAAGATGACTTGCCAACTCCAGCATCGCCTTGTGAATGCGATTGTTGAGAAATGAACCCTTTGCCGGAATGCAAGTGCCGTGTGACACACCTGTGATAATAAATTTCAGGACATAGTGCCAAGTAATTCCTGCCATTAGGGCTCTTGATATTCCGTGTCCTTTAGGGTAGTCTAGAAAAACAAATACAACAGTTGAGGAACCAAGCAAGGGTGAGAGTGGAGGCCTGAGGTATGAGCAACCGTGGCGCCCACAGTCCAAATCAATAACAGTGGCCGCTTTAGGCAATGCATGATGAACGGACATTTCCGGAAGAACTCAGCGTTTGACTTGCACCAGAATTTCAAGCACGAACAGTATTCTTCAACCTCAACGTCCTCCGCAATGAGCAGTGCAACTTGGCGAAACTTTTTCACGTTCGCGTTCAGTATATTCTGTCTATCTTCGTTTATTGACACGTCTCTGAAGGTACAACAAATATGCCCAGATTACCGCACGGGCTGTTCGTCAGTCGTTGAAAGAGTCTGAGCGTGTCGTTGCTGAGAAGAGAGGTACGACCGCTCTAAAATACCAACAATGGGAAAATGGTGTTGGCGGAACGCAGGTGCGCCCTTCATACTTGTTTAATCTTGACCGGTGCATTTCTGATGATGTGTTGTTCCACACAGGTATTATTGAATCCCCGAGGTGGTCAAAGAAGTAAAGAAAAGCGCCGCGGTCTAGTTGAACGTCGGCCTTTTACTTGACTAGCAACGGCATGCCTTAATTCCCAATGTGATCGTATATCCGAAATAGATTTGCAGGAGGTCTCCTCCGAGGTGCCCGATCAGTGAACGGTTTACCTACCCCGAGAACTTTTTTTCTGCAATGAACGTTGATACGTGTTGCACGGGCATCTTGTGAGCTGTCCGTATTCCTTGGCTTTCAACCTGCGCAAGCTGCTCCATCATTGGGGGCTGGGAGTTTCACCACCACCATGGCCTACTCCGACGTTTTACGTTCCTACCTCTTACATTGGGCTGCCAGAGGTGGCTATAGAGTGGGTAACGACAACGAGAGTTGCGAGTCTATTTCATCATGCGGACCTCAATTTGAAACGAGTTCGCAAGACGGCGAGTGCTACAAGTTCACTATCCCCGATGAAGATTTAGAACCCGCCTAGCATGTACTTGTTTGTCCATGTCATTCGTGTGCGATCAGATCCGTTTGGAGCCCACTGCCATTGCAGAAGCCTCCATCAGTTTGTGAACTCTGATTTCGGGTGCGAGATTTCACTTTGATGTTATGTCCAAGGGTTGTTTCAGCTTGGCGTGCAATTTATCCCTAAATGTATCAACAGCATGACACTTGAAGTATGTCGCTACTGATCACCATCACATCATACGTTCCAATGGTGAAGTTTCACAGCCCCAGAATAATATAGCACCCAACATAGAAGGTTCAGCAGTGCCCACATGTGTCAGTACGCCATCTATTTGGTAGCGATTGGATACGTTTGCAAGCGTAAACTCTTGCTATGGTGTGTGCATTGCTTGGCTAGTCCCATTGTCGTACTGAGGTGACACCTCAGATCGGAACCGCCCGTTGCGGAAGCATGCATTGACACTCAGAGGCTAGAGCTCGAGCAAGGCCTTGGCAGCGGTTCTCTGCGGTTCTCCGCTTAATATTTCTGTCCTGCTTTTTTTTCCATTCTGATCATCGTTCCCCCTTCCGAATGATCGGGATGATTTTCATGTCGTCGCGGTACCCCTGTGCCTTGCCCGCCCAAGGCTATAAAACAATGTACCAGTCATTCTTTAATTGCCTTTGAACACCATTGCATCACGACATCAAGATCTGACCTTGCACTGCACTAAGGCTGCAATTGCTAAGCGCAGGCTGGTGCCACATATGGGTGCATTAGATCTGTCGTCCAGGTACCTTGGAGAGCTTTATCGGTTGCTCGCTACCCGTCGGTTCGTTTGCATTTTTCGTGGCTTGCTTTCGACATGCCTCTCACTGCCTTTCAAATTTCAGCCGTCGCTTTGTAGTGCATGGTGATGGCCTGGAGTGTGTTTCTTTGCCACGGTGCCGAATATCGGTGGCGTAGAATCATGTGTCCCGAACCCGGAACATGATCGTACGACGGAAGCTCATGCGGCTGTCTATGAATGTACCGTTTACCCAGCCCGCCTTGGTCGCACTTGTGGGTTGGTAATTTTAGTAACTCCCTACGTAGTGGTCTTTAAACGCAAGGTTACCAGAGGTTACCATGCTAAGCGCCGCGAGCAGTGCTTTTATTGATATCTGCACAATCTAAATGTCAATTCCCGAATTGATCGCACTCCAAAATGGGTTCGAGCAGGTGCAGTTTTGCAATTGCAGCGTAAAGAAAAGGAAGACAGACTCTACGGTATATGCAAATAATGTAAGTCTTTTCTCTTCACAACAGACGCGGAAAAATGACCGCAGTGCACGCGTGTAAGCAGCCAGATAAGGAAGCCCAAAGTGCATTTATTTCGATACCACGAAACCCTTCCCAGAGTATCCTTCCGACGATATGCCTGTGTCGAGCCGGACATTAGCATTATGAAAACACATCTCCGGAAGGAGAAACATACCGGTAATAGGGTTCGACTTTTGCTCGCGTGCGCGTTCATTGGTTGCTTCCTCCCATTCACGTGTAAGCGTTCTCGGTGGAGGTGGAGCTAAGGTTCAGGGGTACATATATTAGAGTTCAAGCACACAAAAAATGAAAAACATACATTGTGAACGAATAGCCAAGGAGAGCAGTCCAGCGGCACCTACAAGGCCCATGGTGCAAAGGAAAACCTTGAGGCCTTGGCCAGGTGGGCTGACAGGAGCCCGGGGTCCATGCGGCCCAAAAGCAACATAGTATGCTATTGACACAGATTACACGAAAAGGAACAGTGTTTCATCGACCGCAACGTCACGATAATGCGTGATTTGGAATAAAACAATATGCCAAAAGGACATCAGCAACACACGTCAACGGGGGCAGCCGAAGAACGGAAGGACAACAACACGCACCCGCTTTTTTCTCGTCCATAGAGAGCGTCTTCCAGTCCTTCTTCTGCAACTCCTCAAGCTGCCGGTGAACAACTGCCTGCTCGCTCTTAGACATATTTTCCCATTGTGCCTCGACGTTAGAGAGAGGAATAACAGACGCGGTCACGGACGATGGTCCGGACGTGGGCACCTGAGCGGTGGTGGCCAGGCGGCGCAAGGGGACTCTAGGACGCGCCAGGCGAATGGCTTGCATGGAGGACAATGAAAGCGAGTGTCGGTAGACGGAGGAGAGAAGTTGAGCAAGTGCAAATTAACGAATAACAGGGCGTGGAAAAAATAAGCTCGGTTGGCCCTGCAGCGGATTTCGCGCAATCGGCATGAACCGGGTTGATACTGCACACCCCGCAACCTCCTGCAAAGTACTCTGATATGCATGATGAACTTGTACAATGATATTAATGGTGTGTTGCAAATAGCTGCTAGTATTCTGCCAACAGATACGCGTACGAAGTAACAGATCCAAACACTTCAACAGCAAACCAGAAAGAGATCAACATTAAGCAGCTAAGAATACATGGATATCACATCACTCAAGCATCCTCAGTGGCGGTCACACCGGGACAATCACGAGAAATGTGGCTAAGATGTGGATTAATAAGAGAACGACCAGGACAACTGGAGTTGCTCACCCTTCTGAACCACACGTGTAGCAGGCGCGCCTCTGAGGTTGGGGGCAGTCACGGCTGATGTGGCCCTAAATCGGCGAATGTGAATCAGAGAACCTCATATATGCGGATTAACGTACCACACCCGAACAGTTATAGCACTTAGAACCTTGAACGCAGTCGCGCGACAGATGACCTACACCACCGCAGGTATAGCTACGTATGGCGAATCAGTGCAAATGTAAGATGGACATAATAAAGACAAACCAAGACTTGGAGCCTCCTCCACCAAAAGCAGAATAATTGCCTCCGCCTCCGTAGCTAGAGTTGCCTCCTGCGGCCTCAGGACATGAGCGAGCGATGTGGCCGGGCTTGCCGCAGCGGTAACACTCCTGGCCGGAGAATCCCCCGCCATAGCTGCCGCCGCCTCCACCACCGCTTGCACCACCGTCGGGGCAATCGCGAGACTGATTCCAATGAGTAAAAAGATTGACCAACATCCCCAGAAAACATACAATGTGACCCTCTTGACCACATTTGTAGCAAGACTTGGCCTTGGCCTCCATCGAGCAATCACGAGAAACATGACCCTCCATACCACCTGCAGAAATTGTGAACACCATGAAAAATGGACTTAGTAATGATATGACATACAATTGTAGCTAAACAAGGCGAGCGAAAATGAGATGATGTCCGGCATAAGCAAGATCAATAGTTACCAAGTAGGAGTCCCTGCCTTGGGGCAGTTAGCAGCTTGATGTCCGACTGTCTTCATGAAGATCGGAGGTACGGAACCAAGCAAGGCAGAGAGTTAGATGACGAGCAATGCAATATATTGCGATTTTGTGCGAGTCGTCGATGATAACATGTGTCATCGGTAGATATGAGCAAAAGACCATAGCGATCCACGTCAGCACCGCACACCGAAATTCGAAAATGTAAATAAGAACGAAGGGAATAGCAATGGCTACGGAGCCTTGCCTTCGCCATATCGACGAGGAATTGCTCAAAAGCCGGGGAACAGACAACACGGAAACACCACGCACAGCCTCCACAGTTGAAACATCCACGAGCGCCAGACATGTCGTATAGAGAACCTGTCAGGGAAAAATCAATGTTAGGGGTCCGTGCACGATTGACGCAGCCGTTGATGATCTCGGCGCGAAAAGTGTATTGGACGAGGTAAACATCCTAGACAAGATCCGACGCACTTTTCTTTAAAAAATTATGGAGTGAAGAGGGGGACACAAAAAAAGCCTCGAAGTGGTGAATGAAAAAAGAAAAGCGCTTCCATAAGCACAACGGCACTTCATCGGGCACGTGCTCATCACATGTTCAACCAATTTTGGGAAAACTATGTATGCAAGGTGCTTCTGCACAGCAATGTGAAGTAGTCGTGCCGGTGATAGCAACGATAGAACATATAGCGAATTAATCATAGTCCTTTATCTGCGTCCTTCTTATCCGAGTCCTTTCCCTTCTCCCCATCCTTCTTGGTATCCTCCGACTTTTTCGCGTCGCCGTTGACCGTCTTTTTGTCCTTGTCCTTTTCATCCATGCCTTCTTCTTGCTCTGCTCGCCCTATCGTGGCTTTGTTGTCCACCAGAGCATGTAACGCGATAACAGCACGTAGAAGACTACTCAGATACACCACGAGTAATTGATCATTTGTGCTCGATGCGAAACTCTGTGTTGTCACCGAATTGCTCAAGTCAGGAAGTAGGTTGAGTGCGTCTTGGAGATGGTAAATTATTTGGTGATTGACTGGCATCGTACCCGCTGCAACATCCAGCAGATACTTGTGCACGTCTCGTAGTCGGGATTGAAGCCCTTGAAGTGATGCGAGTTGCTCAGAAACGCGTGTTGAGAGGGTAGTGGTCGTTGAATCTTTGATATCGCGCAGGAGATGTTCGACACCAATCTCCTCAGCCTCTTCAGCCTCTATTGCAGAAGGGACGTGAAGGAATGTCTTTCGTGTTTCCGTGCCGTCCTGAAGCCATGAAATCGGTACGAGTATAGATTGCAAAGGAGGAAAGGCATACGTCTTTGATCTCTTCTACCGCAAAGTACGCATCCGTCGGGATTCCGACGGCCTGCGGTCGTACATCAACGATAACCATCACTGGTTTCGCAATGTACCGCTTAAAAGATCATTAATTTCTTGGTCCGAAGCTCGTAGTTTTGGCCCCGTGTGGTACCATCCGATCATCCGCTCCTTTGCTGCAATCTCATTCAGCATCTATGATGGTTACTGAGGGAAAGAGGGACACACCATTGACTTTCTTGAACATATCATACATCCCCTCAATATAGTTATGGTCTAGGAACCACGTCTTGCTGTCTCTTTCATCCTCCTCGAACGGGATTCCAAATGAATTGGCAACGTTAACGGTCTTGCCATTGTCCTGGCCCAAAAGAACCCCAACAACACGCTTTGATGAAGTACGCGAGACCGTACGCGCATGGTGATCAGTAACAGAGAGTAGGACCAACGGATGCACGACTGGAGGTGTTAATTATATGCGGGGGTATTTGATCGAGTGGTTGCTCACCAACTGTCGTTCCAGCAAGTGCTGTTAACTGCAAATTGGATGAACATTATAATAATCGGCGTGTGCGGCATTACAACTCACTTGCTCACTTGTTGATGCCACCATGATCTGTAATAGTACTGAAGCTAAGGGCTTTCATGACCACATGCACTGGCGGACGCGCGTTGTGTTGACATGTATTTGTACGGAATCTTGCTCTGAGGCGCTTCTGATCACAACGTTATCCTACCACGTTCTGTCAGTTAGAAATATCAACTTGCTGATTCTGTTGAAGATGGTTTTTAATCAGGATCACCAATTGTCGAACGTTGCCAAATCCTTTGTATAACTTTTAGCTAACACTAACAGAACTTGTTCTACATACGATCCTGGGAAGACATCAAACCGTTGCTGTGCGTGAGCACCGGCGGACATACGACATGAAACATAGCATCTGATCAAGATGTGACTCCTCTTCTCTTAAAACTGCTCCAACCATCGTGTGCAACAAGTTACTGCTGCCTGCTGTAGATGATTTCTCTTCCAATGCGATCGTATGGTGGAAGGCGGAAACGTTATTACCACGTCCAGGTTTCTGGTAAGTGGATTGCAATGGTAAACCCTGCAGGATGCTCACCTGTACCTCACAGATATCAGTGTTTCCATAGAACCAGATGACCCCGAATGCCCGCCTGGGCCTTATAGATGCTACGTGGAGGTTGGCGTCAACACTGTTCGCAAGCGAACCCAAGTTTCCGCCCTCGGAAAGTACGCCTGGAATGAGTCATTTGAATTGTAAGCGACATTACCTATCGTGTGGATGGTCATAACTCAATGGCTCCCTCTTCAATAGTTCAGTGAGGGAGGACTGGTCTATATGCATCGACTTAATAGCAAAACATGCTTTGTTATCTTGCGGCACGCTGAGTTGGTTCTGCAAGGATGTACCCATTGCATCGTCTCGTGACTATATGCAGTTACCTACATCAACACAAACAAAAGGTCCTGCAGCGTTCATAAGTCATCATAAACATTCACTCATAATTTACTAGTCGTCTCACAAATTTTGAGACGTGTGCACGTACGAGGGCGGAATGGAGAGCCTTCCATATACCAGGCTAGCGTGACCTTGAAGCTTCAGTTGTTAGACCCAGATCCTATCACTGACCCATCATCTTCGGTTCATTCCGAGGAGTCATTTATCGAGGACGTCGGTGAGCTCATTGCAGCACCAAATCTCTCCAACACAGAGCTCGGAGCATTCAGCGGCAAGGTCTGATATCCTGCCTTCCTAACGGACATGCGTGTTAAATGTGCCCAAGGTACTACGACATCCTAGCCTCGGTGTTGGCTGCCACTCTTTTTCAGATTGTTCGTCTTTTGTAGTATCACTTCACAGTTGTGAAGACGATGGCCTTTCTTTCATCAACTCCCCAAACGCCGATCACGACGAAGTGTTGGTGTCCCCTGTCTCCGATTTACCTCAAGGAGATCGTTTTCCTCTGAGCCCCAGAGAGCCGGACGACGCAGAACAAACATCGGTCGTAGAAGCAACTCTTGCAGATCACACTCCGAGGGGCGATGTTAACAGTGGGGAACTGCCAGGAATAAATCAATCGTTGCCCGCCGACAAAGTTGATTCAGGGATTCCCATGGTGACCGTAAGTTTGTTCATGTGGGAGATTTCGAAGTCTTGTCAAACTGACATTTTCGATGTGCAGGATACTAGACCCCAAACAAGGCACAGATTATTCATAAAGGCATCGAGCTTTCGCTCTAATCGTAGTGCATCGTTGAGCGGGACGCAAGATTGCCATGCACTTTGGGGACGAGTCAAGTCACTATTCAGCTTGCGCACACCCCAGAACGCTGATCGCATCAGACCTATGCTTTTGCATTCAAGTTAGAAATAAAATCACGGTTCCACATCCTCGATATTTTACTTTGATTCTGGATAACCGCCTTGTCAATGGGACACGGCTTCCAATGGTGTACGACTTACAGGCCGATGTCTCAAGAATTCTTCGCAAGGTATTCTTGGATACCATCCACAATGACACTATGGTCGTCCTCCTGTGCGAGGCCACTAACCACTATCACACCCACGACCCCCTCCACGCCCTTTACCTTCACGGGGAAACCTCCACCGTGTACTCCATATATGCTCGGATCGGCCATCTCATATACTTCCTGCAGTGTCTTTTCTTTGGCCTGCAGTGACAACCTCATGCGCATCGTTGAGCATCCCCAACGGAGCACCACTGCCTCCTTGCGCTTCACCCAGTGCATGTTGTCCGGAAGTGTACCAGGTCCTGAGGTGGCGAAGAAGAGGAGTTGGGATGAGTTCACGTGCGCAATATAGATAACGACGGGGCGCGTGAACTTTTGTTGCGCATTGGTGCGGATAATGTTTCCGATCTCCCAGGCGACATTGCTGTCGAACGAGTGGAGACGGCATGCTTCCTCTTGGGTAGTGACTGATTCAACCTTGGGTGGCTTAGCTATGATGTTCATATTAACGTAATGTGTTTACGACTCACTGTGAGCGACATGGTAGGGGAACTCGAGTTCAAACTGTTGGGAATTGTCAGCAGAGGTCAGGAGTCTCTTATATAAACTCATAGGGATTATTTTTGATATATGCTAATGCCTTCTACCTAAATTTATGCATCCTGTAATTGGTCCACGAGAAAAGAGACAGAGCCAGCAGATGAGCTCGGATGTCAGGAGGACTCCCCTACGGTCCGAGTTTCCAAGCGGGGAAAAATCGTCGATTTGGTGTCAAGCTGTATCTCCATTTCATGCTGAGAAAGTAGCATGCATATCCGGGGACCGGGATATATGCTACACCCTGCCGTGTATGGGACGTTGCAGGAGAAAGGGATCTTTGCGTAGTGCTTGTCTCGTCTGAAGATCAACACCTTCAGGTATAAATTAACTCAGGTGACACGCGAAGATGAACCGCTTCTTTCTGCCTGCCTCTAATCGCTTTTATCGTGCCTTCGCTATCAGTTAATCCCCTTCCATAGCACCCACAGGAATCAAGGTTTCCAACTCTTCCTCTTTATATTCTTTGATGGATCAGTCTCGAATGTCCACAAGGATGAGAACGAAGGTCCACGCGCTTCCGCAGAAAAAATGATCGATGTTGGATGGGGGCGTCGAAGGTGTTACTCGTGCACCAGGGAAGTTGATATTTTGCAATGCGCATCAGACGAGTCAGGACAAGACACAGTGCCGTGTGGCACATGGGAGAGATACTCATGAATGGATGATTGATGCATACACAATCGGGTGATACACATATGGGGAGCGTGACAGTGATGGCCGGGCGAGGAAAACTGGTAAGAAAGGGTGTGGATAGTAGCTGTGGGTATTCAAGACATCCAAGTGATAACAAGTCTCCGGTCATCACCAGAAGGATGACATTAAGTACTAGCTTTAGATGAAAATTTAGAAACCATATGGCGCAACTCGCCTAATGCACTTGGGCTGGGGCTTCCTCCAGTCATCATCCTGCGGACTCGCCAGTTGCATGAGGAGCCCATGCGTGAGAGGTAGGCTGTCCGGAAAGGATGTATCACTGTTTTCATATTGTCTATACGGAGGATGGCGTGGCCGCCGACCCCTTGGCACGTTTATAGGCCAGGAAGGAAGGTAACATATTTCCTAAGGAACACGTAAGTAAGATGTATATAGGCAGCACATAATGTCAAGACGTTTACCTCAGGCCCGCAAGCTGGACGACACCTAATCCACACGCTCCAATCTAGCCATGCCATCAAAGCACTTAAATCTTGTCTCCACGAACCCATCAGGCGAACCATTTGCGCAGCATCCGGAGTGGAATCACGGGGGAGGTATATATCAAGTCCTGCAAGGACGCCGGACGCCCACATCTTTGTAATAACGCGACATATTTCACGCGTAGTCTCTTGTACTGCATGCAACAGAAGGCGTTCTGAGGAGTTCAAGCTCGAAATATATAATACAATTGATGACGTGTGCGCGGTCCCGCATGCTTTGAACACTGGTGTTGCCCAGGAGTTAGATGAGTCATACGATGCACTGGGGGGCACAGTAGAGTGGAAAATGTATGGCGTGAGCATCACACGCAACTGGACATGCACCTTCAGAGCTTGGTCCACAGTTGTGTCATTTTCCGAGTTGAGAAGATAGTCCATCAAGTCGAAGCGCTCCGAGTAACGTTCCACGATAACTCTGAAAAGGGTTTTCCAGTCGATGCCACTGATGTCATTCGGATCTCGCTCTAATGTGCGAGAGACGCTACGCCTGACCGCCTCGATATCCGCAGAAGATATGGCTCCTATGCTGTGGTCACAACGCTCCTGGCCGTCGCGTGAACCAACGAGTGACGGTGCAAGGGTGGTGTCGTACAGTGAGACGATTCCAGCTAGATCAAGGTTTATTCGTGTATCCCCTGGGTATCGATTGTGCCATGACCCTGCTTGCATCACTTCAAACATGCGGAGCACTATAAGTATACATTAGGAAGACACGAGGAAGACGAAAACCACAGAGACTCGCGAAAATGATTTGGTATTCTTGGGACTGTAGACACCGGTTCAACGAGGCTGGCAAGGTGAGACAAGGAGACGACTTCTATTCCAGCCGTAAAATCACAGAGCATGACTTCACTTAAGCAAATCAATCAGCCGAAGAGCACAAGGCAAAAATCAAGAACATACAAGTCCATTTCCATTCTGTAAAAAGAGTTCGATACCATAACGAGATGATGCCAGATAAAATGGCTTACCGAACATAACCATCAACAGCGTACGGTGCTCCCCATTTGCACAAGTCCACGATGCGCTGGTCCTCCTTGAACCGCCAGTCAGGTCTCAATTCTCCCCATGCAATGATATCCTGAGTGTCAAGAGTACTATTTATGGTATTGGCTGCACTAGTCCCATCAAAATAAAGGACTTTGAGGGGACGAGTTGCTGCAAGTGTCAAGTGCCAGCATCCTGTATCTGGAGAGCCTTGGCAAAAGAGGATGGAGTGTTCTGGATCTGTGGCCGTCCACTCGGGGACCGTAGGGATTCTGTCATTGACAGCTCCATGATACAACAAGGTGCCTTTAGGAATTACACCAGGAACCATTGTATGGCCTGGTAGGTCCCAACAATAATAATATGCGTCAGACATCCATCCGTACAAAGGTCACGATAGGACTGACCATTCCGATAGCGCGTGTTCGGCCAATGCTGGAGCAGCGAATTTACAGTTTCAAAAACAAAGTGTCCTGTTTCATTAGCAGGAGGTGGCTCATCAAGCTGCCAAGATGAACGGTCGAGGCTATTCGAGTCCAGAGGGTTATGTGGTTGAGCTATCGCAGATGCAGTTCCGAGTTCCAGTGACGGCTTGCCATCAGGCGACAAGCCCAACGGGACTTGCGCTGCTAGCGACGGTAAGACAAACCATCCAGCAAGCGTCAAAAACATCTTGGACTAGTACTCGAGCTGAACAGCTATCGCAGTGACTATCGTGGTATCGTTGTTCAATACTCCCGGGCGGTTCCAGCTGCGCATTTTGTTGAGACTCAACTTGTCTAAGAATAGTATCGTATGATGAGCGATCATTTACTATGTGCAAATGACTCATTTGAACAAGGACTTAGCGGCCCTAGTACGTACTAGTACACCTCAGTATTAGAATTGGCCTGGATTAACCGTCTCACTGCCGATCATACATATATTGGAACTGAACGTGTTTGCTCACCTCGCTCAGAAGATCCAGTTCAGTCACAGTTCCTTTCATCCCACGAATTTGATACTATAAGTACTGGCGATTCTAGTACATGCAAAAAACTGCCCGGGCCATTGGCTAGTGGACAAAGGATTTGGACAAGCACGGCGCAAAACGATTGAAAATAACACTAAAAGACGAGAAAGAGTCCCGAGGAACGCTATTACGTATTACTAGCCTGCTTGGAGGGCTTAGCGTCTTATTCGCACTGGAACTTCTCAACTGCAGACCCACCGTTCCTCTACTTCTGGGCTCTTATTCTGGTGTTCGCTGCTACTCTTGCCTGATGTTCAGCTGATGAGCAGCGGCATCAGCAGCTTTCTTCGCAACGCTATGGGTTTCAACGAGGGCGACCGCTTGTTCTTTGGCGATTCTATGTCTGTCTGCCTGCTCATCCGCCAGCTTTTTCGCCAGCTGATCATATTCCGACTTCTTCTTGGCTGACTTCTCTTCCTCTTCGGCTTTACTTCTCGCCAGTTTAGCCTGAGCAGACTTGCGTTCAGCTTGCAATCTCGCTTGCTCATCCTCTGCTCTCTTACTCTCCGCGACCGCCTTCCTCATTCGAGCTGCCTGGATCTTGTCGTGCAAGACTTTCCCCTGCAGATCCTCAACCCAAGTGGCAGACACCTCCGCAACGAGGGAGCGTAGCATGATAGGAGATGAACTTTCAGCAACATGCAACTGCAAGTACAAGCGGCTGGCCTCGATGATGCGGACATGAGGGAGGAATTGCTGTCGGTCGACGTAGTGGTTCCACTGACTAGTGTTGCAGTTCTCCTTGACTGCTGGCACCGATAAGAGGCACACGGTAGGCACACCATTGAGTATCTGTGGAGGGAATCCTACCCCAGTGCGATAAATGGATATCTTGGGGGTATTGGTGATAATCCCATCAAGAACACGTGTGGATTCGACGTCTGAGCTGGAGTTAGAGGCCTTGGTGAGTAATATGCTTGTTTGAATCGTAGATGTGCCCTGTCCGTTCGCTGTGCCGTATTTAATGGTATATTCAAGCGACGTGAGGGTCGGGTAGACCATCTCGTCTGGGATGAGAACATTCAGCGAGAACATCCAATTACCCTGGTCGTTGTTGACAAGCTCAGGAATGGACTCCTTGGAATACGATGCATGGGTGTAAGTCTCGCTGATATCTTTGGGTGGAAAGATGACTGGAGTCGGAGTCAATGAAGGTGGAGAGCTGAATGATTGAACTGCCAGAGCCATATGTTCGACGGGGAGCATGGTATGTGATACTCGATCTTGCACGTCAGTCATTAATATCGTCAATGCATGTGACTGAACTTTGGTGGTGAAAGTGGAATGCCGATGACCATTCTTCTCGCCTCGGGTGAATTGTCGCTCAGAACCCTGAACAACAATCAAACCAACGCCTAGGCCCGCAGCAAGAATCACCTGGATCCAAAGCACAGCCCCGTTGGTGTCTGATTTCAGAATTTAATGTTTATCAGGCGTTTATGGTCAAGGTGTTCACTATAATTATACTAATTCTGTTTTAACAGGCCATTATCAGCCGCCCCGGATCAAGCGCTTGTCCCGCTGTGATCGGCCATCCTGTGGCCGGCAGCAGGCGCCCTTACCCTGCACGAAGTCCACCTTCTTGCCGTATCATATTCCAGGATCCGATTTGCTTACACAATCATTGGTACGACATGGGCGATAAGCGGGCGCGTAACCTCTGAGCCTAGATCTGTAGAATGTCACATTTCTGGCCTTTATCGTCCTCTAGATCTCAGAGCCGGAAGTTTAACGCCCATAGTTCTGGGCTCGCAAAATGAATATCATTGCCTCCATGATACGATCGAACGTACCAGTGGCCTATTCTCATAAACACAATTCTCAATCTTGTCAAACGGTGGGCTGCTAAGTGGGAACACCACAGGGCATTTCAAAAACATCTGCAAGTTCAGATAAACACTATTTTTACTGCATCTGACCGGAGGATTGTGACCGCAGACATAAACAATATATCCTGTTACCTATCCAAGCCTGGAGTCAAGGTACGTACCAGAAGACCTCCTCGCCTCAACAATTATACAGTCCCTCTTCTCATGAAATCCAGCGTTCCTCCATATCATCCCCAGCTAAACGACCGCCGGCCTTCGTCTCGGCCAGTGGAGCGTCCAACGCAGAGGCAACCGATGAACCAGCCCGATGGCCCCCACGACCAGCAATGCGGCTGTATACACCCAGCACTCACCACTGCACTCGGCCAGCTATTGGGGCCACATGGAGTGTATGTCCAGCCCACCATCAATTCCCGGACGGTCGCCCAATATTCCGTGACCTCATTCCTGACCACCCCACCCTCTACCGATACCATTCAGGCGTCAAGCACCTTCCCACCCCAGGACATACACATGATTCACACACATGCGTCATATTCCGTGCAGCCCATTCCCGAGCTCATCAGCAATAAGGATGGGAACTGGACACTCACATTAAATGTCCCTATCCCAGAAGATAAGGTCCACCCAACACTCACATCATTCTCGTATACGGTTAAATATAGCACAGCAAATGATCACTGGGCTTCTGTTGTTCAATCCAATATTCTACTTGCCACAGCTGATTCAGAGGTAATCCCGGATGG
Organism: Suillus subalutaceus; assembly: GCF_016647625.1. Lineage (NCBI taxonomy): Eukaryota > Fungi > Basidiomycota > Agaricomycetes > Boletales > Suillaceae > Suillus > Suillus subalutaceus. Next base: position 245,935 of record NW_024540272.1, on the reverse strand, counting down.
GATCAGCACGAATTCGAATACCCACGGCAGCTACCGCGGTGGGATAACTGTCGTGCCTCGGACTCGTGAGGGCGCTGACACCGTGTGTCTTTCATCCGTACTGGCCATCAAGAAGAACGACCTGCAGGGCCAGTGGAACCACTTCGTGGATCACCAACAGATCATTCTTGATGTCCGCATTGTCCAGAGGAGCCACTTGTACCTGCAGTTCCACGTCTCAGAGTATCCTACCTCGGTCATACTACGCTCTCTTTCAGTGGATGTCTCTGCCACTTGGCTTAATGACCAGGAAGGAGGGCGTCTGCTTCGTGAACTTCATGAATGTGAGATGCAGGCCGATGACGCGGAAGCACAGGCAGCTGCCGAGGAACGAGCCAGGAAGGTGGCAGAAACTCAGCAGGCAACTGATGAGCTGGCCGAAGAAGAAGCCAAGGAGAGGCAGCGTGAAGCCGAGAGGCAGTCGGTAGTAGATGAAAGGGCGAGAAAGGAGGCAGAAGCTGAAGCCAATAAAGCGAGCTCGGAAAGACGAGCGGCGGAACTTGCCATAGTGGAGGCAGGGAAGCGTTCCCGAGAAGAAGCTGAACGTGGGCTTCATACAGGAGAGGAGGGTGTCACGGATGCCAATGTGCAGGCGGGGATCAAGAGTACACTCAATCGTCTTGCAGAGGACCGAAAATGTAGTGCGGGATATAATTGGTTTCCAGAAGCGCATGGTTCCGGTGCGGAGCAGGCAGTCATTTCATTTCTTGGGAGGAATTGAATGCGGCTTGAAGCCAAGCCATTCACCTCTACATCGCAGCAATTGCCCGAGTTGTCGACGGTGCCCTGATTTTCACTTCCTTGTCATGTACTCTTGACAGTCTGTTATGCTCCGGGACCTTAGGCAGCCTTCATTAATATTTGAGCGTTCGGTCGGAAAAGGTTACATACGCAGTATCGGTTATACATTTCTCTTGCTCGCAACCACAATTCCATATGATTGAGTGGCGTGCCACTTTCAATTCGAAGTCGTTCGCGACTCTGACTCTGACATGTTACGATGCACAGAGCCTCTGGCACATCAACTGGACTTAAATCTTTTCATACTGCCGTCCAGTCAATAATCGCATCACATAGTTCTAACAATACAACGGTTAAGCATGTGGATACGATGAGCAGCATTCCAGTTATACAACCTATGAAACATCGCCAGAGAGAGACCAGACCCTTGCTTATAGCAATGACCTTTTCGATAGGTCACATGATATATCTTGAGGGTTTACTCCAGTACGTTAGCTGATATTTGGTTCTGGGAGTCCATCAGGCACCTCGTGGAGATAAACGGATAGGACACAATTTGGTGCTAGGCAGGTCCGGGCAATACAGATCCGATGTCATCGTACGAGTGGGCGCACACCGGTAAGATGCGCTGGTCCGACGGTCACCCGGCGCATGTGACATTGAAGTGATAAGATATCACTGGGCGCGTACTTGGCGGCCTTTTTGATCTTGTGGCGAAGCAGGGTGCGCTACAAAGGGTAATCAAAGACAAGGTTGGTAGAAGAAATATTTAGTTGCAAAAATGGCCGTGGTGCAGAATCGCATCAGCCACATCGAGTGGGTTCACTGTGCACAGAATAGAGGAGCTATTGGTATATGTCAGGTGATTAGAAAGAGGGGGTAGTGACGACTGACGGAAGAAGCGCAACAATATCAACGCCGTAGCAGCGGTAGTAATTACGGAGGAAACAATAACCGCGGATAAGCGCCTACGTGAGTTGCTTATAGGCCGAAATACACTACTCACACCACACAATATCCACGACGTACCTAAATTCACAAAGTATGCCCCTCGTCCATCTCAAATGCTACTGACCGTCGATCTCTGTGCCTAGGTCAATGCAACATGTCAGGGGTGCCTGATGCAGCAAGAGATGCGTATCCCAATTTGAAAAGACAACCGGCGCCGACAATACGAGAGCAACCAACCCCAATGCGCACCATGCAAGGGCACACGGAATCAGTGCAAGCATCCGCATTCTTCAAAGACGGCCGACGGGTCGTCACTGGTTCAATGGATGGCACCCTGCGAATATGGGATGTGCAAAATGGAACATTGGTAGGAGGGCCATTCGAGGGACACAGGGATGGAGTGCAAGCAGTGGCCATATCGCCAGACGAGACGCGAATTGTGAGCGGTGGACGTGATAACATAATCATCATCTGGGACGTCGAGAACTTGAGCAACCAGATGGTAATCAAGTCGTCACTGATACAACATAGAAGTTGGGTTTTATCGGTTTGCTTCTCCCCCGACGGAAAGAGAGTCGCTAGCGGGTCAGAAGATAAAACAATTGTTGTATGGGATACAGAGACTGGCGCTGTCCTCGAAACACTCAAGGGTCATCGTAATTCGGTGTTCAGTGTCGCGTTCAGTCCAGATGGGCTAAAATTAGCCACTGGATCAGCTGACCGTACCATCCGGGTTTGGCGCTCCAATAGCGCCGAAATTCTTCTCGAAATCTACGCTCACCAAGATTTGGTTCGAAGCGTTGTCTGGTCAGCTGACGGCCAGCAACTCGTCTCCACATCATATGACAAAACAGTCAAGTTCTGGGACTCATCGACTGGGTATTTGCAGATCGGTCAACCTTGTATCGGTCATGATGCTTGGGTCCTCTCACTCGCCATCTCATCTGATGGCTCCTTCATTGCCACTGCCTCGGACGACACGACTGTGCGGCTGTGGAACACAAAGACACACCAGCACATAGCAAAGGCGCTCGTGCACACCACGGGGGTTAACTGTGTTGCAATTTCTCCCAATGGAGAACTGCTTGTCAGTGGAGATGTTCAAGGGAAGGTTTGGCTCTGGTCTATCAAGGACGTACTCGAGCAACATCCTGCAGAGGATCACGGCAGTTTGAGCAATCATCCCTCGGAAAGTGACGAAGCGTCTGGCAGTGACGACAATCACTCATTACTTGACGTGAGCTTTTCACTTTCGATGTGTCTATTTATCACGGAATCTGAGCTTCCTTCATGTAGATCCTCGCTATAGACACAGCGGTCCGCGATGCGTTCATTCCCGGGGATCTGGATACCGCTAAAGAGCTGCTGACCCAAAAAATCAGCAAAGGTGACAACAGCCACGACATCTATGCCAATCGCTCACTTTTAAGGGCGCGACATTTTGAGTGGGACGATGCACTTCAAGACGCAGCCAAGGTCGGATGCCCTGCCTATCATGATACTGTTGAACACAGATTGACTGAACTTGTTGGCATAGTCCATTGCCATCCAGCCCTCATTATTGGGCTACATTTCCAAGGGCATCGCCCTCTGCGGCAAAGACCAACTCTGCGATGCCATGGAAGCTTTTGATCTCTCTTCCGTATTTTTGAATCATGATCCGATTGCCATCGATCTTGTACTATTGATCAAGGTACTCTCGTCATCATTCGCTGACATCTTTCTCTAACGATGCCATCTCTTTCTAGGCCGTTGCACTTTTTAATGCTAATTGTCACGATGAGGCAATGCGACGACTTAAGGACCTCTCCACCGCTTATCAGCACTCACATACACGCTCGCGCAGCATCGTTAACGTAAGCTTTATGCTAGACCTCACGAGTCTTCTCATGCTGAAATACACTCTTCAGATGTATCTACGTGCGCTGCTTGCATTAGCTGCTTTTAAGGATGGGCGGTACAGGGAAGCCTCGGACCTACTCAACGATAGTATTCTAAGTATAGCCGACTGGTTCTCTCGCAGAACACTTTTTGAACCCGAATTGAAGCTATTCGCGGTGGTGCGTCACCATAACGTCGCAGAGCAAACTTCCACTGATTGATGATGTACTGGACAGCTCTTCGGCTGGGACTTGGATTCATTGTGGCAAACTGTCAACCAAAGACGGTGCGACGTATTCCTCCGTGTCGATCGAGTGATCGAAGCCGCCGAATCTCACCAATACATGATGCGGATGATTGATGAGGATGCGAAAAACAGGTGCCTCGAATGGTCCACTGGTGAGTGCTGGAGATCTTAGATGACTTGGGCATGAGACTTACTGTGCGGTGGATTAGCCTTCGAGAAAAACTGTACTGCACGCTGTGTTACAAAGGCAGACGAGGCTATTGGTAGGGGAAATTTTGAGATGGCTATCGGATTATATTCGGCAGCGCTCGTGCTGGACCCCTCATGCGAGTCCCTCCTTGTGCTCCGCAGTAAGGCCTATGTAGGCCAAAATCTCTATGTGAAGGCCCTTCAAGATGCAGAAAAGGTGTAAATGATATCTACCATTTATGTAGCAACTATTCTAATACCGATTTACAGGCCATTGAACTCAACCCTTCGTCGTATCTTGGGTACGAAGTGAAGCATGGAGTGCTTCATCGAGCCGAACGCTATGATGAAGCAATTGAGGTCTTCAGCATCATGCTCTCTAAGTTGGATGACACACACAACCGAGGTAAGCCTCAAGGAACTTGCGCACCGACTTGAATACGATTAACCTTATGTTTCCAGAACTGCGCCAGCAGTATGTCGATCCATCCGAAGTACTTCGCGCTATTCAAGAAGCCATTGATGCCAAGCTGCAAAATTCCCCACCTCGTTTACTCAACACCTCCACTGGTCATTTATACAACCGAGAGGGACAAATCAATGCCTTCATGGAAACCACAGAGTACAGGAAGATCTTGTCATCATCGATGACGTATGCGCCCCTCCAAACGGGGCCCATCAAAGAAGAGGTCGAGAAATACTTCAGTTGGGCCATGTTATCACATAGGTGGGGGAGCAAGGAGCTACTGCTGCACGACGTTCAGGGCAGAAGCGTATACCACTTGGATCCAGTCGGAGGAACTGTGAAGTTGCAGAAGTTCTGCGAAGTCGCTCGTAATGCCGGGTATTGCTGGGCGTGGAGCGATACCTGTTGCATCGACCAGAATAACAATGTTGAGCTCACACGATCGGTCAACTCCATGTTTGTCTGGTATCGCAATTCAGCTCTTACAATAGTCCACTTGTCAGATGTCCTGCCTTCGTCGAAGCCTGACGCACTCGCAGCCTGCGCTTGGAACACGCGAGGATGGACTGTTCAGGAATTCCTCGCTCCCAAAATCATTCTCTTCTACCAACAAGATTGGACCCTCTACCTTAATGACCGCTCTCCCAACCACAAGAAGTCTGGCACTATCATGCAGGAACTGGCAGATTCAACAGGTATAAATACTCAGTCCCTCATCACTTTCGAACCGGGAATGAGGGGCGCGCGAGAGAAACTCCGATGGTCATCGAGCCGTGTTACCACATTGCAGGAAGATATCGCCTATTCATTGTTTGGCATCTTCGGCATTCATTTACCTGTCATTTACGGCGAGAATAGACAAAATGCGCTTGGGCGGCTCTTACAGGAGATCATCGCTCGGTCGGGCGATATAACTGCCCTGGATTGGGTCGGAAAATCATCCGACTTCAATAGCTGTCTCCCGGCTGACATTACGTCGTACAAAGCTCCACCGTGCACGCCGCCACCTCTATCTGAAGACGAAATACAGACATCAATATCCACGCTGCGAGATACTGTGGCTGTAGACTCGGCTTCCAAACTGTATGCCCTCATCGACAACCTCAATCCCCCTCGTTTCGCGAATTCCAGACTGCAACTGCCTTGCATCGCCTTTCTTCTCACAGAAGTCAGATTGAAGCCTGATCAAGACCAGGGTAAATGTCGTATCTATAATGTCAAGGCAGACGGACTCCAAGACCTGCAAATCACAACGGAAGACAGGTTGACTCAATTTTCGCCTGGATGGCCTGCACGGCAGACATTCTTCCTCGTCCGTTCGTGGAATCGTTATGATCTCGACCCTGAAGACGAGGACGATTTGCCCGAGCCTTCATCTCCTTCGGATGATCTACCTCTCTGGCCCCCTAGAGACCATGAGGCGACTAATTCGGAGTTTCACCGAGCGTTGAGATTCATCGTTCACCTTGGACAGCCTTTTAGCGCACTTTTGTTGGCGCAGCAGCGTGGTGGCGTGTATAAGAGAATTGCTTCGGACCGCAATATCACTGCGCAGGTGAAGGACAGGGTTGTTATTGATAACATGATGAACGTCAGAACGCTAGAGATATTGTAGCTGTCTGCATCTCGAAGAAAGGATATACCTGACACGTTTTTATTCATACCTTGACAGCACCTGCGTGGAACAATTCATCTAGGCATTTTGTATCGTATCGCATGCTGACTTGCAACAGGAAGGCGGATTACCACAATTGCGCAACCGAACTGAAGTCGGATGGCGAGCTCAGGTTGTTGGGCATACGTAAAAGGTAACTTTTCCTCCATGGTCTCGGGAAATCGTTGCTACTGTGGTAGTGCGTAGGCTGCTGCCGACGCGTGGCTCGGTGACAGCCGGTGACACGGGGGTAAGCGCGGTCAATGTTCAATCCCGACCTTTTCAGCGCTGACCTGTCATCTCTTTCAACCTTGTTCGCAAATCTCGCTCTCTTCTTGATACACCTGCCCCAGTCACCACCATAAATATTACTCACTTTTGCAAAATCGATCAGATATCCGTTTGCAACGCTGTTTCGAAGGAACATCGCTCCTTGCGATGACAGTGAAATATGCCATAGCTTGCGAAGTACGATTTTATTCCTGGCTCGGTGAGGGCGTCGTGATTGGAAGAGGAAAGGAGACCCCCCTGGTAAACATCAACGCGCTTATCCATGCTTACTGCTCGTACTTCACTCAGGTGCCACTCTGCTTACATTGAGCACGTCGATTTCATTCATTACCCCAGCGTTTTGTTTTGTACTGGACCTCGGAGGCAATGCTTCCTTATACCAATGCAAGTGATCCCAGCCTCAGTGGAAGTCACAGGTGGAAAAATATTTGTCAGTTAAAATCGGTGTCATGCTCATGATTAAATTGTCCTAGCGCGACATCAGGAAGAAGAAGATTAACCTTAAAATAAACTAACGCCCGCATTTATACCCCGCAACCGTATGTGCGATAAGAACACTCTAGGGTCAGACCGATCATACCCCATGTGTACATGAATCCTTCTCATCAGGCGAGTTACGTTCAACTTTTTCGGATATGATTACCTTCTTCTTGAGGACTATATAGCCACGTCTGTAACCACTCTGAGACGACACGCATACGTCCTCACTGAGCCTCATCCACAGTATGTCTTTGCCGTATGGTGTTTGTATGCCATCGTCCCTTACGACCTTTACCACTGCTTAGTACTAATCAGAACAGTGGAACATAGTTCCGTCTGGCGAGCGGATCGAAGGCGCAGGCACTTGGTAAGCTTACCAAACTCGCTGACCTACTCTGCTGATTATTTTTAATATGCAGTCGCGACATCGTTTGGCACAGCCAAAATTCTTTTATGGTACTTGGGCTAGGCCTCTGCGTTCTTTGTATTCTTGTCCGATAAGGCTCCAATGAGAAAAGCTCCGGAACTGCAATTTACCAGCAGATCTGTGGTAAGAACATCGATAATGACATAAGGTCTCCGCAATCATCGTATCTGTGATAAGAACGCTCCAAAGACATACATGGCGGCATTCGACTTGCTCACGTGGGTCTGGGCTTGAGGGTTACAATGGTGAGCACCTTCATTTCAGACAGCCGTCGAAGCTGCTTCTAAACATCCTCTTTCTCTATGGTATAGCTAATATTACAGTACATGAGTATGACATAGACAAGTAGAAGGACATACGGCACGCATACAGTCCTAAACCTTGCAAGTGGAATGTATATGACCACATTCAACGGATGGAACGCTGTTGACCGAAAGCCAAACGCAGCCGAACACTGGACGATAGCCTCGGATGGACTATCAATGCACGTCAGTATGCTCGTCCGGTGTTCGCATAATACGGGGCTCATAGCATGGTTTGCAGTATCAAGGATCCGAATTCCGGTGATGTGTCCAACTCGACGATTCTGCCCTTGCGAAAAATATCCTTCGCACGGCGTTGGTCGGGCCTATTCAGGACAAGCTCATGAAACTTGCTGTAGTGGCTGCTGATTGTTTTGGGCACTGCCAGTTTTGCGTCAGTCATGTTGGGAGCCTCAGGCCAGAAAGAGTTGCTCCAGCATTCAAATTGGGTGTCGCCACAACAGGAAGGAAGTAATTATATCAAAGCGGTTTTGAGAACTCGCACAGAGGATTGATCTGACCAGGATATAAGCATTCTGTGTGGCTTGATGCTCGGACGTCCTGTAGCGGAAGGACAAAAGGCATTCAACCTCACGACTGGCTGAGAGATCCTGTTTTGAGTGAGAAATCTACACCTGCCCTAAGAAAAATCCTATCCCTAGACAGTCCTTTGTAGACGAAGGAAGTTAGTCGTTGGAGTGAGGGACCCCTACGCGAGGGGCCGTAGCTTAGTCAGCCACTGACTACAGTCTCCTTCGGGCTTTCAAGTTATCGTAGTGTAGTGCTCTTTCACCATTTCTTGCTTTGCTCGCGACACGCAGGCACACAGTTACGGATACACCGCTCCATCGTTCCTTCTAATGATCATCAATCCAATCTTGGGCGTCTGAAACAGGCGAATTCGTCTGTTTTTTGTCCATTGTTCCATTTGCTGTTACCTAACGGAAGGTTCTCCTGCTTAGACCGACATGGGTTAACTACGACCATCACATGGCATATTTTTGAGTTCCGTCGGGGACGTAGTGAAGCATACGGGCAGATTCATGACATAGCGAACGTGCCTCCAATGGTGATGTTCTAATTTCTAGTGTAGCGTTGAATTTGTTTCATTCTTATTGGTTTCGCTCATCACTTCCAAAAATTTGCACATGCGTGGATTCTCACAACTTGCTACGTTTTTATCCGTGAGCACCTTCGCAGTTATTTCGAATGGGGTGTGCCGTACAGCATCCAGAACGGCTCACCTAAGATTTTTTTTTTAGCTTTGCGCAGTTCATTTTGATCTCTGCTCGAAATGGCCTTTCGTGAGAATCCCGTTCTCCAAATACCACAGCACGTGCGTTTCATGTCTTTTATAGTTGCTGAACCATCCAACCTACCGGGCAGCAGCCTGAGCTATTAGTATAACTAGTCCACAGCCTTTGACCCAGTCATGACACGTCTTTGCACGACCAAACGCGACACGCTGTCCTGAAATACATACACGTCCAGGCTAGCCTGGGATATCTGTTATGCCCTACAAGTCCGGGGATCATCGATCAGTTATGGATGTTGATCCTGATGAGTTTTGTTTTTGTGACTCGCGGACCGCTGAAAGACACCTACTGCTTTAATGATCATCCAGGGACATCAGTGGCGCTTAGGCTTTTGATGCGGTTTTAGCTATGGTACTAGAGTATCTACAGCTGAGTATCACGACTGCGAGCTTTCGCAATTAGAGAGATCATGGGTCGTTCCGAAGTCCGGGTGAGGAATGCTAGGTTTATGGAGAATCCATCTAGTCTCCTGTAGGCAGATGAGAAGACAGTCATTTCTTCTATCGTCATCGATCGAGGACCTGCTTCTATTGGGAGACTAACCCATATGAGTATCGATCTCTACTTTCCGGATCCTCAAGAGTTGCATTCTCTCATACCACTGCAGAAGTTTAACAAGGCCTATACATATTAAGCGACTGACGATCCGCTCTAGACTATTACACAGCCTTTGCCCCGAATCATGACCTGGCATTGCGAACGGCGTCAATGATTGCGCAAATTCGCCTCAAGAGTGGCGCACGGGCGTAGTACGGCTTGGCAATCCTATCCGCATCACTCAACCGCAGCACGCCAAGGTGATGGGGTCGTGAGACATTTCATTGCACGCGTTAAGACCAAATCCAACGTGCTACCATCAAGCCCATCAATGCGCTCACGGTTCTTCGCCTGACACGGAGGATACCGTTGACTCCTGAGAGTGCGCCAAATTTAATATTGGTGGTGTGAGTCTGCAAGGGGTGAGTCAGTTCGCGTAGTTACCAGTGCGCGAGCGGCAAGATACTGAGACTGATAAGAAGCGAATAGGTTGGGACAACGTGGGTGAGACACAATAGGGATGCGACAAAGGGAATATTAAATTAGTTTTTCTCTATGACGGCATTAGACGGAGCAATTCACGTTGTGTGTGAAATTAAAGTTTAGTTACTTATTTTACATAATCAAAAAGGGGTTTACGTTATTTTGATCGGGGGGATACGCAGTAATCTAGTTTTTTTGGTCTGTAGCGCCTCTCTTCCTTTTCCTCTTACCACCATCATCCATCCATTCACTCACTCAATAAACTCCCTTCGCTGGTCGACTTAACGAATTCAACAACTAATGCTTTATAATGTCTGATACTTCCCATTCACACAATTATGGTACAAGAATAAGGAACAACTCAATCCTTAAACCAAGCGCTCGTCTTCGTCAATCACCGCAACCAAGGCGTATAAAACCAGTACCACATCCAACAACAGCAGAACCAACTCCAAATCAGTCTCACTTCCCAATATTTCCACTTCCAAATGTCATGCTACACCCTGAAGACGCCACTAGCAAGGTATTTCATGCTATCGGTCGTTGCTTCCTCAGCGTGGTCAGTCCCTTTTCCTCGTTCCTATCCATACCTTCACGCGTGTGTTTCTAGGACAATCGCGCCATGACGATCAAGGACCTTGCGGAAATGACTTTAAACTTCGGCCTCGTGTGTCAGAAGTATGCTCTCCTCTCTTCTCTCTCTTCACCCTACTCACAATTACCCTAGTGTTTCTGCTGCGTCGCAAGCAATAACTACTTACATACGAAACCATCTCTCTCGATGCGAGGCTCAACAGGATCACCCTCTTCTTCTTCGTCACACCCCTCTCTGGCACACCCGCTGACGACGATCTCGTCCCTGCACTCCATTCCCGTGTAGGAGGTGCACCCATACAAAGGCAGCCACTCGACTCCACGTGTCCAAATCAGAACATCCCTCCTGGTCGCCACACAAACTTTCGTCGTGGCACAATCGTATGGTATCTTTCGAAAGCTAGTGGCGTGTCCTGTCCTTTCTCTCGTGCTGGAATTCTTCTTTCAAATTACCCCGCTTCCACTTCAAATATAAAGCCTCGAAAGCAATCTCACGATCCAATGGAAAAGTGCGGAGAGAAACGCAAAAGATTCATCTCAAGACGCTGTCGCGCCACTGACAGACTCTCAGAGAGGGCCAGTCCATCGCCCAGCTCAAGTCCTGTAGATAGCGGTTATGCAGAGAGTGCCTCCAGTTCTTCTGACGAAGAAGAAGACGAACCTGAAAGACCTCCAAAAGTCAAACTTACCCTACGTCTCCGTCCCTCTCCCACTACTACAGATCACACAGACATCATCGATCTCTCCCATGATACATCCTCTGACGATGATGTTGACATGTCCCCAGCAGAGCCCAGTCCAGAACCATCTTGCCTTCCACCCTACCCTCGCAGATCAATCGCAGTCCCATGCTACACCCCCGTATCCCCTCCCTCCCTTCAATACGTATTTCCGCCGCCACCCATCGACCAATCAAGAGGAAGCGCATCACCTCCGCCAGATTCTGACCACGAGGAGGATATCGATTTTGACTTCTCAAGCGATGAAGAGGAATCTCGAGGTGTGAGCGTAAAAGTAGAAGACGAAGCAGAAGATAATAGTATTGGCACAAGTCAAAACGTGAGGGACATGCTAGATGCCTGGGAGGACCTAGATCTCAATCGTGCGCGGTCATATTCATGCCCAGGGTCTGGGCTCGCTTCGGTGGCGCGGGAAAATGAAAGTCGGCATGCGGTTGCTCCAGAGGTCAAGGTCGAGGAACTTGAGATGTGGGAGTGGGAGTTTGATAGTGGCTGGGCGGGTGCGTGTGGGGATGTTGAAATTAAGAAGGAAGATGCATCGGAGGCGCTGAATGGATTGTCGTTATCGCCTACGAGTGTACCATGGAGTGGGTTCCCGCTCTCTCCTATGTCGCCACTCACCCCTTCTCCAACGTCCCCTGGTTCGAGCACGGGGTTCACGTTCCATTATTCGTCGCCACTGTCTGCGTCACCAAGGGTCAATAGCTCCCCTCCTCGGCCCTCGCATGCGAAGAAAACCGTCTCTGGAGCGCAAGAACAGCGTGCTGGACTGGCAAGATGCAGAACTGCTTGGTCCTGATAGTGTCCACATCGCTGAGCTCGAGCTAGAGTGGGAAAAGGGAACTCGACGGACACGATTCGCATCACCTGCACCCGACGCTTCCTCATCATCCAGTAAAGACTGCCAAATGGCTGATCTACAGCCTCTCCCTGAACGCAAAGACCAAGTAGTAGTAGTCCACACGTGTGTGCCGTGCGATCCACCTGTCAGCGCTACGCAAGTCGAAGGTACGTCGCATCTCATCTCGTCCTATTTCTTCTCTTTTTGGTGGTCTGTGTCTAACCGTGTCTCAGGAATACCGGTGTATCAAACTACGCTGCCTCTTCGCGCACCTCACACGACGCGGACACTTCTGAGGAGGCTAGACACGGATTTCGTAAACCTTACGCCGTTGCTTGCCGCGTTTTCACCATCGTCATCACCCTGTGCCGCTGCGGTCCCGGCTCTTCCGCCGAGCGCTGTGCGGTTTGAGCATCCGAATTCGGCTGTGGCGGGTGTGTGGGTGTCGTTGGATTGTGCGAGGGAGTTTTTGAGGACGAGTGTTCAGGCAGGTGCCCAACAAGCAGAACGGGCTTGCTCTCAAGATGAAACACTAAGAACAAGCGTAGAGGTATTCCTGAGCGACGAGCTTGTGATGCGATTCCCGAGCGCCTTGAGAGATTTCTGGAGGGCGAGTAAGCCTGGGAGGATGTTGGGACAGTTTGGAGTGTGTTTTGAGGGTGGGAGGGTTGTGGGGAGTCAACGCTCGTCGTCTCCTTCATCGTTGGTGTCGGCACGGGTGTCGTCTGTATCTCCGCCTCAGTCGACTTCGCCCCCGTCAAGGGCTGAATCGTATGCTCCGCCGTCTTCTTCGGAGTTGCATCCACGTTCCTCGTCTTTGGAGTTACATTCACATTCAGCTTCGTCGCTACCGCCGTCGTCATTGCCCATGTCCGCTAGCCCCGCACTTCCCACGTCTATACCAAGAGTCCACGAAGTATGGAGTCTTCGGGAAGATGCCGAGCCAGAAGCAGAAGTCGAAGCAGAGCCCGTGCTTCCTGCATTTGATATTGCGCTGGCAGCGCTTGCGTCGGGGTTAGGACCGAATGCTAGTTCTGGAAATGGGAGTGCTTGTCTGGGGAATGGGATTGATTTTGGGAGCGGTGTTGACTTTGGGAGTGCGCGCGCTAGTTTGGGGAGCGAACACACCGGTCTAGACATTGGAAGCGGAAGTACCGGTCTCGGGGTTGGATGCACCGATTTTGGACCAGGAAGCGCCGATCTCGGAAATGGACATGGGACTGGAAGCGGAGAGCCGCCGCTGAGTCCTACGGAGGCGGAGATGTTTCGTGTGCTGTGCGTGTGTCCTGATTGGGAGGAGAAGGAGGTGGGCGAGGATGATATATGGATGGATGGCCGGGATCAAGACGCAGGTGAACGGGATCAAGACGTGGACAGCGAACGTGATCACAACACAGACAACCAATGCGATAAAGACACGGACGCTGACGCAGACGCAGACGGGGATGTGGATGTGGAGATCGTGGAAGAGGAGCCAAGGAGTTTGAAAGATGGTCGTTCGTTGAGGCGGTCGAAACGGGTTGCGGACGCTGTTGCTCGGACGCGTGGTGTGCGGCCCCGGATGAGGGGGCCGAGACATGCGTGAGATTTGATCTGGTCTGCTATCATTCACGGTCCGCCACTCCATTCACGGTCCGAAACTCCATTATGTTCACTGCTCCATCAACTTTCGGCGCATTACTCGACCGGCATTCAAACTGCTTTGATATGCATTTGCTCAACTCATTCTCATTACTGCAAGGTTCCTCAGGTCTCAAGCCCCCTCTTTTGCTTGACTGCTTGCTTGCAGTTTTTCGTTCTGGACTGATTTTTTTGTTGCTTTTTTGCTAGCTTCGTTCGTTAGAGCTGTATCAGATATCGACCCATATACCTCTTTGCGCAAAGATGCGCCAAGTATTCTAGGTTCCCCAGTCACCCCTTCGCTCGCCTTTTTACCTACTTTTGCATTTTTGCGAGCGTGGGGTCGATTGCAGCATACACATTCGTCCTCCGGCTTTCATTTGTATGTTATAGCTCACAGCCCCCACTCATAGTTTACTCGCTTGTTGCACGCAGCAGTGCAGTAATGAGGAAGCGTTTAAACGAATGATGATCAATCAATTAATCACCAATCAGTGTCCTCCTGATAGAAATGCTGCGCTTTGTGGGGCAGTGACTGGCAGTACTCGGAAAATTTACATATGAAACTAGTGTCTCTGATGCGGTGGACGAACAAGAATCTAGGGCGTAACACAAGCATAACAAAGAAATTATTCGTAAGTTCATGATGGCGCTTGGGAAGAATAGCGGAGTATGAAAAGCCAGAGTGGGATTTCTTTCCAGGTTTCTCCCAACCAGCGAATTTGTAGCATCTTACTTAGTACTTGCATATTTCCCTGGTCCCAGTCCCCAGGCTTTCTTAAAGTACATCCTCTCTGGACTGACTGTCCAATCCAATATCCTTGCTTTAACTCCTTTTTTTTTTTGGCTTTTTCTATTCCGTTCTTTTTTTTGTGACAGGCTAATTTCACGTCTCGACTCGCTTCGCGACTGCCACCGTGAAAACGAACGAAACGACCCTGCTCGTCTAGGCTCACATCTCAATCATAGGTCCGGCTTGGGCATCGAGTCTTATCATTTGCACGACAAAAACAACGGACTAGTCGTCCGTTAATCATCCCATCCACCCAACGCTAATCCTAATTCCACCAAAATAAGCCTAGCTATAATGTCTTTATCTGCCTCTGACAACAATGGCTCCTATTCACGAGTCTCCTCGGGAAAGACCCCTCCCCCAGCCCCTTCTGCTGCATATGCAAAGAGGTACGTCTCATTTTTCCTAGCTTTTTTTTAGCCGATCTGCTTCGTTTACCACGCTCGTGAACAGGGCACGGGAGATCCAGGCGGAAGAACGGCTGAACGGTGCTAGATATAGGCCACCTGCGCTGCGCGCTCTTCCTCCGAGCGGTTCTCCTCCAAACGACTTTACCACCACCGTCGCTTCCCCCAGTGATGATTCTACAACATCCGCTTCTAATTATCCACCGGGCTTTAGGAGAGCCCGAGCCGGAACTCTACCTTCTGATGTCCATCTCGCTGCTCAGCGTTTCGCTGCAGCATCTAATACCCTGAGTAGTACTACTCCCTCAACGGAATCATTTGCCGAACAGTTGCAGCAGAGGCAGGCCGCCAACACGCCTCCTAGCATCCTCGTATCCTCGCGCCCTACCATCCGGCATCCCACTACTATAGCGGCCCCACAGGCAGCTCCTACCTCAGTCGGTTCCGAGCGTAACAGTCGCTTGAGGTCAGGTTCGTTAACGTTACCCTCAGCCGGTCTCTCCAACGCATTTGGCCCTTCTATCTTCTCATCGTCATGGTTATCCTCCGCTAATGGCTCAGGGTCCAATTTTCCTGTTCTGGATGAGTTACGCTCCGTTACGTCCGCAGACTCGGTCGATGATTTTGATGTTCATACCTTGGATTATCTTGGCTTGGATGATAGTCACCGACCGCCACCTGCTGCTACTATATCGGAGCTACGGACCCAAGCGCAGGCTGCTATCGCTGGAAATCTGGCTAATCCACCGCGCTTGAGGGCGAGTACGGTTTCAAACCCGTATCGTACGCGCTCGTCTGGTGCTTCGTCTCTCCTCGCCACCCCTAATGGAGAGGAGGAAGACGAGTACTTTGATGCGCATGATAATCAGCCGTACGACCGTCAACGGTTGGGTCTGTATGATGGCTCCATGTCAGACGCCAGTCTCTTCCACTCGTCATACGTGGCAAAAGGGTTCAAGCAGGGCGACCATCTAACGCCTGCGAGCGCGCTCTCATCCCGGCCCAGAGCAATTTCCGTAGGAACGCTCGATGATCCCATTCGTACCCTCCAGCGCCGCGCCACGACTAGTGAAGCCCAATCCCCCTATCTCAACGATCTCGCAGCTGCAAGCGGGAGTCTTGTGAACCTATCTAATCCGGCTGGGATTTTGAAGAGCGATGCGAAGATGTCGAGTGCGCGGGGGACGTCTTCGCCGACGGTGCATTTCCCTAATGGCGAGTTGAGTCGTGCGTCGTCGTACCTCGCTGCGCCCAATTCGCAGGGAAGGGCTGTGTCTCCCAAGACTGAGGTGAATAATAACTCGCAGATCCAAACGCCTACGCGATCGTTATGGATTGGGAATTTGGATAGTGCTGTCACGAGTGAGCAGCTTATTCATGTGTTTGCGCCGTATGGTGCTATTGAGAGTTTAAGGCTTTTGCCGGAGAAGGTACGTGATTGAGATTGATTGGATGAGAAGGTGCTGATGTTTGGTTGGTTCCAGGAGTGCGGTTTCGTTAATTTTGTTGATCAAGCAGATGCTATTCGAGCCAAAGACGATGTGCTCAATCGTCTAGGCGGGAATATCGGTATGCCGAACGGGCAGACCGTGCGCATTGGCTTTGGGAAGGCGGACAGTGCTCCTGTTGCCCCTGCTAAGGGCACGACTGTTACGAGTTCTGGCGCCACGTCTCCCAGTGGTTTGAGTAAGGCCAGCAGCCCTGGCCTTGGCGGATTGGATGCGCAGCTGCAGTCTACGCCTACTCGTGCGCTGTGGATTGGGTCTATTCCAAGCACTACAACACCTGCGACGATCTTGAGCGTTTTCAGTCCTTATGGACCTATCGAATCCGCGAGGGTGTTAACTCATAAAAATTGTGGATTCAGTGAGTATTCAGTGCTGTGAGGTGTTTTGATGTTAATCCTCTGGGCAGTCAACTTTGAACGTCTGGATGACGCTGTGCGTGCCAGGAAGGCATTAAATGGTCGTGATGTCCTTGGTAGTGATGTTGGTGCTATCCGTATTGGCTTTGCCAAGGTCCCTGTCAAGAACGGTCAGGAAGGCAACGGAACGCAAGATGAAAGTCCCAGCGTTGCAGTGCAGGGTATTGGTGATTTGAGCGTCGGAGCCACTATCCACGCTCTTCGCAGCGTGAAGGGTGCGTCCACTATCCCAGCAGACCAGCAAGTGCTTGGTGGTCAGGTGGAGAACTACCGCTCGAATCTCTTGCTTAGCATGATTGGCTCTGGTATGCACAATATCGCGTATGTTTCTGACGGTTTGTCGAAGCCTGCCGGATGGTTGCCGTCGGTTACGGAGCAGCAGATGATCATGAAGGAGTTGACGGCTGGTAGCCCTGATGCTGATTTTGATATTCAGTCGTTGTCAGGTGCGTCTGATTCGGTGGCTGATTTCAGGGGGTCTCTGACACGGCGTTCGTAGAGTTCCGCCCCCCGACGATGTACTACACGACGATTCCACTCGTCTCTGAGAGACCTAACAACAGGCGCTGGGATGCTTCAAAATTGCGCGAACTCCGGAAGAGGCTGGATTCTGGTACGATGACCGTGGAGGAAACTGATCAAGTTGCTGGTGACTTTTTGGATGGCGAGATTGTCGACTTGGCCTCGGACTGGCTGGGCAACACGGTGGGTATCCCCACGCCGAGTCCGGTTGCCGTGGCTCACCTGGGTATGCTGCAGGTCGTACAAAAACTATTTGAAAAGTGCTCTTCTGTCCCGCGGTTTGCGATGCTGGAAAGAATCACACCTCATTTGGCGATGATTGGTATTCACAAGAACGGTACTTGGGCTGCACAGAAGATCATTGAGTGTGTCCAGACTCCCGAGGAGGTCGGGCTCATCGTGCAAAACTTGAGGGCTTATGCTCCGCCCTTGCTGCTTGATCAGTTTGGTAACTATGTGGTTCAGTAAGTGCATCGATGTTCCTATTCCCTTATCATCGATTACTGAGCGATCATTAGGTGTTGTCTGCGTTTTGGGGCTCCTGCCAATGATTTCATCTTCGACGCCATGGTCGATCGTATGTGGGAGATCGCACAAGGTCGCTTCGGTGCACGCAGCATGAGAGCGTGTCTTGAGAGCCCACATATCACGTTGAGCCAGCAACGTCGTATTGCTACTGCCGTGATCTTGAACTCTATTCCTCTGGCGACGAACCCTAACGGCGCACTGCTGCTGACATGGTTGCTTGACACATCTTCTTTCCCTTCGCGGTACAACCTTCTTGCGCCTCGTTTCACTCCTCACCTATCGCATTTGTGCACGCACAAATTGGCATCTTTAACGGTTCTCAGGATTGTCAACCAGAAGATCGAGTTCGAAGCATCTCGTCAAATCGTCCAGGCGCTGTTCTCATCTCCTGGGGACCATGTTCTTACTGACGTGTTGGGCGACCAAGTGAACGGTGTGGCAGTTGTGCACAAGATCTTGACTAGCCCGTTCATCGACCCTATTGACAAGCCGACTTATATTGAGGCCACTAAGCGGGTGTTAATCGAGCTTAAGGTTATCGCTACCCAGGCTTATCGTCGGCTGATTGAAGAAGTTGGTCTTCCCATCCCAAACTACCAGCCCACATACACCACTAATGGTCCACCTGGCAAGAAGGGTCAGAACCAAAATCACTATGGAGTGCCTGGCCTGCCGTCTGGCTACCCTTCGAACGATCAGGGTTTAGCTTCGATGATGGCTGCGTTGCAGATGGGTGGGCAGAACCCCCAGTCTGGGCCCCCGCAACTGCACATTGATCCTGCATATGGTCAAGCTCCTGCGCCACGCAGCCGTATTTCTCAGCCACCTTCTGCGTTCTCGCCCTCCTCGGATCCCTTCAATCCTTTTGCCCTTCGCTCTCCGGACATGAGTAGTCCTCGCACCTCTATCCGTCGTAATGGCGGACTTCCTTCAATTGCTCCTTCCATGACTCCCACTCCCGTCTCTGCCATTCCATACGGCAATCAATCTCCCAATCTCGCACCTGGTGGCATCCTTAACATGGGTCAGCCAGGCTTCAATACTCAGAATGTCCCCCAGCACCTCTATCAGGCATATATGTACCAAGTATACCAGCAAACACCGCCGTCCAGCATGGGCACCTTCAATTAAAAGAACACTCACGACCCCGCTCACGACCTGCTTTGTTGCATATCGAATGAAATTATTTCTTTCTGTTGTCTATCTATTCTTCTGCCACACCATGCGCCAGGTTATTTGCCAGACAATCACAACCCATTCCTTTCCGATGATACCCCTCGTCGCGCTTCTTTCAATGTCACGCTCCTTACTTACTTTTCCCCCCTTTGGGCAAGCACCTAGGTGAAGTTGCGGTGGTTTCAGAGGGCCAGTGCAGGAAATATTGCTATTCACTTTTTTCATTCTCCAATTCTACATATCTGCATTCCTACGCTGGTTGGTTTGTGTATAAATACTACGTATGGATGGCTGTAACACAATTATCGCCTTGAACTATAGACGAACTGCTCTGCTACGGGTGGGCCTCGAGCGTCTGGCGTGCATCTGGCAATACGTGGATGGAACTAGCTTACGGGGGGATTGGATTATAAACCGAACATGCACAAATAAAGGCGCTACTCAGTAGCACTCCTCCCTTCTCCCTTTATCATTAACTTTGCCAGCCGTATGGTAGCCTTACTATCTTCACCGGTTCACTGATGCTACGGTGTACTTTTTGGCCGTAAACAGTAGCATATGGCACAGAGGGCAACTTGAACAAGTTCTTTGGCTGCAGCGCGAGCCAGAGGAAGCTTTGCCTTCATAAGCTTCCGTGTCCTGATGCTTCAACGTGCACAAGTGCTTATGTGAGAGTTCCCTCTATCATACATACGACTTGATTCTTTATTTATCTACCGCAGACAGTACATTGTGCAATGTTGCTGAACAGTGAACGCGATAATATGTATAAGGGTCTGGCTTTCTGTTCCGTTTTTACCTGTAGAGCGCGCAGAGACTGTATGTAGAGTTACAAAAACTAATAAATTGCTCGTAAGTAGGTGTCGGGGACTGGCGTGGCCGAGTGCCGTTACGATGTAAACCAGGAGGAACTGTGGGCATTTTAAAGAATGTCCCCTAATCGGTGGGTCGAATCATTTCATACATCATTTGGTTCGAGTGCGTTTGTTGAGTATGTAACGGATATGGTATCTCTTGGGGTGCCTGACTTTCGCAAATAAAGCCCTCCCTTGAGGTTACGGAATGCGGCAGTTATCTGTCGGACAACCGATTCAGGTCTCCGATATTCGTCTGGCTCCTTGAAAGTAAGATTGAGATCTAAGACGGAAGGCAAACCTCTTTGTGAGCCAGGTCCTTGTGAGACTCCGCCAGAATCATCGCCGCTTTTTTCGGTCTCAGGACTGGTAAAGATCCCAGGCGATAGATTTGATGTGTGCGATTCCAAAAACTGTGCTGGGATCTGCCTGCGTTTACTGGGGCTAAAAGCTGGCATAGGGCTGATGGCGAAGCGCAGACTTCCGGCGGTTGCTGAAGGGCTTTCTTGTTGATTGTACATGCAAAGTTTGAGGGCTATGCTCCCCACCGTCATCATAAGATATTGTTACATGCCACGCTACCACTCACAATTGTTGGAATCAGCATGATCTGTCAGACTTCGAAAGTCGAAGGACCACTCCCCCAGAATCATGCCAGGTTTGGAGGGCTTCCATCTCGAAGTTGAAAGCAGAACCCGGAGTCGACAGCGGTGATCTCCTTCGGCAAGGCTGAGAGATAAATATTAAAGCTTAACCATCGACCTGATGTATCATAACATACATTGTCATACTGCCCAATATTAATTTCACTGGCGAAGGAATACTACGGGTGATCCGTCGTATAGAAGAGACTTGTTCAGAATGTTCTGATATTAGTTCGAGGCAAACCCAAAGTCTGCGTGATCGTATAGAATCATCGATAAGTTGAATACGTTGGATGTCCGGATCGGAAAGCATTAGATCCAAAGTTAGATCTTGACGCCAAAGTACGTGAACAACTGTCGTATAGATATGGCACTTCAATCACCTCAGGCAGCACTTCTCGGTGCCTATAAAGGGTCTAAGAGACCCAGTTTCTATGTTATGAGAAACTAGTCTCTGAGACCCACCCTCCCGCCATCTAATAATAGTACATGCTCTCGCATTCCCTCGCGGGCCTCCAGCACCTCCTTACGAGCCTCCAGGGCCCCTCCCATGTAGGCCTTCAGGATACCTCCAATGCTATCAATCTTTCCAGACGCTATTCTGGCGCCACACCCACTGCTATCTACTGTATTACCACTACCGCCCATCATGCCTCCACTACCGCCTGAGTCATACCTCCACATGCACTCAGGCTGTCACGCATTGTGCCCCCACTCAGCCTGAGGCTGCTGCTCATTCGATTTGTCTGTGTATACTTCCTCCACTAACACAAGCGCTATTCAACATATTGCTTTTCTTGGGTCAGCTCAGTAGTTTTGCAGGTGTGTTTCAATAGCTTTGCTCTAAGTACGTGATCATATCATTCCCAAGTTCTTAGTACACTAATTGGTATCCTGTTCATCATCTCGCACCACTCTTGTACGTCCATTGCCTCCTCAGATGCATCCTCTGTTGCACCCTCTGTCACATTCTCTCGCACCCTCTCGCACCTCTGTTGCACCTCTGTTGCACCCTCCGTCGAACCCTCTTCTCACACCCTCTCGCACCTCTGTTGCACCCTCTCGCACCCTCTCGCACCCTCTCGCACCCTTGTTCCATCCTCCTAATTTGGCTATCCATAATGCCTCTCTGAAATCTCAGAATTTATTTTCGGAACTTCAACGCTACTCATCATCGTTTGTTGTGTTCACCGTGCAAATGAACTACTAATCCGATTCCTTCAGTCGCAGGAGGAGGCGCTACACATCTTCGCCCAAAAATGTTCCCCAAATTCTCTCCCTTAATCACACCCTTGTACAAATGTAGCACATTTATTCATACGTTCCGTCGCTTTAGTTGTCTTTTGAACTTTCACTAATCTAGGTTATAGGCGTGCCGATTTACAGCGATAATTTCAGGGCTGGAACCCTAGAGCCATCGACACGTATCCATGCCCGCTGCTCGCCACCGATACCCTACTCGTGCTGTAATCTCCCTCTTCTGCCTCAAGACGTCCTGCCCTATGTATCCCTTACGTCGCTGTCTGGTCTAGTTTTCATTCCACTTTTCATTGCTATCGTAGCTCCTTGGTTTCTGCATAAAGTCCGTCATCGCACCTGCTGAGTTTTCAGTCAGCGTCATGAAGTTCAATAAAATTTCTTTTTTCCCCCTTTATTTCATCATTGTCTCTGTTTCTTAGTTATAATTTGGCAAATCTCGATTCAACTTTATGCTGTACCGTATATACGTATGTGTCACTCGGACCAGTCTTATTTACCCTCAAGGAATGGATAATGTACTTAATTCATGCGACATACACCATCCTTTAGTTCTCTGACTGCTTCTCAACGCTTAATTCACTTCTCCGTCTTCAGTAGGTGCGCACGAACAACTGTTGAATGACATGTTTGAGGGTGAGAGTGTACAAGATGGACAGGGTCCAGCGCTTTGCACAAATGCGTCGAGTTTGCAACTCAGTGGACTCGGGGGTGCCCAATCATTGTAAAGGCCACCCTGTGGCTCAACGGAAGTCATGGAACACGACAACCCAAAACTACTATGTAGAACTGCGGCATAAAGATGATGTGTGGCAGGCCGGCAGCAAAAACTGGATAGGTGGCTCATTGATGTAGCCCTCCGGCGAAAAGGGGATGGAGTCCGGCGGAGGCGCGAGGTGGCCCGTGGCGAATGAGGTGGTATGGAAAACCCTTCGTTCATGCACTGGTTGTCTATCTTAGAGTCCTCAAGCAGCAGATCCAGAGCGATCTGAATGCGACAATTGAGGTTCTTAGAGTGTAGGGAGGAGAGTCTGCAGGTAACAAAGGAGTCATCTTGTAATAGTTGTCCACTGAATCGCGCCAGGTCGCGTAGTAACGATAGAAAATGACAATAAGGAACAAGGAACGTGTCCTGTATTACAGTGATATTGCGTTGCGGCGTCGTTCTAGTAGCCAATGCGGTAGTTGGGACTGCGTCACTAATATTCACCGCTTGTGCTCTGAATAGGTATGCAACACAGCCAGCCCACAAAACGAACACGCCACATCCATACAACAACAGGGATATAAGGATGCGAGGGTGTTCCCGTTGTCCCTGCGGCACTAGTGACTGCAGGAAATGTTGAAGCAGCGGTAGTGGAACGTGATTGCTGTGATGATGATGATGTGCTCTGTGCTGCTCCGCTGGGTTGTTGCGTGGTATGAGTATTGGGGGCTCGAGATGAGCTGGTAGCTGGCTTCTTCTTTCTGGCGTGATAGTATCTCTGCGCAAAGAGGACTCAGCGATAAAGAAGAACCGTGAAAGAGCAAAAAAACGCACAGGCTTTCCCGCTGTGCACAGGACCTCAACCTTTCGCAACTCAATGTCCGATCTATCTCGTCTGCGGAGTATGCCGAATGCTAGGTTTCGAGTCCAGCTAAAAGGTCGGGATCGGGATTGGGTGTCGCGTTCAGTTGCTCCATGTGACTTGGAGTGGTGCCAAAAGGAGGAAAAAGGACTGAGGGTGCGTTGACGTGGTGCTGGAGTGGGACGGTTATGCGGCCCATGGGATTGGGATAGACGAGTACGCAACTGACGATATATTTGTCAAAGTATCGAATAGTAGATAGAGATCACATACATTAGCCTCTCGCAGTGCATCGCCAAAAAACCCTGGAGGTATTTGAGGAGTACATTTCATCTTTGGCGCTGGTCGTGGTGTAGCATCAACCTGGGGGAGCAGATCCGTTGTCAGTGTCATCGAAAATGAAATGTATATGAACTTACGATATCTGATGGAAGGCCAGCTTCGTTGACGATAGCGCAAACGTCCCATATGTATAGGTGGTCATCATTGCAGCCAGTGACGAGGAACTTTCTGTTTGCAGAAAAGGTCGCGGAGTTCACGTAGTCTTCATGATGAAGTGGTGTTCCGATGGGTTGATTGGTTTCGAGGTTCCATAGTTGCGCTGTCTTTTGAAAGTATTCTGTGGTTGCGAGGATGCGCTCATTGGGAGATAATGTGAGCTCGAGATGGCATGGATCTTTTGATGGGAACAAACCTGCCTCTTCATCCCAGCAGCTCATAACGAAATCTATCATCTCATCACGGTCCAACGCATCCCCATGTCCCATGACCAAAAGAACAGGCCCCAGCCACTACGGGTGGTGGTAGCAGGATGACAGTGTCAGATAACAGCAGGAGGCCGAGAGTGCAGGATTTGTCGTTAGCAGTGGCCTAGCTGAGAGTGACATCGCAGGCAGTGAATGTAGACAAAAGTACAAGCAGTCACCGTGAAAATCCGAGTTTAAGCAGGCTAAGATTTGTCAAAGAAACATAATCTAGTAGCTTCAAAGATTTGGAGGCAGATGTTGAAGAGGTATGCCATTGAAGGCCGTTAGCGACTCAGTGGAGAGGTGGTTGTGGTAGGTTGTTGAGTTCAATACTGTGATGAATTTTGGTCTAGTACTAGTAGTACCGTACACTGACTATACATAGTTATTGGTGGCGGCTGTTGCAACAACCCACACTTTGCACGAAGAGTGTCATGTTCCAAGTCATTTCCCTCACAAGAGTACTTCATGGTGTCTTGCAATATGCAAGGACTACTGTGCTGCTATTTTGGACCATTCAAAGTGCTTGCTATCATCAATATTCAGTCCACAATCAGGGTTTTATGTTTCAGTACGAGTTTTATTCGTCATCTGATTGGCTGCTGAAGCGCTGAACCTCCAAGTCTCATCCACCCTCGCAAGCTTCAATCATTGTCAATGTTCACGATAGTGTTCAAGTTAGCAAAAATTGGCAGAACTCCAGAGTCCAGACTCGCAGAGATGTAACTTAGATTTGATAACATGGTTTGAATTCAATAAAACATGGAAATCAACGTCCCTATAGTAAGATGGTACATGCTTGGCGCTGTTGCAGACATTGAGCAAGCAAACGACTTTCATACTCCGCTTGGGGGCGTTGATGGACCCAGACTTCGTCTTAAGTTTCAGGAAAGAAGGATACCTGTTTCATAGCTGCCGAGTCCCTGACTGTCGCCTCCGTCAGTTTTCACGTCTGCCTACTGTCGTTGAGATTAACAGTCGCAAAAGCAAGGGTCATCGCATTCTTCAGTCGGTCGGACAGCATCGCACATCGCTTTTCTAGACGATCAATTTTGCTGAGTAGATTCTCAGACTCCGTCTTCATAAGTAGAGTCCATGGCCGGATGTGGGTCTTCGCGATAAATTGTACTGATACCTTAAAGTTATGAAGGAGTGATTGATAGTGCAAGAGATACACAAAATCGCAAGGAAGAGGAACATCGGGTCTTTTGACTTGGCAAATATTTTTTGCCAGTATACACTGCCCCCCTACAAGCTGCATGAGCGAGTGAAGGCGCTTCGCGGATGTCCGGCACCATGTGGACTCAGGATGGTAGGAGATGATGGTGCTTGTCTTTACGTCCTGAACCATGTGAATTACGAGGAGGTCAATGAAGAGCATGCTGCCATCTAGGACGGACGTTGGAATGTGAATATAAGGATCTTGATACACATACCACTCATTGGGAAAGGAGCCTGGGTGTTGATCTGAGTATCTGTTGAAGGTGAACAGGATGACTATGACAGATGATGGGTCGCTTACTTGGGGGTTGCGATAGCGATGTTAGAGAGGTGGGTGATGATCGAGAATTTTTGCGCAGCGTTCGTACAAATGGCAGGGTAATAGTAATGTCTATCGCACAATATCAGCATGGCATCCAAAATGGAAGATTTGAACTTACGATCTCCTTCGTTATGGACAAGTGCTTCCTGATATTGTGAGGGTATGCAATTTATGGAGGACGTGAAAAAGAATGGTTCGATGTTGTATCTAAGTATGAGGAACCTCAGAGTCAGCAAGTAGATAAGCAAAAATGCCACTACATACGCGATATCTGGGGAGAGCATCAGTCAGCAAAAGTAAGGAAAATAAGAGGACAGAACTTATGGCGGCGCAGGCACCGCAGGTGGCATAGCTGTATTACTATCCTTGAGGTTTTGAAGAGCAATGTCCTCTGAGTCGTCATGGCGCACTCTAAAGGTGGTGGCCAATGTTTTGACTGCCATGATGTCTTGACGGTTGGAATCAGTTCATGCAGGAATTGTCGTGAGGAAGGGGAACGGTGAACATATATATTTATGGTAAACAGGCGCCCAGCGCTGTGTCCGTCCTCGACGTGGTGATTCATCTGCATCGTGTAAAGGATTTTCATTGAATCAGAGCGTCGCGTCATGTCACATGACTTTGTGTACAAGCTGCCGCAGAACCAAACAAACCATTGTAGCGGTCAGTGCATATCAATTTTCCATTGTCGTTTACTCCTCCGTCTTCCAACAGACGCCCTCTCAAGCCTCGACCTTACCTTGTCAAGTTCGATGCAGCCTATATACTCTGTGCACCCGCGATGCTCTGACCCGGGTGGGTATGGGTAGGCCTCTGAAAGTTTCAGTACCCGCGGGTCGGGTGTGGGTATGACCCGGGTCGACCCATGTCATACCCTAGGGCCCGTGTCCAAAATGATTTCTTAGACTTCGAACCATTCGTTGATAGCGCAACTACTGGCCACACAAGTACCTTAGATTTTCTTTCTTTCTTTCTTAGACGCACCATCATGGCGTCCTCAACCAATATTAAGGTTGTTTGTCGGTGCGTCTTAACCTAGCTTCGGGATTCAATCAAGATGCACGAAGTGTCTCTCTAATCACTTACTGACGCGACTGAATAGGTTTCGGCCCCAAAATGCTCTCGAACTCAGAGAGGGCGGCGATATCGTAGTCGCCTTCGATGAGAATCTTCAGACCGTGCAGATGAAGAACTCGCAGGCCGTTTCTGGGCCAGAGAAGGATGGATTCACATTCGACAGAGTTTTTCTGATGGGCACAAAACAACACAAAGTATTCGATTACGGTGTTAAAGAGTGAGTGGCTCCGAGAACCACACATCTTTGTCGTGTACCTCATCTGATTACCTCCTAATGCAGCATTGTGAAAGGTGAGAGAAGGCACCCCGTCTTGTGATATCGAGTGCCTTTCATGCACTGTTAAATCATTTCGCGGAAGGATAGTATTGCTAATACGGTAATAAGATGTCCTGGATGGCTACAATGGCACGGTCTTTGCGTATGGCCAGACTGGTAGTGGAAAGACATTCAGCATGATGGCGCGTTCAATTCATATCATTTTAAATTTCCCTCCTGAATTTTGTTACCTAGGGCGCGGACATTGACTCTTCGGATCTGAAGGGAATTATACCCCGCATCACGGAACAGATTTTTAAATCAATCGTGGAATCGAACTCTCACCTTGAATATGTCGTCAAGGTATCCTACTTGGAAATCTACCTTGAACGCATACACGACCTCCTTGCCCGTATGTAGGGCATCCTGCACCAGGCATGGTTAGCTAGCCCTCTGTGGCCTCTCTCGTCTATTCATTGGATCGGTATGCTGCACAGTATGAGGTGCCCTCGCTGGTTTATGTGAGTTCATTCTGTCTCTGCACCAAGCACTCGCTTAATCATCGAGATTCATCCCTCAACATCAGCTCTATTTAAGCCAGGAATGACTTGTATCATATCGTTTCTCCGTCTCCGGGTGCAAGCTCTTCTGAGGGCTCGAACATAATTGTAGACTCAAACACTCAGCCTGAAGACCCACCAGAGGAATACTGCTAGTACAAGGGTATGTTTTTGTTGGTATTTGCAGACTGGTTCTCTCATACATCCAGCGCACTCTCTCATACATCCAGCGCACTCTCATACATCCAGCGTACCCTCTCACATCCTCCCTCATACCCTCTCGTATCCTCTCTCATACCCTCTCGCATCCTCCCTTCATACCCTCTCATATATCCAACGCATCCTCTCGCATCCTCCTTCGTACCCTCTCATATATCCACTGCACCCTCCTGCACCCTCTCTCGCACCCTCTCTCGCACCCTCTCGCACCTACAATGCACCCTTCAGGGATGTATTAAATCCATAGTCACGACTCACAACCCTCCTCATGCCTTTCCTCATTGTCTAGTTGCTCTGTCATGACCACCCTACCCCACTTACATTGGTAGCTACTATGCTTTGTAATTTGTTATGTCAATACTAGTATAGCAGTTGCATAGCCTGCTTGTCTCATCCAGGACATCTCAGAACACTAATGTCTTCGCGCATCGGAAAACCTGTGGAGATCTCACCAAACATAAGTAACTGATTGAATAAAATAACATAACCAGTAACGGAAATGGTGGGAGGCTACGAGAGGGTCACTATACTAACAATATTAATGACGGGAGAAGCTTGGTATAATGTGCTAGGGCTCTCCAGGCTCTCAATGAGGCCACTAAGACTGGCAGGGCTACCCTCTTGATGATAACAGACGAGTCCGTGAGGTGGTTCGCAAGGGTACCGTTGTGCCTCTTGAGGCGAGGCAAGGGATACTGACGAGGTGCGCAAACGGATGCAGGGCGGGAGGGTTGCTCCTCGTGGAGGTGTGTGAGAGGGTTGCATAAACCTGTTAGGGAATTTGGTGAGAACCTCCCTGGGGAGGGTGGTCTCAGAGACCAGTTGCGCTCTACAAGGAAACCGGGTCTAACAGACCGTGAGAAGCTCTAAAAAGTGCTGCCAAGGGTGACTTCAATTAGGCATACCTGACAGATGAAATGCACCTAGATCGGAATTCGATAACCAGCGGCAACACTGAAACCCAGTCAGACACCGTGATACATCAATTGGGGGTGATGGGCTCACATCCGCCAATACGCCTAAAACTTCTGAATCCGTTTCCTCGACATGCGGTCCTTGATATATCCCTGGATTCTCCAGGGAAGACTGCAGTTTGGACATAGGAAATCGATATGCACTATCAGAAACCGTGCCAGACCCAATCCTGCGGACCAGTATACTCGGAGAATTCAGCCGAAATTTTCCAGATAAATCTGCCATTGCTGCTACAATATAGTAAACCTGGAGGGGGAACATGCTGATGGGATCAAAATAAAGTACGATCAGTTGTTCCGCAGTCGCGAGTGACCTGTTCACAAGTGTGAAATCAAGATAAGGCATGACTTTGGACCATCCCTATCATACGATAGTGAGAAGAGATGCCCACTCTATTCTATAATAGACACAAACTCACGGAAAACACGGCACGGGCTTTCCGTAACATTGTTTGGGCCATTACTGAGCTCGCCCTAGTAGACATAAGACCTCAATCCAGTGCAGAATGTGAACACGAAGAAATTTCTCTAATGCGGAGACAAGAACCTCATTGTAATTTGCGAAAGATAGATGGTGTACCCAATGACGGCAAGCACATTGCACGATATCAGGAAGAACAGTGTCTCGTTTATGCCAGAAACGACTGTCTTCGATGGTCATGGTTGTGTGGTCTGAGAGATCGCATAGATTTGCCTTGAGTTTATGTAGAATGACAAAACACTGGTGTCCGAGACCCTTATGGATCTCTGTAGAGTCGACGTAATGTGGGCGACAGCGCACTGGGTTTGCGAAGAACTCGAATAGCGATGAATGATATGGTTGGATGGGAATCGTGGGTTGATCAGGTGACACAATCAGAATCGACGAAAATTCCTCCAGAGTGAGGTCGAGGCTCTCGCTATAATCCAAAGGAACAAAATTGCAGGAGTTGAGAGCGCGGAAGGGGCTGCGCCAAATTGATGATATCGATAAGATGCCTGATCAAGGCTCTGTTGTCCGGGTCCCTGATGATATCCTGATACGTGTAATCCAGGTCGGCATATGCATCTGCCGTAGCATCGGGTGATGACAAGAATGCATCCAACCTCGAAACAGGGTGTTTTCTCGGGTGCGAAATGTATTTCATCGCTATGGATGCACATAAAAATGAGTTGCCGACCTTGTCAGCGAGGTTATCCATTTGACGAGGAGATGGCCATTGGGGCACGTCTCCAAGACTAAGCTTACGAGTCTGGACAACTCGCTGAAATTCGTGCATAAGGAAGTGACGGATATCTCTGCTTGTCTCCCCATCGTAATCCTGCAAGGAGATTTCTTGAATGTCTCCGAATCCTTCCAAGAGGCTTCGTTAATGCGCAACTTGGGTCGGCTAGCTAGAATGATGTGGGCGTTGAGTGGATCCTTGTAGGCGCCTATGGCTTCCGCTAGTAAGTGTGCCACCCGTACAGCATCGCAGGGGGAACAGGATTCCTCCAACGCATCGATGATGAATGTCACAGGTGACCGAGATTGGATTCTCCAAAGATGTTTGATGATAAGATGTTGGATTTGGTCCTTTCGAGATTTCAGGCGTGATAACAATGCAGGATCATCAATAATGGTTCTGATGATCTCGCTTTTCACCGACGGGAATGTAAGGGCCAACTGATATGCAAGGGTTGGCACGACATTATCGCACATCGTCTTGTCTACATCATTATGGGAGAAGAAAAAAGTTCCGGCAAGACGTTTTTGTGCCCGTAGCTCTTCTGCAATCGTGAATAAGATAGATGTTTTTCCTGAACCTGGAAATCCGTGCAACCAGACATTTTTCTGGCTCT
The DNA here is from genome assembly GCF_016647625.1 of Suillus subalutaceus. NCBI lineage: Eukaryota > Fungi > Basidiomycota > Agaricomycetes > Boletales > Suillaceae > Suillus > Suillus subalutaceus. Next base: position 215,267 of record NW_024540272.1, on the reverse strand, counting down.
TCTCATCAACTACCTGCCGGATGCTCTTCAAAACAGTGGTTCGTGTGTCTTCAAGACATGGAGAGAGTGCTCGTGGTTCAGCAATTGTATATGGCACGGTGCACTGCAGCTTTGACCAGACGATCCCATGCATGGTCGTGTGTTTCAATTGCTGTTACATGCAAACGATGCTCAGTCAAGTTCACAATATGTACAATGCTAACTGCTAGGTTCACCTTCCTGCTGCATGTCACAGTATACGCCTGGGCTTTGAGCTTGAGATCTGAAAACCCGAAGCTGGAAAATGATGACCATTGAATCACGTAACTTGTTAAAACGTTAATTCCTTGGTTCTATTTTTACGTTCGGCGTAATTCTTCTATATGGATCATGAAAGCTGTGATGTCCTACAAGTTGACACTGTCAGGACCTTGGCTTCGTACATCTGAGTCGGTCATGGACGTGGGCCGTGGCTATTGGCGTTCAACTCGTGGCAGGACTAGATGTAGCAGTGGTTCGTACGCTGCTGCTACTGCCAGTGGCGCATACACTTCGAAAGGTGGACTGTAAGAGCCTCCGAGTTATGCTGGGCCAGGACATGGTCGATGATCATTGCAACCAGTGGCGTCGATTTCCCTCCGAAGTGACTTCCTGCAGAGACGCAATAGTAGGTCTTGGAAAAATATGGCAAACTCGGCGGGAACTTCCGAGTCAGCGGCAGGTCCGTGCCGAGCGGCCCGAAGTACTCAACGTTTCAAACATGCGAGCTCGAGACCAAATTACTTAATGTCGTGGGCTTTTTCACCGCGGTGCAGTGGAAGCTTGTTTTGACCAGACAATATATAATTAGGGATTGAACAATAAAAACAAATTCTCTCGCTCCCCGCACCTATTGCAAATCAATCATATCGAGTATCTCCTGCGCTACACACTAATTGCTGGTTGATACATGAACGTACTCCTGAAAAGCAATTGAAGTCATAGCAGTTGCTGCATCAGAGTTGGCCATCAGCTCAGCGTGATATTCTCGAATACCGAGGATGAGGCGTGGTCCCAGCACAAACATCTGCACGACCTGGAATATCTCAGCGAGACCAAGATAAATCTGAGTGTGCAGGGAATACATGTCCTATAGAAATGATTAATCATGGTCACACGTAGATGTATGTGACAGCTCGACATAACCGCTGAGACCGTCGGAGAGAACAAACCGATCGGGAAGCAAGAGATAGCCAAAAAACTAGCAACGTGCAAAACTTCAGCGGAATAAGAGAACCACATTCACGTCATGATCTCACCTCACAAAATACCTCACGTGAGTTTTCACTAACACCTTGAAACAGTCCTCAATGATACCACTTGTCGAGTGCCGTCGCAGTTCACGGAAGCGCTTTACAGCAATCCAGACCGCGAGACACAGTGCAAGGACCTCCCATACAGTGCCAGGGATCCAAGTCATGGACTGCAGAAAATAGGGAATCTCCCGCATAGCCAATGATGCACTGATAGGTGCCGGAGAGAACGAATTCCTCTGGTATTTGTCGATGAGCCTGGTACACTTAATTATCTCATCTATAATTAAAGCTTACCCCCTGAAATCTGCATCGTCGATATTATGCCCATCACTCCGTTGGCGATTGTGATGGCCACAAGGATGACGATGAGAAATATAAGCATCCTTCTGGATCGCTGGTACATAGCATGTAACCGAACGATCATGATGGCTTGCATGATGTTTCAGTCCAGTCAAATGTTCACGGAGGTGTATAGCTCACCGCACAGTATTACATCTACGACCTGACTCGTCCATTGAATTGCGTCGTATAGGATTAGGCCTGATAAATTCAGCACATTAGTTATCAGCTTCGGAAGATCACAGGCTCGAGACAAACTCACAACTATGGGAGTCGTTATATTGAACCAGCGAGTTGTTCGAGAATCTCACTCACCCCTGCATGGTAGTTCAGTGGTGTTGGCAGGAATGGAAAACATCAGTGCGGAACACTCACTGCATCTGTCATCGAAATTGTTGGAACATTCCCTGTATGCCGCCCGTCACAAGCAAGAAACAGTCTATGCGAGGAGACATACCAAACATGTTGATCATAATTGTGAGAGATGGGTAATAAGCGCAACATCAATGGCTTAAACTTCCCAACGTACAAAACATATCCTATTCCAACATAGCGCACCTAGGATATTTTGAAGTTAATACTATGGTGGACGATAGGTTACGGTTCGATTTGCCGATTTGCCGATTTGCCGCGACTTATTTGAAAGTCCGCGCGGTGTTTATTCTAGTATTACAAGCATACCTAGGCATACATACAAACTTGTGTCACATTAATGCAACGTGCATTACCTTACTTGCAGACCGCTGCCCAAACTTGAGATGGGACCCTGGCCTGATGAAAGAGTGATAACAGGGAGCAGCAGCTATACCTGATCTTTCTCTGGGCTATACTAATACTAGTATCATACTAGTAGTGACTCAGATGCCGCAGAGGCAAATCAAATCGAGGCGACGATTATTTGTAAGTTACTAGTACACGACCAGCAGATATCTACAATTGTAAGAACAGACTCGGAGCGTTTGATCCCGCGGAACCAATTCGCGTCGACGCCATGCAATGCGCGCTCCATCCGAACCCCTCTTCTGCTCCACTTTGGCTCAGGCATGTACTCCACTTCAGCTCCTTTGTGTCAATGATTATAGTCAGCATCTGTCACGAGCTCGACAGTGGGCGCCGTTTTAAACCTGTGTTGGGTCAACGAACCACATGGTTTTATTGATGGGTCGAGGCTGAACGTTGCATCGCACACTGGACACTGTGGCGAGAATACTTCGGAGATTGCACGGGCACCGCGCCCAAATCATATGCAGCATTCAAAAATTCTTCGCGAGTCACTGCGTTGCAATCTCACCAACAACTTTTACCTTGATCCCATTAGTATCCCTGGATGCACATTGTCTTTGCACTGGAATTTGGGCTGAAACACTTCGATCAATCAGATATCATTCCTCAAATCTCACTTTGGCAATGTAAACACTGTATTGTGGTATATCAAGCACGAATGCGGTCCACCAAGTTCCTCCGCTCGATCTTCTAATAGCATGGTAGTATGGTCCTAATCTCAAATGATCCCAGTTGGTGGCCACTTATCAATGCGAGTCTTATTGACAGCTATTTTGTAGGTTCGTGGAGAGTCAGCCGCATGATGACGGTGACGATTCAATTCACCTTGACTCTAATTTCGTCACACAGGATGTACATGCTGGGTGTGTATCCTCGCATAGACTCTGTTTCTTTCTTGTGATGGGCAGCATACAGTCAGTGTTCCAACAATTTCGGCGACTGGCGCGGCAGTGAGCATTCCACACCGATATCTTCCATTCTTGTCCAACAACTGAACTACCATGCAGGGGTGAGTGAAATTCTCGAACAAAACTCGTTGATTCAACATAACGACTCCCACAGTTGTGAGTTTGTTTCAGAGTCTGTGATCTTCCGAAACTGATAACCAATGTTACTGGATTTGTCAGGCCTTATCATCTACGACACACTTAATTGGATGGGTGAGGTTGTAAATGTAATACTGGGCGGTGAGCTATACACCTCCATGACATTTGACTTGACTGAAATATCATGCAAGTCATCATGATCGCTCGGTTGCATGCCATGTATCAGAGATCTAGAAAGGTGCTGACATTGCGAGGTGAGCTCATAATGTCAATGTGGTTTCTCTTTTTCCGCCAAGGTTTCGCATGCTAGTTTTTTGGTTATCTCTTGCCTCCAGATCGGTTTCTTCTTTTCGACACTCTCAGCGGTATGCCGATCCGTTGACGACCTCTACATGCGACCATGATTCATCATTTCTATAGGACATATATTCCCTGGACCCTCAGATTTATCTTGGTCTCGCTGAGATATTCCAGGTCGTGCAGATGTTTGTGCTAGGACCACGCCTCATCCTCGGTGTTGGAGAATATCACGCTGAGCTCGTGGCCAACTCTAATACAGCAACCGCAATGACTTCAATTGCTTTTCAGGAGCGCGTCCATCAGACGGTCCATGTATCAAATAGCAGTAGTGTGTAGCGCAGGAGATGCTCGATATGATTTATTTGCGGGTGCAGGGAGCGGGAAAATGCACATTTACTGTGAGGTTGTTCATTCAAAGCGGCTTGCCACTTCAGGAACGAGAACAACGGACATGGATGAGGGTGATGCAGGTTAAATTGACAAAACCCATCAAAAACGAGGTGCCACAGCACCCTCCGGTTCATCAATGACCATAGTACCAACTACGAGTGAGACGAACGAATGGCATCGGTATCATATGCATGCTTAATGCGGCAAGCATAGTTCTTTGGCCCAGCCTGTCACGGTCCGCCTCAGAATCCAGAAAACCGAAGCCTGAAATTTCAATCCGAAGGAACGAGAAGACAAATCTCACCACATATTAGCCTTCAGTGCTGCAGTTCAAAATACCAAGTACCGAGTGAGCTAGCTCATCATGTGAAGTTGTTCAATGCTTTCAACTTTGATAAATGCATCATATACGCAGATGGCAGCAACAAAGCAAGTGCATAGTAAGTTAGTGTAAATACACCTCACGTCGCAGCAGCTACCGCGACAGTTGCAACATTTTCACGATGCCCGCGTCCAAGCTAATCGCATTGGCAAAGACTCGACGGTTAGGCGGCTTACTACGGCCTTGCAAGGGTGTGACAGTCTCACAGGTGCTTGTTTCCGCATGCTGCACTTGCAAGAGGCGAGAGGTCAGCGAGAGGTTGTGGGAGTTGCGTGAGGCGCTTGCAGGTCAACCGGTCATCTGCAGCGGTCTGCAAGCAAGGAATGCACTGAGTGTGACACGAATTTACTGGTATACCTAGGTATATTTGTAATACTAGAATAAACATCGATCGGACTTCCAAATAAGTCGCGGCAAATCGGCAAATCAAACCGTAACCTATCGTCCACCATATAATACAACTTACACACTTAAAAAACAAAAGCTACAATGAGATACAGAATGGTCATAAGGGACCAGCGTTGCCTCTGCCGTAAATTAGTTGTGGTATTTTCACACGGTTCTTTTGGTGGATGTGGAAATTCGCTCACCCAGACCAGTTCCACCTATAAAATTATTCTCAGCGAATGGCTGCTCCTGTAACGGTGTCAACCCGCCTCCTGTCCAAACGTAAGTCCTAGAAATACCATAATGTCAGTGAACTTTTCATACTTAATCTTGCTCACCCCAGTCGTACATTACCCCAGCACAGGAGGCAACTGCAAAGCCGCAGCCAAGGTTAATTGACTCATCAACGTCGTCATGTGGCTGACTCTCCACGAACCTACAAAATAGCTGGAAATATGATTCGCATTGATGATCGGCCACCACCTGGGATCATTCGAGATTAGAGTCATGCTATTGGAGGATAGGTGTGAGCGCGCGGGGGAACTTGGTGGACGTGCTACAACGATCGCATTTGTACTTGATATACCAACATCCAGCGCTTACATCGCCAAAGTGAGATTTGAGAGATAATATCTGATTGATCGAAGTAAGTGATTCAGCATGAATTCCAGTAGAAAGGCAATGTACATCCAAGGATACAGATGGGATCGAGGTGAAAGTTATTCATGAGATCGCAAAAGCAGTGACTCGCGTAGAATGTTTGAACGCCGCAAAAGACCGATCAGAGAACTGTTCGTGATTTTGGCAACATACTATGATGCAGTGCGATCTTTGGGGTGTTCTTGGCATTGCTGGGTTTGGCCTAGCAATATTGATACTATCATAGAAGATCATAGCCTGAGATCTAACACAGGTTTCAAAACAACGCCAAATTACTTATGAAAACGTTTTCTCTCTCAAGGTTAGCAATGTTCTTCCTCGAAATTCACTCTACTTACTTGATGCTGATGTTTAATCATAACGAGCAAAAATCCACAGCCTTTCTTCTAATTCATGTAAACGGTGATAAAATGCGACCACAAGTATACACGTGTCGTATCCAGTTTCCTGTCATAGAATGCGATTGACGTATGAGGTGATGAGGGCAGTCGTAGGAGGTGGTACAAATCGGAATGGGGTATCTGGCCATGGACGTTATGAGCGGAAGTCCGAAAAAGTCTTAAACGGATTACTATCAGTCAGTGTGTCCCAGAGCTAAACCTCCAAATACCTTTGGAACTATCGTCAATTATTGAAGGATTATAAGGGGGTAGCATAATCCATCCGATCTCCTAAAAACGCTAGTCGTCTGAAATTCAGCTAATTAGACGACACTAAGCGATATTAGCGGGGGAGGTTTTTCCTGGCGACTGACGTTTAACTCGGGGCGGGACTAGATGTAGCAGTGGCAGTGGCTCGCGCGCTGCTGCCACTGCCAGTGGCGCGCATGCACTCCGTACGAGTTGGCCGGGACATGGTCGATGATCATCGCAATCCTCACTGGCGTCAATTTCCCACCAACGGAATGTCGTGGAGATTTCGCGGAGATTTGCATACTTGATCATGAAATGGCGAGAATAAAGACGTTGAGAACATGAGTGAGATCTTGAGCTAAATCTGCCGTATACACATTGGCAGCGGGAAGAAGGTCAGCAGGAATTTATAGTACTTAGCAGTCAAGGTGCAAATAATGCAGGTGTGTGCCGAAGTGCTGTGTGTTCTTGACGCTGATCTTCAAACATGCGTGGGCTTCTTCGCCGCGGGGAAGTCCGCAGGATTCAAATTCCGAACCATTAAGTTGGGCCGCGCTTCCGAGTCAGTTAATGTCCGCGTCCTCGCCGATGACGAGTATGTGTTCATCACATTGTGCCACGCAAGCTTCGTAATTTGGACGTTCTACTTCAGGAGTAGTATGGTGACCCCAGGCTGGAAGTTCTGCCGCTCTGGCGGTAGAGGTCACGTATGCGTGATCATTTTGCAACTTCGGCGGGCATTCGGATTACGGTGCGGCCACTCAGACTCGGAAGGAACATGACCAACTGTCTTCCTTCTGATGAGGTCTGGCGGACTAGATACCCCACGATTGTCGCTCTTCTGTCAATATAGCTTACGCCCCCTTGCGTCCACCTGGGCGAAATTGCTGTGATTTACAGGAAATAATATCATTGCGTCCATTTTTCATCCGAGTCATTCCTTCAGATGGCTGCAAGACAATCCTGATTTACAGAAGAACGAACATTGAAAACTGCTATTTCGACCGCTATCAATAATCAGATTCACCGATTGGTACGGTAGCTACGGAAAGTGACTCTGATCTCCAAGGTTGGTAACTCGATCCCAACTCCTCAGTGGCACTCATTGTGGCCCACGACTGCCTTTGTATCGACAGGTATATAACTAAACTTACAACTCGAAGGCCTTGGCCCTTCGTTGGAATGCTGTCTACCAGGAAAGCAGCAGCTGTTTGGCTTTTCCTTGCATTTGAACTGGTCCTAACTAAACAAACACCTCTGTCGAGTCATGCGCCTTCATCCTTTTACACGAGGATCGAAAATGATCTTGGACAATGGGATCTTGGAGAAGTACCTGCGGTGAACGCGACAGGACATCTGGTGTTCGAAACGGCCAATTCCCTGCTTCAACACTGGCCAAACACGCGTTATCGTATTGGTATGTCTAAAAATGCTGAACACCGCGCAGATTTGACAACTCATCGTTTACGTCCTGCAGGTCATACAATAGTCCCAGGGACTATTCCCGTAGGAACTCTCCTCTACCATGGAGCCCTCACCGGTCCCCATTTACCGACCGCTCTGGAATGGGTGTCTGTAGAGCCAGACCACTCCATGATTTTCTGCCAAGGGCCAATCGAAACAGGGTGCTGGCACCTCACTCTTAAAGTCACTCAGCCGATGAAAGTGCTCTATTTTGACGGAAGCAGCGCTGTGAACATCCCTGGGGGCACGATGGACACCCAAGATCTCGTGGCGTGGTCGAAGATGAAACCCGACTGGGTGGGCAATGAAAGCAAGCGCATTATGGATCTGTGTACATGGGGCCAGAAATATGGGGTGAATGGCTTTGTGAGGTTCGTTGAAATTTGAGATGGAACAATGTCCGATGCTGATTTATGAGTTGTAGGATGGAAATGAATTTGTGCGAACCCATACGTAGTTCCTTGGTGATTTGTTACTAACGACGGTCATAGTGAGGTTATGATCTGCGACTTCACTTCTCACATGGAGGTCGTTTCGTTCTTAAATCTCGAGAGCACTCGCATCAGTTACTTCCCGCCTACGGATCTGCCAGAGGACCTCAATAATGGTGAGCGACCATGTCCATGTTTAGGAGAGGTCTGATTTATTCTCGGACATCAGTGCATCATATGTTTGAAATAATGCATTCTGCTTCACGGCGCGAAATGTATCCAGGAGAAACCCGGATTTTGCTTGATTTTTCTGGGCTAGTCTCTTTCTACGACACCGCCCTTGTTCCCTCCTTGGTGCCGCGCCGTGTAGGCTTGGAGCGATGGGATCATCGAGTGCAAGGAATATCATCGGAGGATATAGAACGCGTCCAAGACAGGTTAGCTCAAGCATTGGCACAACCACCCGTGACAACCAGCGGCATTGACTGGAAGACCGTCTTGCGGGTGGTGGTTGATAGATATGCCAGTCGCCTGGAGATGATGCAGTACCTTGTGAACATGACGCTGGACGATAGGTCGATGTTTGGCCACGCACAACAAGTCCAGAGACGACTGCGCACCGTGCTTTTGCCCTACACTGTGTTTGCAGCTCTACCTCCTAATACCTCTGTGACTGCCAACGCGACAAATTCATGGGCTGCACCAGTTTTTCGGGAATGTGCTACATCGCACACGGCCCCCATTGTAGCTCATGGGGCGACATTGATGCCCTCTGAACGTTTGCTCCTGCAGGCGGTACGGGAAACTACGCGTGAAATATGCCGTGTCGTCACGAAGATGTGGGCATCTGGGATGATGACTGGAGTCGACCCCTTGTATCCTCCGGAACAACGCCCAGAAGCTGATCGCATACGTACTCTCATGGGCGAATGGAAGGAGGATGTGACACAGTTGAATGTCCTGGTTAGACTGGAGCGCGTGGGTGAAATGCCGACCTGCCTGTGGTTTCGAGGTGAACAATGTCAAGTTACTTTTCTGTGAAATGACTGACCTCGTCATGTACTATAGGAGATGTGCTACTTGCCTGCTTGGCCCATTGGGTTTTTCCCGACTCCCGGCAGTGAGCCATCATTTCAAGCCCAGAGGGACGGTGCTTCCTTATGGCCGGACCCAAACAAAGGTGAATGGAAGAGACCACAGCCCAAGTGTATCAGACGACTGGAGCCATATGGTTTTTAGGATACTTACCTAGTCTTTGTCAAATCATTGCAGTAGAGTTTACTTCAAGCGCCGGTGGCGTATGTAAGATAACTGGATAGGCATTGAGCGAAAATATGGTCATACGAAGGGGTCACCCTATCGAACTCGGAGATCTCGCAAAGGGCTCATTGGACAGCACAATCAATATCGTGTATGTACCCCAGTTTCCTATCTTCGGAACAACTTACAGCCTGACCTCCTATGAATTACTAGCCGCACAGCATCGACTGCTTCGTGGTTCGTTCCGAGGACGTTTTCTACTAGGATAAAATCGCCACTCGGGAATTCACCTGGTTGTGAGGTAGGTTCTAGGCTGAGGATGTGTTTATGGCCATTATTTCTAGGGATACCAATGGCTGTCCGTGTTTGTTTTAGTACGCCCCCTCATCAGAGAACCGGTGAACAGATGAAAAAAAAGTTATGATTTATAGTAGGGCATTGCAACAATCTTTGTATATCTGCTGACTCGCCGCTTCACATCCGCTCGCTCTTCAGCTTCAGTCCTCCCACTATCCTCCGTCTCCTCCGCCCTTCCCTCTCTCTTCATCCGCCCTCCTCTCTCATCCAAACCCTCATGCCTTTCCTTCATCTCATTTGCTCCTCCGAGTCTTTCTTCGACACCATCTTCTTTGTACCTTTCAAGTTGGGCCAAGATCGAAAAGCGATAGACTCACACATGAGCATAATATCCGGCTCTCCATTCTTCTGCAAATCGACTGCGTGCTGTGAGCCTGATAGATGTGATCAGTGGGGTCGTAAGTGGGGTCGTATACGGAGGATCAGGTTCCTGAGTTACTCGATTCAGTTTTGAATGTCTAACAGAGGTAACAACGGACGCGATCGCTTCTTGGACCTGAACCAAGTGGCACCCCGACTAGGACCCCGAAAAATCCTCGTCAACCAAAGCGTCCAACGACGCACCCAACGCCTAACGGCGTTACTCCGCCTCAGCGGAACCACCTAAACTAACCCATTTTACCCTTTAGAAACGCTCGACGCGCTACTAGGTCAACATGCCCCCAGGAAAGACCACCCCTGGAACAGGACCACCCAAGCCCAAACTCACCCACTCAAACGACGGCTCCCAATACCTGTAAAACCACCCGTTCTCAGACCACGGTAGAGGAAATCATGGCAACCAGTAGCTCGGTAATGGATACTGAAAGTGCGGAAGCGTACCTGGCGTCCAAACTTCTTTGTCAAGTCGGTCAACCATTCACGCTCACTCATCTCTCCACCATTCTATTTCACATCACACAAATGTCTACTGTCACTCCAGTACCGGTTAACGCGGCAATTCGCGCAGTAGCATTCCTTCTGAAAAGCAGGTGGTATGTGAGATAGCGGAAGCAGCAGCAAAGGAACTGGCACTCACCTTATCTGGCACCTTAACTGAATCACTATCTGCTCGGTTGGTTGACCACACGATTGCGGCATTAGCTCCACAGATTGCCGGAGTCCATGCAGCCTCGGAGACCTTGGCAAAGACTGCTAAGAAAAACGGAGGATACCTTGACCATCACCCTCGACAAGGCTGAGCGACTTCATCGGTTAGCCAGAGATGAGCGAACCGAACAAGAAGGAGGTGTCTCGGTAGCTTCCGAACGCCTAGAAGAGACCGCGGATGCCCTATACGCCACAGTAACAGACTGTCAGAACACCATCAAACTACTTGCCCCCTCGCTGGATGCCACCCAAGACCGCATCAACCATCTATCCCTCCAATTGACCTCCACCCCCTCCCCCTCACCCCCCACGACCCAGCCCACCTACAGCTCTGTAGCAGCTGCCCACCTCCCCCCCAAGGTGGACCAGGCCGTTGGCCGAGCGGCTGTTAGGGCGCGCGAGATTCTATTGGACCCCAACCCAGGTTCTAGCCTATTCCCACCTGGGACTGCAAACAGGGAAATAGCGTCTCACCTCAAGGAGGCAATCAATAATATAAGGGACGACAGCACCCCACCAGGCAGCGTTAGAGCTATAACCACGCTCCATAATGGAGGAATAGTAGTAGAACTGGAATCTGAGGAACTGGCGTCGTGGCTCCGAAGCCCCACGGGACGCACATCACTAGAAAGTCAATTTGAATCAACAGTATCGTTTCGCTCCCGAACATTTGCATTAGTCCTAGAGTACTTACCGATCCATTTACAGATTGAAAACGACGACTTTCTCCACCGTGTCGAAGAGGAAAACCAACTCCCGGCGGATACACTGACATCCATTCGCTGGATCAAACCCTTGAACCGCAGATCCAACCAGCAGCGCAAGGCCTTCGCTCTCCTACAAGTATCTGATGCACCCACGGCCAACAACATTTTGCGAGATGGACTATGTATCGACAACGAGAGAATCTCTATCCGGAAGAACAAGAAGGAACCTATCCGCTGTGCAAAGTGTCAACGCTACGGCCACATTGCCCGCAGCTGTACTGACGAGCATGATACTTGTGGAACCTGTGGGGAACACCATCGTTCCACCCAATGCAATGCTTACCGCACCACTCGGTGCGTTAACTGTCGCAGCAACAACCACACGAGTTGGAGCAGGAAATGCCCGGAATTTCTTCGAAGATGCGACCTTCTAGACGAAAAATTCCCGGAGAACAAAATGCCCTATTTCCCCACTGAAGTAGCTTGGACACATGCCATCATCCCTCCAAGACCTCCCAGACTGCCCTCCCACTTCCTCTCCCCGCCGATTCCACAAGACCTTCTTCCACAGACGAACGACACCCTCCGTCAAACCACACTCGCACTCCAACGTCTCCCCATTCTCCCATCCCCGTCGCCCCAGCCCAACTCTCCCAGTCAACCCTCCACTGCCGCTGAGATCCTCAAAGACATCTCCCCCCCACTAGACCCCGACCCCGAACTCACCTCACCACCCAACACTCCACGCTCCTCTCAATCCTCCCAACCCTCTGACAGTTCACCCTCTTCACCCCCCACTCATGTCTAATCACAACCCTACCACCAACGTCCGACTCAAGATCTGGCAACAAAATCTCAACACCTCTCTGATCGCTCAATCATCCCTGCTCAACAACCCCGTCATCGCGGATTGGGACATACTAATCATCCAGGAACCCTATATTAACTTTCTACAGTAATTCCAGTGCCAACCACCACTGGCACGTCCTGTACCCATCGCAGCATTATACCCACCCCCAGCAGCGGTCGCGGGCCCTCATCTTGATCAGCACTAGACTCGACACTAATTCGTGGAAACAGCTCACCTTCCCCTCATTGGATGTCATCGCCATTCAACTTTCTGGTCCCTATGGACGGTGTACAATATTTAATATTTATAATGACTGCACTCATAACAACACGCTAACCACCTTCGACACTTATCTAGAAAGCAACATCACTTCCCTCAAAACATCCTGATAACGACCACATGCTTTGGTTGGGAGATTTTAACCGACATCATCCCTTATGGGAGGACATCCTGCAACCAGTCATCTGTTCAACTACACGGCCGCCAACCCCCTCATCGACCTCATTGCCGACCATGGAATGATCCAGCTCCTACCGCAAAACACCCCAACTCTCCAATCCATCAGCACCGGTAACTGGACACGCCCGGACAACGTGTTTGGCACGGAACACCTCCTTGACGCGGTAGTATGCTGTGAAACCGCTCCGGGACTCCGAGGGCCAAAGACTGACCATCTTCCTATATTGCTGACCCTGGAACTCGAGACCCCCAGCACAGACACAGAACCTCGTCGTAACTGGCGCGGGGTCGATTGGGACGCCTTCAAAAAGCATCTCGGAGAAAACCTCACCACCAGACCCGCCCAACCCCTTGCGTCAGATGAGGAATTTCAGGAGGCCGCCTGGCACCTTACCCTTTCGATCACCGCCACCATGGACTCCTGTGTGCCCTACTCGAAACCATGTCCACATTCCAAGCGATGGTGGACGAAACACCTATCCATCCTTAGATCACGGGTCAAGAAGTTAAGTAAACTGGCATACCGGATGAGAGGTCTCCCCCAACACTCTAGCCACGACGACCTCAAAGCGGCCAAAGACCAATACACGAACGAGATCAGGGCTACGAAGAAGCAGCACTGGTTAGAATGGCTGGAAGATATTGAAGGTAATGATCTGTGGACCGCTAATAAGTACATCTCAGCAGAACCCCGCGACGGTGGCAAGACTCGCATACCCTCTCTCTCCTTCACCAATCAAGACGGAACTATGGATGAAGCAACCACCAATGATGAAAAGAGCCGAATTCTAGCTAAGTCATTCTTTCCTCCTCCCCCCGACACTGATCCTGTCCCACAAGATGTGGAATACCCTGACCCAGTTGAGCGCCTACCACCACTCACCACTGGACCAGATAGAGCGGGCGATATGCAACCTTAGTGGGTACAAGGCACCCGGTCCTGACGGGATCTGCAACATAGTGTTCAAGGAGTGCTCCGACATCCTCGTCCCCTACCTCCTACACCTCTTTAATGCCACATTCTCACACCGCACGTACTATCAGCCGTGGAGGAAGTTCACTACAGTGGTTCTGCGTAAACCGGGCAAGCCTAATTACTCCGTCCCCAAAGCTTACCGACCAATCGCCCTACTTAACACAACTGGAAAGCTACTGACGGCTGTAGTAGCGGATCAGCTCACCCATGTCCTCGAACGCCACCAACTACTACCCAACACACACTTTGGGGGTAGGCCGGGTTCGCTCCACCACCGATTCGCTCCACCTACTGGAAGCGACGATCAAGAACGCGTGGAGAGCGCACAAAGTAGCCTCGGTCCTGTTTCTGGACATTGAAGGTGCCTTTCCCAACGCCGTGACAAGGCGCCTGCTATACAACATGCGAATGAGACGTATCCCAGGTGATATAGTGGATTTTACTGAACAGGTACTAACAAACCGTCAAACTCAATTGAAATTCGACGGATACACGTCCGACTGGTTCCCTGTGTCCAATGGAATAGGTCAAGGAGACCCGCTATCAATGATTCTTTATATTATTTACAGCTCCGATCTGGTCGACGTCGCATCGCCCCGAAGAGGAAGAGAGGCACTGAGAGAACTAACATTAGCATTCGTCGATGACACAGCTTTCATTGCCATCAGAAAGGACTTCTCTGAAACTCACGCCATCTTGGCAGACATGCTCGAACGTCCAGGGGGAGGCTATGATTGGTCAAGAGTTCACAATTCCCGTTTTGAAACCAATAAATTTGCGCTAATGGATTTTTCTATGAACAGACACAAAACACGTCCCGACATGGTCATCCAGGGAGCCACCATTCGCCCCTCCCCAACACACCGATTCCTCGGCATCATCCTAGATCAGGAACTGCGTTGGAAGGCACAAGTCGACAACGCTGTAGCAAAAGGGACGTCCTACGTACTCCAGTTACGTCGCCTCTCTACCTCGGCCAAGGGCATCCCCATGCGACTGATGCGCCAACTCTACCTGGCAGTGGCAGTCCCTAAGATGCTGTATGCCGCCGATCTCTGGTTCTCACCCATTTTCAGCCATGGGACGAGCACCTTGCAGAGAGGCTCAGTAGGTGTTGCCAAACGACTCTCAACAGTTCAGCGCCTGGCAGCCATCGCCCTGACGGGAGCGATGCGCACCACAGCCACTGACATTCTAGAGGTCCACGCCAACCTCCTCCCCACCTCCCTCCTCCTCCAGGATGCCTGTCACCGAGCCATCATCCGCATTGCAGCCCTTCCCAGCTCCCACCCGCTCCACATCCCAGTCCGCAAAGCCGCCCAACGCTACGTTGCAGCGCACCGTTCATCCCTCCACCGCCTCACCCGCCGCTTTGCCCTATCTCCTGCCACCGTAGAAACCCTAACCCCAGCTCGATGCCCACCATCTGCCAAAAACCCCTGGACCACGCATATCGCCGTCAACAAGGACACAGCCATTTCAGAACATGAAACACTAATGGACCAAATACAGATATACAGCGATGGATCGGGCTATAAGGGTAAAATCGGGGCAGCTGCAGTCCTATTCCGCGCAGGACAGCAGCCCAGAACACTGCAATATCACCTCGGGACGGATGAAGAGCATACGGTATTTGAAGCAGAAGAAGTCGGCCTGATTCTAGCCGCACGTTTGATGGCCACGGAACGCGACCTGTCCTTCCCCCTTTCTATCTCGGTGGACAACCAAGCTTCAATTCAAGCAGGTGAGACATTCCATTCACGTCCTGGTTCCTATCTGGCGGATTGTTTTCGTAGGATGATGAGCAAAATCGCCAAAGATAATGTAGACTTCAAGGTAACCATGCGCTGGGTCCCAGGACACTCAGGGATCCATGGCAATGAGGAGGTCGATAAGCACGCCAAACTGGCAGCAGTGAGCCATCATAACAACAGCCCCGTCAACCGCCTACCCCGCCTCCTTCGACACCAAGCCCTCCCACTAAGCATTTCGGCCCTAAGAGAAACGCAAAGCAAGGACACTACCCAGAGATGGGGACAGCTCTGGCGCAAATCCCCACGTTTCTACCGCTTCAATCAACTCGACCCCAGCATCCTCAAACGTTCATTCACCAAATTAACTGCCAATTTCCCAAAACGCCTCATCAGCCTCTATATATTCCTTCGAACTGGCCACGCACCACTTAACAAGCACCTTCACCGTATCCGCAAAGCTGACAGCCCATCTTGCCCCCACTGCCCCGGCATAGATGAGACGGTACACCACTACCTGCTAGACTGCCCACACTTCCAACGTGACCGTCACATACTTGTCAGCGCCCTAGGGCGAAGAGCCACTTCCATTCAATTCCTTTTGACAGACCCCGACGCCACCCCTCACCTCGTTAGATATGTCAATGGCACTTGTAGATTCAAGACCGTCCTTGGTGAAATTCCGCTTCCTCGCACTCCGGCAGACTGATCAGTTTTGAACAGGTTTGAAAGCACGCAAGCTTGTACATGCACCTTGGTACCATCAAACATTTCATATCATCTTGTATCACCACCACTCACTCGCACACACGGAGTCACTAGCTTCATCACTGGTATCAGTCAGACGGGAACGGGTCCTCCCATCAGCCAACAAAATGGGACCACCCACCAATTAATCCTACTGCAACCTTTCGACTCCTGTACCTGCCCGCTTCTGCGGCCGAGTACGCGTCTTTGTCTTCATACCGATAATCCATACCTACCACAAGCGTACATATAAGTCGTCTCATCTTCGATGGGTTGCGCATCTAAAACGGCCGGCGGGAACGGCGGACTGATGGGGCACGTCCCACATCAGGGCATTCGCGAACTCAGAGATGCGCAGGGGGCACTGGGGGCCCCCTAGACTAGATAGTATTGTCCTCCATAGAGTATTACTCTCCATAGGACATGAAAATTGAATAAAAAAAAAAAAAAAAAAAAAAAAAAACGCGAAGGTGGTTGAGATGTTGGAGATGGTGATTGGAAGCAGGAAGTAAGACTAGCGTTCGGTCAACCCTCGCGTCCCTATTTAAATCACAACGCTTCGCAAACCACAGGTCCACAATAAACACACCTTGCTATTCTAGTTTCTCATAGTGAGTCTTGGGTAAAACACCAGCCATCCACTTGCATTGTTGCAAGGGGGGTGCCTGTCGAATCTGTGGAAGTGTGATCTCGCTCGCCGGTGGCTTCGACACACTGGATCGGCACTACCAGGCCATCCAAGACCATTTGTCTTCTTATGTGGACGATAACTGAAGGTCATAGAACAGCTTTGTTTAGCTGTGGCCTTTATTTAGCCCTATTACTATAGTATTGTGTTTTTAGTTTTATGATATGTGTGAAAGTGCTCACGAAAATCAAGCTTTGGGTCTCCTTGGCACCTCTCCACATTCCTACCGAAAGCACTGAAGGTCTGATTCCCTTTTCGTCAATCACATCTCCTCCACTGAATTCTTAGCACTGACACACCTGAACTTTAACAGAGCCACTGTGCTCTTGTTGAAGTTGTAAATAATACGTCATCCTCAGTTTCCTGCTTCAATATCGATAAGAACTAGAACACGGACCGAATATCAAGAAGTGAAATTAGAACAAGGCAACTCGATGAGTGTCTCTGGGCTCCGAGTTACCGTTGAACGTTTGACAATATGCTCCCTCAGGAGAACAAGCATACTGGTCGTTGCTCCAGTAATGGCACTGCCCCAGCCATGGCTGTAACCCAGGAAGCGAAGAGAAGTAAATGTGATGGATGGGAAGATTCAGGGCGCAATGCACAGATTGAGATTTGCAGAGGGGGCGTGTTAGGTGATATGTATGCAAGACAGCGCCCAAGGCCAACAACTATTCTCACATTCAAGAATTCGTCGCTTTTCGAATTCTTCGTTGCTAACCTCTCGGTAACACCAGATTCTAATCTGGACCTCCAGTGAGGACGAACTGACGTGTGGCTTTACCAGGGGGCTTATCTTCGAATCGTCGCCAACGTCAGTGATACAGTAAACTGACAACATTGGCAGGAGACCTCACCTTCGCACCGTTGAACGTATCCAAAGAATGCTTACTTGTCTACATCACGGTTTCACTGGCGGAGACGGAGTCATGGCTTCCACATCGACGAAGTCAACCACCACAAAATCGATTCTGCTATCAATGACTTTGACAGGTCACGGAGTGCACAATCAATATATATCCTATTTTCCGTACGGCCACAGAGTGTTCAGCAGATCTGATGATAGTACCGCTCTGCACCGGGGTCTGAAGGCGGGCAAGGAGATTGAGGAAGCGCACGAGAAGGAGATATTGATATTTGCAGTGGCGGTATCAAGGGATGGTCGATGGGTTGTCACTGGTGGTGGGGACGACGATTGTGCGGAGCTGAAAGCCTGCGAGTTTGAGACTGGGATCGTGAAAAAACCTCAAGGCCACTTACGGATGATCACCTGCATTGATATCTTTGTGGACAACACGCTGCTGGTGAGCGGGGCATACGATCTTACAATGCAGATATGGAACTTGGACACTGACAAACTCATGATTGGTCCATTTGACACCCCGGGTCGTTTTATGGGCGCAGTTCGATTCTCAACAGACTCGAAGAAGCTCACAGCCAAGACGCAGGCTGGGTGGGGAATTGCCTTGAGATCTGAGATGTTCAATCGCAGAAATTGGATTTGGGCACTAAAATTACAAGATTGCCAGTGTTCTGGACAAAAAGATCATTATGACTCACATAGTACTATATAGAAGGGACTTGACTAACGAGCTACACGGTCTACCCTGGCTATATAGTACTATATAGTGACCGGGCTTTTTCCTGATGGTTGCTTTGCGGTATCAATATTAACATGTGTCTCATTAGACGCGCATATATGAGGTTTTTCGCTCCACTCTGTTCCTTGTATATAAAGGCCGCCGCCAGAATGCTCTCCGTTATCATGGGCGCCTCCATCGATGGTTTAACTCCAAACCACTCTCAGTCATCACGATACACCCTCCGCACTCACATCCCCCACTGTGTCACACCTAATGGCTTCCACACCTCGAGAAGTATGAGTTCAAACTCGAAAAATGACGGTCGAAGGATATGGCGCTTGTGGGGCGCAGACGGCAACTCTGATATCAGTGAATCACTTGTTGGCTTCATCCAAGTCGGTCCTGCGAAGAAGTTCCTAACCTAGCTAGAACTACGAAGACAAAAATACCACGAACTGATAGCGTACGGTTCTAGTAGCATAAAACAGGAAGTATAGCCCGTTGCATGAGTTCATGTAAATCTAATGAAGCAAAGTCATCTTGCCACACGGGATACAACTACTTCGAGGGAAGGAATCAGGGCAACATACTCCGCTCGCTGCTCATCCGTCGGCGTCACTCCACCACTGAAAACCAGACCCTTCAGAGGACAATTTGATCGTACGATCAATGCCCTCAAATCCCCATGAGGCCACGACTGTACATCAATCCCGGATGACTTAGGATGCGGGAGAGAATCGAGAACATCGAACAGGGCGTGTATTTGCGATGGTTCGATATAGCGGACTTCAAACATGCGTAGATTGGGAAGTGTCAGAACATCGAACAGGTGGGATAAATGTTCCGTATTCCAAATGTCATGAGCGATGCGTAAGGATCGAAGATTGGTGTGTATGATTGGTCTGCTGGCTCGCATTTTCTGCTTGACGCCTGTAAGAATTGTTAACGAGGAGAGGTTGGGACACAGATGGAGTATGTTGGGGACTGTATTCATTTGATCTAGAGCGACCTCGATGTTTGTCAGGCGTGCCATTAGGGGAGTGAAAGCAGAAAAGTCGTGAAGTTTGAGCACCGGAAACGTTATCTTGAGACTGCGCATAGTGAACGGTAATTGCGATATAGACTGTGCAATATTCGGCATTAAAAAACTATCGTACGCGCATATGGTCAGCTCCTGAAGTGCTGAGAGATTTTCGAGCATAAGTTCAGGTTTGTCGGTTGGAGGGAAAAAACGGATAGAGAGAGTCGAAATTTGATTGATGTAAGGCTGTATGAGGCCTCGTAATATAGTGTTCGAGTCATCAGAGCAGCACCAGACTTCTAACGAAAGCGGATGTCCTCTGGATCGCTTGAGCCACAAGTCATAGCAGAAAGCTATCGACTCCCAGCGCCTGTTACCGACTTCGTTGCTGTACAACCGCAGCCTGCGCCACAAGCTGGGCATTCCCACAGCTATCTCCCTCCATCGTCGGCATATTCTGGTCAACAACATAGGAGCTAGCGTTTTTGATGGGGGCGATATGTGACTGGTTTCCGGGAAACAGTGGACAAAAATGTGGGATAAGACTTCGGTTGGTAAGCGCCAGATACCCGATACAAGTCGCCTGTGCAAATTCATGGACTGGGTAATCCCGTCCTTCTTTTCGATGAGTTGTCGGTGGAGGTTTTTGATGCCGTCCATAACTCTTTCCAAGTCTGAGATCTCCTGCAAGGCTGCATTCAACTGCTCCTGGCGTTCTCTGATGATGGTGTTGATACTAAAGTCGTCCTCGTCCTCGATGACAGAGTAGCTGATAAGATAAGATCTGCAGGAGTGCGGGGTTGTGAGGTCTGCAGAAATCTAATCATTGTCAATAAAATTGCATCCGATATATCGGAATAGGCATACGATCACTTGTGAACGGGTGAGCTTAAACGAATCCGAGTGATCATTATTCTCAGATACGAGTGTCCATAAAACTTGGCACTTACGATGCGACACAGCGTGCCGATGATATCCAAATCAGATGACGCAGATGGACTGACTCCTGCTAGATTGGCTGTTGAACCATCAACTGTCTGCATCTTGGACCTTAGTTCGAGTTGCTAATACGACTCGGGGGGTGATGTTGACAAAAAATTGTAGACGGCTGATCGATGGATGATGTAAGGTGACAAGGTGAAGAGAAAGAGGAATACATACACAAATTCCTGTCGTTTCTAACTAGTAACTCCTCGCCTGTCTGTTGTTCAAGTTGGCTGCAAGCGCCCGTCAATATGTACTAGGTCGGACGTTTCGAATCGTGGACCGAATATCAAGAAGTGAAACTAAAAGAGGCGACTTGACGAGTGTCTATGGGCTCTGAGTTGAATAGTTGACGATATGTTCCTTCAGACGAACGAACATGATACTGGTCGTCGTTCATCATATTTATGAGGAGGTCAATGATTATTCCACAATATATAATCTTATGATGACTTGGAGCGCGGCGTCCACCCGCGTGCGTCTCACGTGCGCTTACTTGACCAATTTCTACTACCACTACCATTCAGAAACCTACTAACGTTACCATCATTAGCTTCGCTCCATCACTTACAACATTGCCGATCGGAAATAAAACTCCACTTTACTTCATTTGGTTGCGAGCACATCATCAATTCCTTATAAGCTGACCCTTTCATCTGCGTCATCTTGCTGTTTGAACACCGCAGCTCCAAAACATGTCGACGTCATTTACGCACAACGAAAAATATAAATTCTGAGTCGTTCTTCATCAGTTTGCCCACGCATCATTTGTGTTTTACGACTTGATCTATTATGCCCGGTTCATCCATGAATCCGTCTTGATGATATTTCACACAGTCGTATACTACAGTGCTGACACTGTAAAAGAAGATGATCAGCTCATAGCAGATCACCCTGAAGCGACACCTGATTTTCTCGCAATTCTCTCACAAAATGGAATTCCAAAGCACGAACTTTATCTCAAGCAGGGCTGTATTTGCTCACTTAGGCGCAATATGTCTGTTCAGAAGGAACTGGTGAAGAATGCACGCCTCATCATACAACAATTGCACCGCCGTTATGTCAAGGTTCGAGTCATCAACAACAGGACAGGTCAACTTGGAGATACTCAATACATTCCCCGCATCCACTTCGAATTCACACCCCCACGCGTAAGTTAGACTGTTCATCGTCTACAATTTCCCCTCCGTCTTGCATATGCAACGACTTTCAATGGTTGCCAAGGTCTAACCCTTGACAAGACCGTTCTCAACCTTCGCTGCGAAGTCTTCGCACACGGTCAACTGTACACAGCCCTTTCACGGATCCGTCAACGAGACGATTCACGCATCCTATTTTCAGAAGACAAACCAAATGACGATTTCAATACGTCCAACGTCGTGTATAAAGAATTGTTATTAGATTTGAACTAGATCCATCCAACGAGCCGCACAGCGGCAAGCACTTGTAGTAGTTAAAATTATAAGTAGTAATCAGCTAGTCCGTCATAACCGTGTTAACACGTTTGTTTACAAATTTATGTAAGTTGCATCTTGCCTTTTGATCGTCGTGATTCGGTGAACGATGCATCGATGATGGTGCAAATGATCTTGTACTGGTACGTGATTTTCAGTGCTACGGATGAGTCTAAACCACCTCGTCCCAATTGAACTGGTTCGCCGCTCCATTCAACTTCCAAGTACTAGAAACACAGCGAAAAGAGTCAAGGCGCGCAAAGAAACTGCAACATCAGATGAATCGACAAAGGCTCGCAGCAACAAGGTCTACCATTATCACCATCTGCTAGTGATTGCTTTTTGAATTCTTGTTTTCCAGTTGGACCCAGTCAAAAGTCAGTGATCGACTCGCAAAATGAAGTCGCTCTTAAGCAGGAAGCAGCCAATGGGAAAACGGAATGCTTTCGGAAGCATCACGGAACTTTCTGCATCATCATGACCCTGGTATCCAATGCCAATACTGCAGTTGTATCATATGCGTCAGCGAATACGTATAGGATCTATAGTTCACCAAACGGCCTCGCACGGATTGTGATGACACAGAAATAAGATGGGCATTTAGTGTGCTAAACTAACGGATGCAAGCAATCTGGCGTCTCTTACTGAGACTCGGAGGACCAGGTATGAATTAATCATTACATGGCGCTGGATGACACCGTTGGACCAGTGGAATCGAATCACTTGATGGTTGTTTCCCGCCAAGTTCCTGCATCAACGAAGGACCCGATGTCCCCACGCTGCTCGAGTCTTGAAGTGTTGCACTGAGATGACCTTGACACGCTAAGTAATTCAGGGCTGTTCAATCTTGAGATACGCAACTCACTCAGCGCTATGCCGCAATTCACTAAATGATAGGCCGAGAAACGTCCTGCAATATTTGGATCCCCAGTTTCAAGTACATGCTTATCGCGGCTTCCTCCATCCCAAATACGAATCTAGTGCTTCTTCGACTTGCAAGGAAAATGGCTCCGAGTTCTACGTACAGTACGCTAGCTCTGTGGAGGGTATCTCCTGAGATGTCTTCTGCGTTGGTCGTCGCCCTGGCGTCTTTGCACTTGGTAATATTCATATTCCAGCCGCGGTCAACGCGTGGACTTACTATTCAATTCTTGCGTACAACACAGTTATATTATGCATCTCCGCCACTCAGGATGCATTCAATGTTGCGTTTACGAATTCTGGATTGTTTATCCGGTGACGGTGTAGCACTGCCTGCCAGGTATACCCGCGTCGTGACGCCCTGCCATTCGCCAGGCATCACCATTTTGCCAATCCGATTTGCAGACTGCCAGGGTCTGCACGCTGCCATGCGTAAGATATAAAAGCAAGCCTGATTCTTACCGTGTTCGCTCACCTCAGAGTTATCAGTTCGAGATCAGATCCCGTATCATCCTGCACAGAAAATGCGTTTCTCCATCCTCGCCGTTATTGTCGCCTTGGTAGCATCTGTGTCTGCCAGTGACAGCGCATGCTCTGGCCTAAACGGGGGATGTCAAGTCAGTACAGATTGCTGTGGTGACTTTTTTACTTGTAAGAGTGTGAGTATGGATTGTGTGCTTGATTCGACTCCATAGCTCACCCTTTGTAATACTCATAGGGAACTTGCCAATGGACCTCTAAAGAGTAGTTGCAGCCGGAGTTGCTGGCACATCGCAACAGTGAGTTATATCCCTGTCTTCACACTCATGATACCATGGTTGATGGCACAATATTTAGTTCGTTGCTGAGTCAAAAAGGTTGCGTGTAGGGTTGAACAAGGAGGTTTAAATAAAGGATAATATACATTGTTTTGCCAAGGAATGACTCGCCGTCGGGATGCCAGAGTGACGGTGAAGCTAAGAGACAGTGATTTGAGATTTGACTTCAGTTGGCAAGCGCCAGGGAGTCGATGCAAGTCTCTGTGCACATTCGTAAACTGAGTAATCTTATCCTTCTTTCAGAGAGTTGCTGGTACCGATATTTAATAACATCCATAACTTTTTCCAGGCTTGAGATGTCATGCAAAGCTGCATGCACTGCTATTCCTGGTGCTCGCTGATGACAGCACCGACGAGCATATTGGCTCGGCCTCGTTCCTCTGCCAGCCAACATGCTCCTCGTGCATTCACTTGCCGTCCCTGGTTAAGTCGACTCGTCATAATTCACCCACTGTGCGAAACGAATCATTCACCAGGCCACAAATGACCAACCTAACGTCCGGCATCAGAAGACACAAGGGGGTGAGGAATCAGACGATGTGCTAACAGGAAGGAGCATAATGAAAGCCGATATGAGTAATACAGCGATGCGAGAGTAGACCATGCCAGGAATTCCGGGACTTGAAGGGACTTGGGACAACGAAAAAGGGGCACAAAAAGAAGACAGCCAAGATGTATGTACAAGATAGTTATGTATCTTGAAATCAACAGCCAAGAACGATCGTGCGTAGTTCCCCAGGCCTGCACAGATCGAGCCGAATCAAGCTTTGAAGGATCTCAAAATCTGCCGCAAAAGTGAGAAAATCACAAGAACCGCTACCAGTGAGTAGCGGGAATTACGCAATCCAGGATTGTCCTCGGTGAGAAATCCCATTGTACACAATTCACTCAGCGGGGAGTGCTAGTCAGCGCTCGAGCACCTGCAACTTGCTATCGCGTGCTTCATTCCTCCCAAATACGAATCTAGTGCTTGTATCACCTGCAAGGCCAATGACTCTCCGTCAATATATCATACGTACGGCACTGGCTCTATGTGGGGCTACGTCTCCCAATAGTACCGTAGTCTTCCATGGAGGGCTAGATCTCCCGAGATGTCTTCTGCACTGGTCGCCGCCCTGGCGTCTTTGCACTTGGTAGTATTCATATTCCAGCTGTGGTCAACGCGTGGACTTACTGTTCAATTCTTTCGTACAACTTGGTCATATTGTGCATCTTCGCCACTCAGGATGCATTCAATGTTGTGTGTTTATAAATTCTGGATTGTTTATCCGGTGGCACTGCCAGATCATGGATAGACCCACGTCGTGACGCGTGACGCCCTGCCATTCGCCAGGCATCACCATTTTGCCAATCCGATTTGCAGACTGCCAGGGTCTGCACGCTGCCATGCGTAAGATATAAAAGCAAGCCTGATTCTTACCGTGTTCGCTCACCTCAGAGTTATCAGTTGAGATCAGATCCCATATCATCCTGCACAGAAAATGCGTTCCTCCATCCTTGCCGTTATTGTTGCTTTGACAGCATCTGTGTCTGCCAGTGACAGTAAATGCTCTGGCCTACACGGGGGGTGTAAACTCACTACAGATTGCTGTGGTAACTTTTTTACTTGTAGGAGTGTAAGTATGGATTGTGTGCTTGATTCGACTCCATGGCTCACCCTTTGTAATACTCATAGGGAACTTGCCAATGGACCTCTAAAGAGTAGTTGCAGCCGGAGTTACTGGCACATCACAGCAGTGAGTTATATCCCTGTCCTCACACTCATGATACCATGGTTGATAGCACGATATGTAGTTCGTTGCTGCGTCGGTTAAGGTTCCGTGTAGGGTTGAACAACGAGGTCTAAATAAAGGATAATATACATTGAAATGACTCGCTGTCGGGATGCCAGAGTGACGGTGAAGCTAGGAGACAGTGATTTGAGATTGGACTTCAGTTGACAAGCGCCAGAGAGTCGATGCAAGTCTCTGTGCAAATTCGTGAACTGAGTAATCTTGTCCTTCTTTCAGAGAGTTTCTGGTACCGATATTTACATAACCCTTTCCAGGCTTGAGATGTCATGCAAGGCTACATGCAGCTGTTCCTGGTGCTCGCTGATGTGACGGCACTGACGAACATAGTGACTTGGCCCGGCCTCGTTCCTCGGCCAGCCAACATGCCCCCCGTGCACTCGTTTACAGTCCCTGTCAAGTCGACTCATCATAATGTACCTACAATGCGAGACAAATCATTTACCAAGCTGCAAATGACCGACGGAACGTCCGGCATCAGAAGACACGAGGGCGTGAGGAATCAAACGATGTGCTAACAGGAAGGAGCCTAATGAAGGCCGATATGAGTAATACAGCGATGCGAGAGTAGGCCATTCCAGGAATTCCGGGACAAGGGACAAGGACAAACGAAGGGGCCGCCACAGATCTAGAAAGAAGCCAAGACATGCAAGACAGTTATGTATTTTGAAATCGGACAGCCAAGATCTAGGAATGATCATACGTACGTAGCTATTGCCTGTTTGAACACGCATCGAGCTGAAACAAGTTTACAGGATCTCGAAATCTGCCGCAAAAGTGAGAAAATCACTACTGAACGATGAACGAATTTCATTGGCTGGCTGATGGTAGCGGGAATTACATAATTCGGGGTTATCCTTGGTGAGAAATCCTGTTGGATTTCATTCACTCAACGGCGAGTGAGCGCTGCAACAGTGCAACGTCCGGTGCGTGCATACCTATCGCGTGCTTTATTTATCCTGTCTAGTGCTTGTTCCACCTACAAGACCGATGACTCCCTGTCAATATATCGTACGTACGGTACTGGCTCTATGGGGGGCTACTACGCCGCCGCATTCCCGTTAGTGGCCTCTCCATTGTAGTCAGGAGACTTCGCAGGGCCACGAAATAACCAGGTCTTACCTTTGCCTGCGGCAGTATCCATGTTCCAGCTGTGATCCACACGTGCACTAATAACGCCAGACATTGCGTACAATAGTACTATGTATCTCCGCCTGAAGGTGCCGCGGCGTTCAACGACTCGTTTTTACATATTCTGAATCGTTTATCCGTCGGCCCTTCGAATCTGCCAGGTCATGGGTAGACTTCGTCGTGATGCCCTGCCATCACACCAGGCGTAACCATTCTTCCAACCCGATCAGAGCAGACTCTCTACGTCTCCACACCATGATTATGCAGAAACAAGCCATCTTCTTACTATCCCCCATTCTTAGAGTCATTATTCAAGATCGCATCCCAAATCACCTCGCACATGTAATGCGTTTCTCCTTCCTCGCCGTTGCTTTGATAGCATCTAGTCTGTCAGTGGCACTGACTCAGACACAGGTACTGGCCTAGGCGGGCAGTGCGCAAACTCCGATCAGTGCTGCGACCGTTATGTTTGTAGTGGTGTTGTGAGTATAAATCGTTTGCTTGATTCAATTCCATGTTTCACCCTTTGTAATACTCATGCAGTTCCCGGACTGAACCTATCACTGAAGAGTAGCAGGGAGCTCTTGATGCCGGAGTCACTCGCACATCGCGTCAGTGAGTTACATTCCTGCTTTCGCATTGATGAGGAATGGCTTCAATGACTTGTGGTCGGGACGTTGGAGTGCTGTTAAGAAAGTGATATGTTGAATGTGATTAATAAATTTATAGAAAATGGCGTTGACACACTCTTTGAAGATGTGGGTAAGCAGAGTGTCTCTCAGACTTCTTACTGTTGATAACAGCTGTTCGTGAGGTTTGGATCTGTTCGTAGGTCGAGAACGGAGTACAGAATGATAAACCTTGATATTAAGTTGCGCTTGCAGGTCGCAGAGGCAATTGCCTTCGATTTAGAATATCATGTTCGTGCGTCAAAACTTGTTCTAATTCAGAACTAATTGTGTTGAAGGGTGTACAAAACGTGGCCCCAGTTCCATGGGGTCACTGTAACAGTCTACTTTGAACCTTTGCTAACTTGAGAGAGAGCCTGCCAGTGAGATTGAGGCTATCGTGGTATCAAACATCACTGCATCGTTTATCGTATATGATCTACTCAAAGGAATACGTGGTCGCCATTAGAACGCAGAATGTTCTGTGTAGGTTGGAAAGAGCGTGAGCGTTGACAATTGCGCATGAGTTCTCGACGGACAAAAAGGTTTGAACAGAGTGAGATTCGAACTCACGCCCCCGAAGAGACCAGATTCCGTGCTCATCTGATGAGCTGGTACTCCTTAGTCTGGCGCCTTGGACCGCTCGGCCATCTGTCCGTGTTGCAATGATCACACTGAGCATATTGAACTGCATTTATCTATATGTAGCTTATACATAAGGTTTGTTTGGCAACGTTTATTTCTGAAGGTATCGTACAACAGACGCAAACAAGTCCTTTGAACTTCTGTAATGAGAGTTCTTCCAACAGAGTCATGCACCTGAGCGTCAGTGGATTAGGACGTGTATATCCATCCAGGTCTTGTGCTGGCTGTCGCGCGCGTTCTTTTGCAACTTCGCATCCGAGGCGCTCTGCTACCATCCATGCTAAACATGCTCAGTCGCTAAATGAAAGCACGAATGCGCTAGTCAGCTTCTCAGCTAAAAATCATAATCCTAATCCTCATGGACCTTTGAGTAATCTTACAGTCGCAGTCAAGGATAATATATGCACAATGCACCTACCAACGACATGCTCGTCAGGCATGCTTCGCCGTATGTCAAATAGCGTGCCTCGTTCTCGTTCTAACTCCATTGCAGACTTCACTTCACCATTTGACGCGACGGCGGTGGAGCTTCTGAAGGCGGGCGGCGCGAATATTATTGGGAAGGCTAACTGCGATGAATTTGGAATGGGGCGAGTCTTACTCTTGAGTTTCGCAGCTTTCCGCTAACACTCGTCCACTCAGGTCCCTGAATGTGAATGGCATCCATGGCCCTGTGGTAAATCCGTATCGTTCTCCAAATGAGAGATCCATACCTTGGGCCGAGCGCGAACGAAGATCGGCGGGTGGAAGCTCGGGTGGAAGTGCTGCAGCTGTTGCAGCTGGTATGTGTGACGCGTGAGTTTCCAACTTATCGAAGTGGCATAGCACTTACCGGGGGACAGCGCACTAGGTACAGATACAGGTGGCTCTGTTCGTCTTCCCGCGTCATACTGCGGTATAACGGGCTTGAAACCCTCGTATGGCCTCATTAGCAGGTCTGTTACTTTACAACTCATGTTTTCAGAAACTCATGGACGACAGATGGGGCGTGGTGTCTTTTGCTGATAGTCTTGACTGCGTCGGTGTGCTTGGCAAGTCCGTCGACACAGTGAAGACCGTATTTGGTGAACATGGCAGCAATGAGCGAGTGCACCTGAGTTGACAATTCGAGCAGACTCGATTTCATCATATGATCCAAAGGATCCTACCGCAGCGGACACCTCATACAAGAGAGAGGGCAAAAGCTTCAAGCAGAATCAGCTGTTATCAACTCTGGATTCGGACTTGTCTGACCCTGACCTCTCGTCACTTCGGATTGGGATACCACAGGTCCGTCTCGGCTCTCAGTTCGTCCGATATGCTCACAGTTTGAAATAGGAATATTTCCCTTCTGAACTTAACACTACTATCGTGACTGCAGTTCGCAAGGTTCTAGAGCGACTGTCGTCTCTTGGCGCTCAATTGATTCCTGTCTCTCTTCCATCGACGCCATATGCATTAAGTGCATACTACGTCATAGCAAGCGCAGAGGCGTCAAGCAATTTAGCGCGATACGACGGGGTTCAATATGGTTGGTGATGACGTCCAAAAGTCTATTCCTCATCAACTGATCATGTCCAGGTACTCGTTCCCCCCTTGCTCCCTGGCGCAGATAAATCCAAACCAGGTAATGTGTACGCACATACGCGCTCGGCAGGTTTTGGAGCGGAGGTGCAGAAACGCATCCTCCTTGGCACCTATGCACTCACAGCTGAGTATGTGCATCCCGTTCTTACTGTAAAGTCTTGACTCAAGCCATTGGTCACAGTGCATTTGACAATTACTTTCTTCAAGCTCAGCGCTGTCCGGCGGCGAATCAAGACCGACTTCGACTCTGCTTTTCGCGTGCCCCAATGCTCAACTATCCAATCCCTTGCCAAATCCCGATGGTGTGGATCTTCTTTTGCATCCTTCTGCGATTCGTACCGCACCTCGACTAGACTCAGATGCAGCCTCTGGTCTGGGTCCATATCTGCAGGACGTTATGACTGTTCCCGCTTCTCTGGCCGGCTTACCAGCAGTGAGTATCCCTGCCGGGTTAGCCGCCGACGGTTGGCCTATTGGTGTCAGCGTTGTTGGACAGTGGGGTTCTGACGAACTAGTAATGCGCAGTTGGCAAGGTGATCGAACGGACATCATGATGAAGATGAAGATTATTTCGATTTCTGGCTAATAGCTGATGTAGTTAGTGGGCTTGATGCTGCGTCGATGATCAGGATTTAGCTTGTCAATCCAGGCGCGTTTCGATTAGAACAAACGAAATTAAGTGCCCGTGGTTATACACGGCAGCAAGACAGTAAGCTTAGGCTTAAGCATAGATAGAATACAAAAACAAGGAGAGGGTGTATGCACGTTGCTATAGTTAGGATCATGAGCGGCGAGCAGCAAAGGCGTGGCATCTATGATTGCATCTTCATAATGTAGTCGACCATAGCTCCCGCCCAAACCCAGAAGCCAAACCAAGTATTGTTGATGAGAACAGCATCGCAACTCTCCTTATTTTCGAAGTCAATCTTGGCAATGATTCGGACAAGGTGATGCGCCCCAAGGGCCACACCAATGAAAAACGGGACGCCATGTCCGTTCAGGACCCCGGCGCACGACACCAGAGAACAAAGAATGCAGGAGAACATGACGAGAATAGGCCGGATCTGATCCCCAAAAACAACTGCTGTCGAGTGGACGCCATTTATGATGTCTTCTTCTCTGTCCTGGTTTCGGTTTGTTCAGCCAGCGAGAACAGGACGCAAAAAGATTGATTCACTTGACGGGCGTAACAAGTATCGTACACGATGGTCCAGCATACACCACCCATATATAGGGGGATATATATATGCCAGTCGACTATTCCAGCAACAGAAGCTGTTCCCAAAAATGATCCCCAGCTGAAGCACATTCCTATCCAAAAAACATCAGTGTCCGTGGTGTAGATCGGTAGCAACTTACCAAGCACAGCTTGTGGCCAGTTAATTATCCGCTTCATGGTAGGATACAACACAATCAAAACCAGTGAGGAGAGTCCGAGAATCAAGCTAAAGAGGGGTGCAAGGAATCATACAAACAGTGAAACAATCCAAGAATATGAGATAACATACCTGTAGTCATTTAACTGCGTAAACAGCCAGATACCAAAGGTCAAATGCAAAATAAGGAATACAAATGCCTGGATCATCGAGAGATCACCCGCAGCCAAGGGTCGCCTGCGTGTTCGCGCTTCAAGCAAAGGTGTCACAAGGAGTTGCCGATTGACTTGAATAAGGGAAAACTCACAAGTAGCAGCATCGATGTCTTTGTCCCACATATCATCGATTATACACCCAGCCGCGCAGAACACTTGAGAGGCTACAAGGAAAAATCCAAGATAGGTCCACGCTGTCGTCATCGGCGCACTGAGTGCGTAGCAGGTCATGGTGACCGACCATGCTAAGTTATTCAGATCACCAACGGAGAATACCTTCATCACAAAGATACACTCACCACATGGATAGAACAGCAAAAGTATTCCAGAGGGTCTGTGGACTCGTGCGAGATAAAAGTAAGGACGTATGTTAGAAGGAAGGTAGTCCACCCATGTGGCGGTCGGAGCCAGGTAATCCTGAAGGTGCAGTTTGCTTATTTGTAATTTGTCCCCCATGGAAAGAGCGAGTAGATTTGAACGTAGACGGACCAGTGAAGACAAGACGACTGGTTTTTTGTTTTATACAAGGTCAATTATTAATTTCGCTTGGAGACAATTGATTTGATCAAATATATGCGATACCTAGAATCTTGGAACCAAAAATGCTCGTTAGGCTAACAGAAGGAGCTTACAAAGGTTATAAAACCACAATCAGTAAAACCACAACCAGGATAGTTGAAGTGACACAGCTGTTACATCATCCGATCCTTTCAGAGCTGGAAAGCGGTATCTCGGAGGCCCATTACCTGCCAAACAAGAAATGTAGGGAGACGATAGAAAAAGCTTATGACGAGTTAAATGTCCAACATAGGGTCAATGACCCCAAAGGACTAAAATCTGAAGCAAAAAAAAAAAAAAAGTAGGTTGTCAACTTGTCAGAACCTTCGGATATGGTAACCTTTCTCAGGCTCGAAGGACAGGTTTTGGCTCGCATCTATGCCAGTGTGTTGCCAGTGTTGGTCAGACGTGAACGCGTATGACGGTCTATGACGGTCTGCCACGACCTACCCCGTCAACTTTTTCCGAAAGCGAGCTGCGGTTATCGCGTTGCAATGCGACAGTGGGACGCGTTGCCTAGGAACTTCAGCCCCTTTCGGTCCTCCAAATCTTGTTTTCAGAGTCGCACTAGTTATCAAAGTATTGTTATGATTGTAACTCACAAGCAACAGAAACTAGTTCCGGTTGGGGGTATGCTTGTCTGTGAGGTAAGTATAATATGATACCGTTCATTGAACTTCGTTCGGCTATAATATGAGTACCACTTCAGCGGAAAATGTGCTCCGCGGGTGCTTGCTGGCACTAACTTCTTTGTATGTTTTTTGCTAGAGGTCACATCCACGACTTCCAAGTGTCTCCTTGATTGGAATTCGGGATGCAGGCAAGTTCCTGTCAGTACGACTGTCACAACCTTTACCTACGCATATAATTCTTCGTGCAGTCATTCCTCGCTCTGCTTTCCGCGGCATTTCTGTATCAAGCTTTTTTAGCGCTCGTAGCATAATACAGAATTTCTACGGAGACTGTTAGCAGTACAAGCTATCCCCAACAAATTTTTCGCACCATAGGAGATCTTCCTAACGCGCAGTCACTCTCGGTTTTGATTCGTTCAGCTCTGTACCGACTTCAAGCTTTTCTAGATAATATTCTCATTCATCACCGATGTTCAAGGTTCGTTATCGAAGAGGGGCACTGACTAACAAATATGACTTTTCAGAGACTCACGTCTTCCACGTACGTTCAAAATCTAGTTCATGCTGTCGCTAAATGAAATCCAACATATATCGCGTCCAATGATGTACTTACTTCAGGTTCAGCAGTTGTAGTTGATGAAACAAGTTGGAAAATGGGATCGACTGTCCAGCATCCAGTAGAGGCAGCAATAGAAGCTTCTCCCAGGAGAAGAGAGACCAAAATGGTGCTGAAGAGAGTGTAAGGGACGATACAGATCGAAAATGTGAAGTAACAGACCTGTATTCATTCAACTGCATGAACATCTGAACAGCAAGGGCAACTGCGGAACGAGTGCCGAGAGATCACCCACAGCCAAGAATCTCCTGTGTATTCGACTTCAAGCGAAGATGTCACAAGGAGTTGCCGATCAACTAAATGATGGAAAACTCACGAGTAGCTGCGTTGATGTCTTTGTCCCAAACGTTGTCTGTCACACACCCAGCGGCGTGGAACACTCGGGCAGGCCACCAAGCCTTGAGTACGTCCGCATGCTCCCTGCGCACCCTGGGCCGGTTATGAACGTGAATGTGAATGGACAGGCCAACGGGAACCACTGGACTCCTTGCAAAGGGTATGTGTCTCTTTGGCATGCAAACACATGATCGGCGTTGTCCTGTCTCTCTGGATTGCAAAATCCTTCTTTTGGAGCGCCTGAATATCAAGCACTTGAAGCTCGAGTAAGGATGGAAGAAGTGGTGAGATATGAGTAGAATTCGTGAGACCAATCAAACAGCAAGATCTGCGACAAATTCATGACTGGACGTTGACAGGAGATTCTAAAGGCAGGACAAATATGAGAGATATTTATCGGAGGATAAGACGAACCTCGGAAAGCGAGGTCTGAAGCTTGAGTTACAAGTTAGGAATGTGCAAAATGCACAAGATTACTCATGAGTTGGCGTTGTGAGGCAGGAAACACGTTTTGCGTTTGTTTGAGATCCTCCATGACGCGAAGTTGCAGTAATTGGACATGACGCGGGGGCACTGATGATAGGCCTTGGCGGGGACACCTACATTCTAGCTTCAAGTTCCACTTCTGCCTCCCCTTCTTCCACTTTGAAGGCCTTTCAATTCCTCGTCAGCGCACCTGTTTGGATTTTGATTTGGGAGTAAATTTCGAAGGTAGAGTGAGAATAGAAGCAAGCTCTGCGGTTCCCCCACCAGCCCGTAAGGATTAAAGTTTACCCTTCGCGATGGAGAAACGTGAACAGATAGTTAGTGAAAAGGAAAGAAGGACTTACCTGAGGCTGAAGCATACGTTCTTCATAGTCCAAGTCGAGATCACCTAGGAATGAAAATCCGGCTGAAACGAGGCACGATAGTAGAATAATAGTACAACGAAACACACCTTCTTGCGTTGGCGCGAATATATATGTGATACTTCTGGTTCCAGTCAGATGATCCTAGACAACTGTGGGGCTCTAATCTCATTTCCATGTCTCTGAATCTGGTTCCAGGGTAACTCTCTTCGTCTTCACGCTCAGCGTATTAGCTTCAACATCCATCCGTGCCCAATGTGAAGACTTTACTGCATCTTCGACATCTGATAACCTCTCCTGTAGCACCCCGGCATCGTCAAAGAAAAGGAGCACGAAAGTGGTTGTATAAAGGACTCGGAGGGGTTGTCTGCGGTTTTGCTGCGGTTGTCTATTCGTTTGTGGAGCGGACCAGCATGACGTGATGGTGTTCAGATTGCTGCAACATATCTTAAGGTGACCTACAACGATACTTTGAAACTCGTCTTCACTGTGCATCGTTGCTGGGTTGAAACTGACAACAAGGCGGAATAGGCGGAAGATGCCGAGCCACTCCGAGGTTCAGTATTACTGGTACCAGCTTCACTTGAAACTTGCAATGAACAGTCTTGACGGCATCCTTGGGTGAAACGATGGTCGTGCATTTATTCGGGTCATGTCGAGGGAGGCTTCCAAGTGCAGGTGCAGGTTTGCGTGTTCTCATGCATTCCCGACTCGCATCTACTATGTCCCAGTACCCATTCCCGCGTCACCCACGACCAACTCCGCACCAAATATTCCACCTCTCCCACAACGCATCTCAAGCTGATATCAAGTCAAGATGTTTGTATACTTGCTCATACTCACACTAACTTCTGATCGACATCCCTAGACTATGAACTCGTCCGAGAACACCATCCCGATTCTGCCCATGCGCAACATATTCCTGCTTCAGAACGACACTCCCGCTTTCAATCCATAACTGCCGCGTATGAGGCTCTTACTGGGAAATCTCGCTTACAGCTTGGTTCGGGGCTCCGCAGCAGTCCGTCCGATTCTTACATGTATGAAGAGTTGGGACGGCGGAGACGCGCGCACCATAGGAGTGCGGGGATGGACTTTGACCGCGATCATCCATTTGGCTTCGCGAGTGGAACACCTGGGAGGGAATGGACTGCGAGGCCCGATGAGAGATGGAAGGACTGGTCAATAATATTCGTGGGCACTGCGGTATGTCTTCTCTACCAGTTTATGGCACCTCTATATATCAATCATTCCATGAAGTGCTTCATCATGGGCATCGCT
This sequence comes from Suillus subalutaceus, assembly GCF_016647625.1. Lineage (NCBI taxonomy): Eukaryota > Fungi > Basidiomycota > Agaricomycetes > Boletales > Suillaceae > Suillus > Suillus subalutaceus. Next base: position 179,852 of record NW_024540272.1, on the reverse strand, counting down.
CCTATATTTTTCAGTCATAGTTCCGATAAGCGCCACACGAGTGCAGTCCAACACCTTGCCCAAGCTCGCAGTGAAGCTCAGGAGTACGGGATGGAGCGGCGAAGGGAAATTAGACGGCGCGTACGGGAATACCAGTTGGAACAAGGAGGAGCGCGATGCGCGTTGTAGCTGTGACCGCAAGACTGAGAGAAAGTAATCAAGTCACTACCGTTGCTACCGCGAGCATTGAACATAGACGGAGTCCGACTGTATTTCTACTTCTATTCTTCATTATCATCCACATCAATATATGGCAGGGCCAGGCTGAACGTTGTCTCAGTGTCAATTTATTCTCACTGATGATGGTCAAGGACCATTCCAGCTTCCTGGAAACCCCATATCATGGTAAGTACCGCAGTTCTAGTCACTACTTATGTACATTTCCGAAGGGTTTGTAGTCGAACCCGTGATACACTTGACGCTGAGCAAGCACACACGTCGTTCGGTCATTCTCGAATCGACAAGCGGGAGCTAGAAGTATCTCAATGTCATGGTCATGACAACCATTCGAGTCATTATTTAGAAGAGACCGCTGTTATCTTCTCCTGTAGAGGAAAACAGTGGTTCCTTCTGAATTAGTGGTGCCTCGATGACCTACATAGACGGGGCTTGACCATCAACACGCACGTCACGCGTCTTGTCTGGTTCAATGCGGAGGGTTCGGCAAATCATTCGAGGACTCGGAACGTAGATTGCCAATTCATTTGAATTTTTGCGATCCATTTGCCATGGAGGACAGCAAATTACATCTACCCGGAATACCAAAAATTTACTTCAGAATCCCTGCAAATCGTCATCATTGTTGGATTCAGGATTCTCTTCTATTATAGTAATGCTCATGTGTCAAGTGCACATTCAATAATGGAAGGGTGAGCTCGCAGCGAGTAAACGTTCGTGATGCGGAGCCCGCATCCCTTCACAAGTGTCTTCCATTCATGCTGTTCAATCATCAGTGGGCAAGGCGTGGTCAACTGTGTTCGGCACGCACCAAAGACCTCTCGCAACCGTTCATCAGCGTCAGCATATGCACCGAGACAGCGCTTACTTGCTCAGACGCTGAACCAAAGTGCGATGGAATACTATAGTCGAGATCATTAGCATGGCTGTCCAGTAAGAATGATTTGGTGCTCGTTGAATCTGCGTTCGGGACAGCTACTATGTCGATGATGAGTATTTTGGACTGTGAAACACATCAGACATTCAGACGTGGTACATTTATCCGCTAATTGGCTTGTTACCTTGGGACCCAGTGCACGAGCTACATTGCCCAGTATCGTCGCCTGAGGCAAAGTCAGTTACGCTAATGAATATGGGACGAGCAACACTGGCCGCTTCTTTGTCAGGCCAATTATGCCTTTGGCAGGACAGCTGTGAGCAAAATCAGCGTGAGGCAAATAAGTACTCACATTATGTGACGCAGGATAAAGCTATACTCGTTTCCGATCCGACGCTGAGGCTGGAAAAAGTCGTGGACTTCCACCTTGAGTATACCACTTTCAACATGGCGAGGGCGGCGTTCTTCGGTCAGTGAGACAATACCCTCCGTATCCTGCACGACGGCTCGGAAGGAAGGATGCCTGTCATGATTGAGATACAGGAATATGAGGAATATGACGTCTGCCAACTTACGCATCTAGGATGGCCGAAACTAGACCGCCCATGCCTCCTCCGCAATCAACGATGACGGATGTTTCTAACTGTTCCCATGGGTAGTCTGCCACGATACTCGGCGTAGACATGTCACCGATGACCTAGAACAGAAAACTTCCAATGAGCGCTGTGTGACTCTAAGAATTACTGACTTGAATATGATCCGACACTGAAATGACAGTCCCTTGATTCTGCATAATCCAAGAGAATCGGTGCAAGGGGGTCTTGAACGCGATCTGAAAGGCAGTCTGCGTTGGGGAACGCGATAGTTTCCAATCTGATTCTGTTGCCCAATGTGGTACGGCTTCTACCATCGTCATAAACCCAGGCGTACTCCTCGACATTTAGCCTCCTGGCAGGCGCTCATATAGCGAACACCTACGGAAGGCCCAATCTCCAACCTGGGTGACCTTTGATGAAAGTGCGCGAGCATCTGTTCAGAGCAAATGAGGAATCACAGGTCTCCCTAGCCCAACCATTGGCTGCATAGCAACGGAGAATGGGAACGAGTTTTTGAGAATCAAGTTCAAATTTCGAGGCCAGTTCAGCGGCTGAGACACCTCTGGAGGGGTTTGGTACGTCAGACAAGTAGTCGATGATACCGGTCTTGATGAGGGTGTCGGTGCAGACAGCGACGTACGCTGCGAGCCTCTCATCCATACGCTTATCCAAAGGGACACTGTACAAGGTTCTTTAGCTCTCCCTATAAGATACGCTCAGATCAATAAGAGACAGGGCTCGGTTGTGACCAACCAGACATGCTGAAGGAATATTGAGTTTGTGCATTGGTGCGTGTAAGAATAACGACTCACCTAGAGAAAGGCGGCGAGCCTCAAACAACGCTGTACTAGGTAGGTAGGTTGTTGGGTCATCCAATGGGTGTTCTACTGAATTGTATTGGCTTAGAGGAGGAAGCTGAGAGCTGTCCATCTCTTTGCGGAGGGTATCGAGTGCGAAGTTCAAACATGATTGGAGACGATCAAGCTCTGCGTGGATCATGGTGCAGTTTGCTTTGCAAGGAACGATGAAGTCTTGAGCTTTATCCTTTAAATGGTGTTGCTGGCAGAACTCGGCAGTTTTGCCAACCGGTTTTCGGCAGAAAGGGGGGCAGTGGCAGAACCTGGCAGAACTCCAGGGTATCCGAGACTCGTGGAGATGTAATTAGATCTCTGATAACAAAATTTAAATTCAAGAGAACATGAAAACCGACGTCCTTAAAGTAAGATGGTGCAAACTGGAGGGCGCCCCCTCGCATCCCTGATCAACGACAATTTCGAGCGCCTGGAACGAGTTGACAACAACTCGAATCGCTACTACTGGAAATGCAAACATTGCGGCGACACTGATAACTCATCAGGTACTCAAATCCAGGGTCATTACAACAGCCTACCGGGCCATCTTATCAAGCGCTGCACCAATGTAACTTCGTAACGTTAACGAAGTTGAAGTGCTCGAGGGAAATGCTTTTGATTTTGGCGAGTTGGATCGGGTCGAACAAGGAATAATACCACAGGCTATTCGAATTCTAGATGAGGTTGAGGTGGTTAATTACAATGGCGAGGGTGGCGGATGGGACGAGGCAAAATATTGATGTCATCGTTAGGAATGTCGTATACATAGTCTACAATGTACATAGCGCCTAGAGTTTTGCCAGATTTTCCGGTTATATTGTCACCGACAGAGCCGCACGTGATGCAGCAGGAGAAGTTCGTCTCAAGAATCAAGAAGGCTCGGACTAGGAACGAGAACGAGGCTTCATATACATATTGGGTCAAAAGAGTCAGGAGGATATTCAACGCGGGGAGAAGTATCAATACGGAGGATCAAAGGAGAACGTGTATGAGGCATGTAACGAAGAGTGATTGCGTATAAGGATGAGTACGTCGTCGATAGTTATATCTTGACAGTTCGCCCGAATAGCGGCGCGGACATTTCGATGATTGGAAATAGGCATGACGGATGTCGATGAGAAACCAAACATGATTTTCATCTTGCAATCACTGATGAACCAGAGCGACATATTTGCCAGCTGGAACTTATTGATCTGCAGTGGCGGAATATAACTGGCAAGCAGATTTCTGCTGTATCGCCCCGCAATTACCATCTTGTCATATGCATAATCTAGAAATTAATTTAAATCATCAGTCTAAAATGTAAGTTACCTTGCATGCAACAGAACGTCCTGGAGCGGCCCACCATTTTCATCGCTCTAAGACAAATGGTCGGTTCCCAGATGCTATATTTGATTGTAAACCCTGCCAGGAGGAGCAGGCTTATCGTTTCGGAAGTCAGTGGCAGTCAACCACCCGAGTTCCGTCACTTTTTATTCATGCCACGTCTGCATTACTCAGCTTTACAAAACTTTCCTTGCATCTAGATGCGATACATTTTCAAATGGTGTTTCTAGTTTACCAGAAGCCGGTGGCAGACATCGAGTTGCTCAGTTGTAAACAGACTGTGGGGTAGACGGTAGGCCATGAGAGGATGAAGGAGATTGTGGTACCCTAAAACACTGACCAACATACGTAACGACTAAAAGTGAACGCAAGTAATCAAGTCGCTCACTACATTAAGCGAAGGAACAAGGGCAACATATTCCGCTCGCTGCTCATCTGTGGTCCCAGTCCCAGAGCCTAAAATCAGGGTCTCCAGGGCGCAATTTGACCGCATCAGGAATGCCTTAAACTCCACATGAGGCCACGGTTCCATAAAGCCAGCTTCAAACGTGCGCAAATTAGGGAGTGAGAGAGAGTCGAACAGGTCAGATAATCGGGGTTGGGACTGCAAAATCACCATTGATGCGTAAGGATTGAAGTCCAACATGCATGAATGGCACCAAGGCCTGGATGCTGCGGAGCGATGTGCGAATCGCTAACGAGGAAAGGTCGGGACCTAACTGGAGCAAGCGGAGAACTGCGTTTGGTTCACGTATAGCGATTATGACATTTGTCAGGCGGGCCCATACGCGACTACACAAAGACACGTGTCCGAGGTCGAATGAGGGCCCTATTATCTCGAGGCGCCGCAGAGTTATTGGAAGTCGAGATATGCATTGTACAATAGCTGACCCATCTATTCCCATTGCGACGATGGTTAGCTCCTGAAGTGCTGGGATATCAGTTAACATGAGTTCCGGTTGATTGGCGCCGAAGGCAAAATTGATGAAGAGAGACGAGATTTGATGTATATAAGGCTGAAGAAAGCTTCGTAGTTCAGAAGAGTGCCAATTTTTGCAGCAATAGAGTTTTAACGATAGCGGATGTCCTCGTGATCGCTTGAGCCATAAGTCATAGTAGAGGACTTCATTATTCCAATCATATCTGCGGTCAGGTGCGACAGATAGCCTACACCACAAACTGGGTGTGCCCACTGCAACGACCCTCCATCGTTGGCATACTCCAGTCAACCACATAAGAACTTCTAGATCTGATGGCAGCTCAGAATCATCGGAGTTTGTGAGACAATGGTGAAAGATTTCCGACAGAACCTCAGTCGGCAAGCGCCAAAGCGCCGATCCGTGTCTCTTGTGCAAATTCAAGGACTGGGCGATCTTGTCCTTCCTTTCAACGAGCTGCTGGTGAAGATTGTTTATATTTTCCACAATGGTTTCCAGGTCCGAGAGCTCGAGTAAAGCTGCATCTAGCTGTTGTCGGCGTTCAGTGATGAGGGCACCGATGGACTGGTCTTCGAGCTCAATGGCAGAGTAGTTCACATTGAGGAAACGGGCCTGTGAGTACGCGGATTCGAGGTCTGGCATCTAGTGATCATGAATATAATGACATCCGATATGTGGCGGCAGACATACGGTTACTTGTGAACGTGCGAGCTGAAAAGAATGAACATTAGTACATGCAGACCGCGAGTACCTACAAGACTGGACACTTACAACGTCTTGCAGTGAAGTGATAATATCAGAGACCGAAGAGAACTTTGCTTTCGAGTTGGCTGCCATCCCGCCAATTAATGCCTGCATGTTGTTTGCCAACGTCCGCGAAGAAAAGGTTTCGAAGAGAGCGACACTAACAGAAAATGTACAAAGTTGAACCAAGTCACCGCCACTTGAATCTTGATGTTTGTGGTTGTAATTCAAACACCTTCGGACCACGGCAGGCTAATGGTCATGTTATCTTATCTTCTGGACTTGAGTTCACGAAAATGAAAGACTGGACCTTTCTCGTTTTCTGTTTTCTTCTCAGCTGGTCGATAATGCCTGTTAACCCTCAGATACTCGGTAAGTTAGAACATTCTCAGAAGGTACTCGAGACACCGCCATTGGAACATCCAACTCCTCCTGCTAAACTCCCATCTCACAATCCAACCCGCTCTTTCTGGATCGATTCCTCCCCGGACGCAAATCCACTCGCTGGTCATGGTAGCAAAGATCCTCTGCCTAGTGAGGCAGACATCTGCATCATCGGGGCTGGTATCACTGGCGTTGGAGTCGCGTACCACCTTATCGAACTCTTGAATAATGCCTCGCTTTCTGTCAAACGCCCGCTCAGGATCGTAATACTTGAGGCGAGAGGATTTCTGTCAGTTTTTCCCAAGCTGATTGTGAGTTTTTCGTACGGTGCTGACGCGTTTCAGGCTCAGGAGCGACTGGTGCGTGGAGCACTAAGTGTTTCTTTAGTTCCTCGTGCAGAGAATATTTTTGTAGGAAGGAATGGTGGACATCTTACGCCGGCCGCTTTCCTCGAGTTTTCTCAGCGTCAGGCATTATTCAACACGGCTGAGGCAATTAAGTCCTATGAACTCGAGCAACACACCGCTTCTCTGCTCGTCAAAATCATAGAGGAAAATGGCTGGGCAAGCGACACCGACCTCGTGGAAGGTGGACACATAAATCTCTTGTTCACAGAGAAGGAAGAAAAAGATGCGCACAAGGACTTCGATATGGCACGTCAAGCACAGCTCAATCTAGATGATGTGGAATGGCTCTCGAAGGAGGAAGTCGAGGAGGTGCTCGTTCTCGCTAGCCATCTCTCTAGTCTGACTCAACGCACTCATTACCAGGAATACGGTGCCCCTTACCCAGGATTCCGCGAGCCAGGGCATAATGTCTGGCCGCTGAAACTCGTTACGAAGCTGTACCAGCATGCTCAAGCACACGCTGGGCAATACGCCTCCCTCAGCTTGCACACTCGGACGCCGGTGACTGCAGTCACGCACGAAACGACCGATAACTCTTCCACCTATACAGTCGTGACAAACCGGGGTAGCATATCGTGCTCCCGCGTCGTCCATGCCACGAATGCGTACTCCTCTTATCTCCTTCCCTTCCTCGCAGGTCCAGCTGGAATTATACCCACTCGAGGACAAGTAATGACCACCCGTGCTTCTGTCGGTACAGATCAAATCAAGACACCAAGCTGGAGCGGAAACGAAGTAAGCCACTCCATCCTAGCCCGTCTTGTCGTGACCAATCTCTCTTTTAGGGCTTTGCATACTGGTTCCCCCGGCCCATAACACATGACACCGAAAAACCGTTGATTATCATCGGTGGCGGCCGGGAAGCCGTGTCACCCAGTTACGAGCTATATGTGGACGATGACTCCCAAACTCACCCGCTTGTTGGGAAGCGCTTCGCGAGTTCTTGCCGTCTGTATTCGAAGGTAAATATGACCCCGATTCAGAGCCTGAGATGGAATGGGTAGGTACTCTTTTACGTGCATGAGGATATCCCTAACGAGGGTTTAGACTGGCATCATGGGCTACACGAAGATGGGAGACCCGTTTGTACGTCTAAGCAACTCTTGCAGCTACTGTCGTTGATGTGTCCCTCGCCAGGTTGGTCCCGTAGCAGAATTACTCGTAGCCAATCCAGACGGGGACCTGTACAAGAAACAGTACATCGCTGCAGGATATACTGGCCATGGAATGCCACGCGCATTTGGATGGTAAGTCTTATATTGTGTGGCTGTACCATCTCGGACTCAATTCATACATGATATGGCTGCCAGTGCCGAAGTCATCGCGCAAATGATTTTTGCTGAGATTTCTGATAAAGAGTGGAAGGAGCCTGATTGGCTTCCACAGCGTTATCTGACATGGAACAGACGAGTCGAGTAAGATCTTACGGAGCGTGATGTTGTGAATTCCAAAAAACACTAGATATCATATGCTTGTATTCAGTAGGCCATATCGAGATACCCGCTAACCAGGTCATGTAACACACTTAGTTGCAGAATATTTCCACAGAATCGGAGTCTCGAACTGATGAGATCTTTCAAGGTACCACATGACGGATTCGTCAGCTAGGACAAACTGGTACAACCGTCCGAAACTAGCTAGGTGGCCAGCTGTATCAGATTTAGTGCGCGTGATGCATATTCGGTATCTACATATATACGTCATGCATGGACTTCACGTTATATATTGTCTTACTCGTTCCCTCTGTTTTTGGGCTCAGCTACTCATTTGTACTGTGCTACATAGTCAACAATAGCAGCCGAACTCCTCAACCTGTCGAGTCTACCGTCCCCTGTTACTCGTCCGAAACTTTTCGGTTCCCTGGAATAACGCCTCACGTCAGAGAGGATCAGGTCATCGTCTTGTGTGTTTGCACCAGCAGGTCTCCCTGAAGAGCCAGTCTGTGGAATCGCGCACTCGTTTCTCGTACCTTACTGGGTGGCTCGACTACAGAGTAAATATCAGGATGAGGTGTATGTTTGTAGGAGGGCGCAGCTTGACAAAGGCGTCTGGTCCGGCTCTTTCGGAAATATGAATTTACCGCTGGAAGCTTGAAGTCTCGGAACATGAGTGGCCTTAGTGTAATTTGTAGGACAATGCGCAATGGGGCACATGAAGTTATATGTCATTGATACCGGGAGCATCCATCTAATGTGCAGGAAAATTGTCATCACTATGGGATCCAAAATTCTCTGTTGTTACAACAACCCTTGTGCGTCAAGTGCACACTCAATAACGGAAGTGTGAGCTCGCAGCGAGTAAACCTTCGTAATGCGGAGCCCGCACCCTTTAACAAGGTTCTCCCACTCACGCTATTTCATCTTCAGCAACGCATAGGTCAAACCTTGTTTGGTACGTACCAAAGACCTCTCGCAACCGTTCATCATGGATAGCATATGCACTGAGTACCCGCTGACTAGTTTGGACGCTGAACCAAAGTGCGATGGAACACAATAGTCGGGGTGTTTATCATCGCCGTCCGGTAAGAATAATTTGGCACTCGTTGTAGCAGTCGAGTCTACGTTCGGGATAGCTACCATGTCGATGATGAGTATTTTGGACTGTAAAACATGTCAGATATAGCATATTGATATGTTGATCCGGCTATTTGCCTTGGGGCCCAGTGCGCGAGCTACGTTGCCCAATATTGCGGCCTGGGGCAAAGTCAGCTGTGTCACTTAAGTAGGATGCGCGCCACCAACCGCTTCTTCGTCAGGCCAATCATGCCTTTGGTATATAGGACTGGGGTGAACAAAGTCAGCGCCGAAGGGGACCAGCACTCACAGTATATGACGCAAGATAAAACTATACTCGTTTCCGATCCGTGGTTGAGACTGGAAAAGATCGTGGGCTTCCACCTTGAGTGTACCACTTTCTATATCACGAGGGCGGCGTTCCTTCATAATCGAACTTGTCAGTGCGACAACATTCTCCATGTCTTGCACGATGGCTTGGAAGGAAGGATGCCTACCATGATTGAGAATTCAAGAATGCTTGGAATATGATATATATAACTTACGCGTCTAGGATGGCCGAAATTAGACCGCCCTCTCCTCCTCCACAATCAACAATGATGGGCGTTTCCAGTTGTTCCCATGAGTAGTCTGCCACAATACTCAGCGTAGACATGTCACCAAGGACCTAGAACAGCAAAAGTCCAGTAAGCGCTGTGTAACTCTCACAGACATACTGACTTGGATATGATCCGCCAATGGAATAAGGCCCTGTGGATTTTGTATGACCCAGGAGAATCGTTGCAAGGGAGTCTTGAACGCGATCTGGAAAGCAGTCTGCGCTGGAGAACGCGAGAGTTTCCAATCCGATTCCGTTACCCAACATGGCATGGTTCCGACTAATGACATAAACCCAGGCGTACTGCTTGACTTAGTCTCTTGACGGGCGTTCATACGGTGAAAACATACGAAAGGTTCAGTCTCCGACCTGCGTGACCTTTGATGAAAGTGCGCGAACATCTGTTTAAAGCAAATGAGGAATCTTGGGTCTCCTGCACCCAACCGTTGGCTGCACAGCAGCGGAGAATGGGAACGAGCTTTTGAGAATCCAGTCCAAATGTTGAGGCCAGTTCAGCAGCTGGGATACCTTTGGAGGGATTTGACAAGTCAGACAGGTAGTCGATGATACTGGTCTTGATGAGGGTATCGAAAGAGGCAGCGCTATACGCTGAAAACTTCTCGTCCATGCGCTTATCCAAAGGGGGCTGGATAAGGTTTTTTAGTTCTCCCTAGAAAAGGTGCTCAGATGAATAAAAGGCAGGGCTCGGTGATAACCAACCAGGCATGCTAGAGGAAGATTCATGAAGGTTAGGCGTTGGTGAGTGTAAAGCATAGCGGCTTACCTAGAGAGAGGAGGCGAGCATTAAACAACGCCGTGCTGGGGAGGTAAGTCGTTGGGTCATCCAACGGGTGTTCTACTGAGCTGTGTTGACTCAGGGGAGGAAGCTGAGAGCTGTCCATCTCCTTGCGGAGGGTGTCAAGTGCGAAGTTCAAACATGCTTGAAGACGATCAAGTTCTGCGTGGGCCATGGCACAGGTACTGGTTGTGGGCAAGAAACAACTGATCAATAAAAGAAACGCTGGCGTGTATGGTCGGTTACTCCCTGCTTACAAACACCGAACAGAATGGTGAAAGACTCGGGCATTCATGAGATAAAAGTGGTAATACAAATGATGGGAGGATACGATAAGTCACTATACCAACGAGCGCGGGAGCAGCTTGGTATAAAGTGCTGGGGGCTAGCGAGGCCCCTAAGATCGGCGGGCCTACCCAACGATAACAGATGAGTCCGTGGGGTAGCTTGCGAGGTACTACTGTTGTACCTCTTAAAGAGTTGAGGGAGAGGATACTGACGACGGCGGGAGAAAATGTTGGGGACTCTCGGTTTAGGACCGGTGGGGGCTTACCCTCCAATGAGAATGTATGAGTCCGTGAGGTGGCTTGCGAGGGCCCTAGGGAGATCTGGCGGGTCACAGAAATGGGTTTTGTCTTCCAACGAAACGGAAACCAGGTCTAACAGACCATGAGAAGCCTCGGAAAAGTGCTGCCAATGGTGGGTGACTGGTCGGAGTAAATCTCTTGATCCGGGTTTGACCCATCAATGCATCATATTGGATGCTTAGCCGAAGCTGATCACTCCCGCTTTCCATACTTAGTATCCAAATTGGTAGCAGATATGTGTCAAGTATCTGTAAGCTCGTACACGAAATGTGCGAAGCTTGTACATCCGCCAAGTCACCTGTGTGCCTGCGTATCGCGAGCAAGGCAAGAAGTGGTGAAGCTTTGAAGAGCAGTACGCTACAACTTGAACAAACACTGACTGGCTGACTAAGCTACGCTGGCCCTCGCCTAGGGGTGACCCCGGACCACTTGAACTCGGCCGACGTACATGAATTTTGAACTACGCACCGACAGTGTTGTTGGCAAAACTCGGCAAAACTGGTTGTGCCCGGTCCTCGGCAGAACTCACGCGAAAGGGGGGTGGCAAAACTTGGTAGAACTCCAGGATATCCAAGACTCGTAGAGACGTAATTTAGCTCTCTGATAACATATTTTGAATTCAAGAGAACACGCAAAACGACGTCCCCACTGATAACTCATCAAGAGCGCACATTCTGTGATCTCGAATACGATCTGCACAGCGGTGTAATCTCTTAGTTGACACATTTGAAATACTCGGCAAAATTCATGCAAACCTTCGCACTCTGTGACATGCACACTCGTGAAGAGATTGTTGAGACTCCACAGGATCTTGAAGCATCCTTCGCATGGGCACCTTCGCTCTCGACTGAGCCTCGCAATGCAGATGACCTTCTCACTGGTCTAGAGAGTATCTCGCCTGACGACATTGCCGCTGAATTTGCAGCTCTCGAAGAGTTGAAAAGCATTGACGAAGTTGAAGTACTCGTGGGAAATTTTGATTTTGACGAGTTGGATCGGGTCGAACGACCACAGCTGTTCTAGATGCCCCCCACACTACGCACCGATCATCCCCCCTGCTATGTCCTAACTAACGATATTCCTCCGCTTGCCGCCACCCTTATAATCCCTTTTCTTTCTTTCCATGATTGATAGTATAGGCTACTCTCGCATCTTAAGCACTGTCTCCACCCACCAATATGATTGTGCTGCCTACCATACCCTACTACCGTGACCGCCTACACCCTGCAGCAGCTGCCTCCTGCCTCCTGCCATCCCTACCCACCTTACTGCGCCCTCTCGCGTTATTTCAGTGAGTTGTCCTCTTTCTCTTACTAAAGTCAATTTTTCCTACCTTCTTCTGCCCACATTTACCCGCTTGCATTTTCTGCACTCAACTCCATCCATGATATGTTTTTTCTTCTATCTCTTCCTTTTTATATATCATACCTTGTGCGCCCGCTGCTACCTTGTGCATGTGAGTTTTTTTCATTTCTCGTCTTCTAACTTTTAGTAGCCTCCCACTGGCACATCATCTTAAACCGTACCCCGCCTTCTCACACAATATTGCATTCTCGCGCCTTCTCGCATTGCCATCAATTTCACTTTTTCTCTTGTTTGTCCTCCACTCTGCCGCTTCAACCCATCATGCATCACGACTCCTTTCGCCTCGTCACCTTTTTTACGTTCAGTACTTGCCCCTCCTATATCTGTATCTCAACTTACATTCACACTTTATTTCTGTGCTTGTTGGCTATAACCTATAGCCTGAGTGTACTCTAGTAGCTACTGTAGTGCAATTTGATGTGCCCATTATTATTGTGATCGAATGCGAATGCATACAAATTCATTACCCGTGCAAGGGACCACCGGCCCGGGGAAGCACAAAATGCATCACGAGTTGCAATAACAGCATGGATTGAATGTCGCCCAAACAAGGGTCTACCGAGAGATATAAATATAACAAGGCTTGTAGGAGTAAGTATAAATCCTAGTCGCGTGCACGGACTTATATCGTAGCTCAGTGCTCACAAGTCTGTCAGTTGTTTGTAGGTAATGCCCGTTGATGGGAAGGACTGAGTTGGCGTGCAGCCCAACCTTATATATGCGCTCATCTAAAGGCTAGTTAAGGTTCTTTACTTCTTCCTAGGAGAAGCGCTCAAATGAACAAGATGCAGGACTCAGTTGGTAACTAACCAGGCGTGCTTAGGGATGATTAATCAATTATTGGTGGTATAAGTAAATGGCGTACCTACAGGGAGGCGGCAGGCTTCAAACAACGGTAGGTAGATTGCTGCGCCTTCCAACGGGTTCTACTGAGCTTGTGTTGGCTCAGGAGAAGAAGCTGAGAGTTTTCCATAGGTATCGAGTGCGAAGTTCAAGCATGCCTGGAACCGATCAAGTTCTGTGTGATGCGATTGATTGGCAAAACATGTCAAAGTCTCCTAAGCCTGTATAGGATCACCTGCCTTCCCTTGTACACTCGCACCCCACTAGCGTGATCCTCGACTTCCGAACCGTCAATATCAGCGGATATACAAATATTATCACGATTGCAAGAAAGCTGGCGCAAAGCAGTAGGAGCGAGATTGATCATTCTCTATCGCTGGTAAATGTGATCCCTATCATAGAATTGAAACTGTTAAAGCGGTCAGTCATCTGCCTCTCCTACATAAGGCTTGTATGCAGCTGGATTTGCACCTTATAACCTCCGCTTCAGGATATGGATCGAAAGCTGGGGGATCCACATTCTATACTCGCCTACATGGAATCACACGCCAAAGAAGCGGAATCAGCCAAACGACACGGTCCTCGATCAACCAATGACCCGGTTGAACATTTACCTACTTTGTTTGCATCCCTCCCGACTCCTGTACCGGTTGCCTAAGGCAGCCGAGTACGCGTTAAGTATTTGAACATAGAAGTAGCACCACACAACGATAGCTCATACACAGTCATCTCAACAAAAGGCAGCGCGTCTAAAACGGCCGGCAGGAACGTCGCGAGCCCGAGATGCACCCGAGACACTGGGGGTCTCTAGTATAGATTGTAATGTCCTACATAGAGTATCACTCTGCAAAGGACAGAAATTGGATACAAAAAAAAAAAAAAGCTGGGGGATCGTTCAATTTGGAATAGGCATGACGGATGTGAAACTCTAAACCAGATTTTGCATTTACTTATTGGCATCACTGACGCACTAGAGCGTATGAGTTTGCCAGCTGGAACCTATTGGTCTGTAGTAGTGGAACATGATTCGCCACACCACCATCTTGTCATAATTCAATTCGCCAGAAAAAGTCCAAAAGGTAGATCACCTTTTGCAACGCCTGAATTACAGAGCCACCTTCGTAGCTCATCGCTCTAAGACCGATGTTCGATCCTCAGACGTGTACTTGATATGACCCGACCAGGAGGAGCATACATACGCGTTCAATCACATAAGCTACACCACTTTATTCATGCCACATCCGCATCACTCAGCTTTACGAAATTTTCCTTGCATCCAGATGCGATACATCTTCAACTGCCGTTTCCGATTGACCAGAAGCCGGCGGTCGACACCGAGTTGTTCGATTGTAAACAGAGGGTGTGGTGGACAGTAGGACAGAGGACGAAGGAGGTTGTGGTGTACGTCAGAAGATGGACCTGAAGAGGGCAAGCTGAGAGTATCGTCAAATCCTAAGTTGGGGGTGTCCGCTGGCGTGTGTGAGGCGGGACTGGCAGTTTGTGATGGCGCAGGTAGTGACGTTGGCTCGTTATCTTCATCTTCGTCTACAATTTCTGTCATTGTTGATGTTTTCTGAGCAGGCGAGGCGCGGGATCCGGTGAAGATCAATGCAAGCTCGTCTGAATACAGCAACAGAATTAAGAAACTTGGTTGATTGAGTTTTATTCGCGACGTACCAAGCTCAAAGAAATAGACTCGTGTCTTATCACCCCGGATGTAAAAATTATCTTCAAGGAGACGACCGGATTTGAATCGCAGCTGCGTGAGATCATGTCTACCATAGTCGCGGAATAATACAAGCCCGCCAGGCTTGAGCATCTAATGGCAGGTGATGAAGTGACCGTCTCGGTGAAGCCATTTAAATACCTTATGGATGTTAGCGATAGCTTTGCCCCATTCGTCCGGGTGGAGCGCACTGAGCACGAACACCAGTATAGTAATGTCCACAGTCCCTGGCTCTACACCTGGTGGTAGCGTGTCCAGTGAGGATAAATCCCAGACAGCCGCTTCTATCTTGCCAATAGGCGGGGAGCTATAGAGAGCATTTGTCTACTCGTGGACTGAGCCGAAGACACGAGGATAGTTAACCTGTGCATACCTGCACTAATTTGACTGCATGGGATGAGTAATCGTAGGCGCGTATGATAAGATTTGGGTTTTGGTTCGCCGTTAGGAGCGGAAATGCAGCATTGCCGGCGCCTATACAAGGCTTAGGTATATTTCATCAAAGATAACACTAGTACTCACCGCATCCAATCTCGCAAATGGTTATATCCCCTGCCTGACTACATAAGATAAATCATTGATGAAGTACAATCCCTTACATCTGGTTCTGCCGCTGTCAGCAGCTCTGGAAATTCAAGATGTAACCTTCAGCTAAAAGGGTGAGGGTATCACCAAGGACAGAAAGAGTGATGCCTACCATTTTCTATTTCGGAAGAAATTATCGGCATTCGTCTTGTAAAAATTATCCCTATCAATCGAAAGCGTCAGAGCGAATGGAACGATGAAAAAACGAAACTTACGAACCAATATTTCGCAGGTTTTGCATTATAATTTTTCTTGTCGTCATCAGGCACTGGAGCAAGACGTTGCCTTGCCAATGATGCAGTTATCGTTTCAGTTTGATCTTCAGGGGGCGGAACATGGTCCCAAGCGTTCTGGGTCCAGACATCAGAGTCTTGCGTAAGAAATCTACACATTTGATGCATCAGATCAGGTATTTTCTGTGTTAATGTTCCTCATGGTTACCTGGATCCAAAGGGGGGTTTCTCAGCGTTGATGTCGTGCACCGATGAGCTTAGCTTCGGTATGCGCACAGGTTTGGCTTCCAGTGAAGAAGTCATGCGGAGCACACGGCACAGGTCGAGATCCTGATGGTGAAAGAAACGGTTTGTCCAGACACAGCAGCACGCTCTGGTGCAAATTATACCCTGAACGCGATCGGGAAAAAAAAGATCAGTAAACGTGGACTGCCAGTGGTCACTGCAATGGATGAGTTTAGCTCCGGATGTAACCGAAATCCGATGCTGATTATTGGCTAGGCTTCCTGAGCGCCCACCAAGCAACAGTCTCGTCTTCCTACCCGTCCAACACTGGGATCCAAGTTTTCTGATAACACAGAAAATTGTGTTCTGTCGCTGTTCTTGACATCGACCACCATCAAAATCTGCATCTGGTTGGTCTCCAGGTAGTATCAGACTGCTGCGCAGCCGTAGGTCTTGATCGACTTGGCCAACCAGTTCCCAATTCGATAATTGACCGGAATCATGTCTGCTCCCCAATCCAATGGTCGTCCTCCTCCACCCGGTGATGAGGATCTCCAGCATCTTTATGATGAAGTTTGGCGGATCTTTGGCGAAGAAACAGCTTCCCCAACCGAGCGCTCGCCAACAAGTGCGGTTTCTGCCCATACACACGAGCCCCACTCCAATAGTTCATTCCACGACGTTAACATGACTATATCTCCTTCGTCTTCAATCAGAAACGCCCTTAATCGTCCTCCTGGTGCGTTCTATATTCACTCGCATTGTGAGTGAGTAACCTGACTATGGCATACAGTACCTGCGCCCCAGCGACCGCATTCTCCTGAAGTACGCCCACAACCTGATACTGCGACCTCTCCTACACAGAGGAGATTGAGACCACTTCCGTTGCCTCCAGGTGCTTCTTTGAGTCCCCAGCCTCATGAACAGCCACCTCCAGTTGCAAGTACTTCTCGCCCTGGGACGGCCGGAGTTGATGGGTATGTCATCACATATTTCATTCCATTCAGGAAGTTCTCATCACACACGCAGGCGTCGTCAGCTTCCCCAAGCCCCTACGGTGCAACCCAATGGCTTTAATGGCAGCCGCCCACCCACAGGCTCTGCAACATCCCCAATTTCATCAACAAGTAAACCAGTCGCTACTGGCTCTCATGCTGACGGGCTGCCAAACATACATAAAGCCGTCCCTGCTGTTCCCTCGCACACCAATGGAGCGTCTGTTAATGGTGTGGATGTGTACCGTTTGCAACAACCAGATAGCAGCCTCGATGTGCAAGGCTACGGTGTCACCGTCCCGCCCAAACCATCCCCTCGACCTCCTGGCGCTTCGGCTCCGAACATTCCGGGTCTCGGCAATATGTTTGATGACTTCTCGATCGACCATAGTCCAGACGATATGAAGAACCGCCCATCTCATCGCCCTCAACAATCTTCTGAACAATTTCGTCCTGCGGATGCCTACCCCCAGCCTCATGGGCGATTGCATCCAAACGATGGCATCAATGGTCCTGCACCGTCTGCTCGGGTACATGATTTGCGTCATCACCCTTCATCATCATCCGACTATATCCCTAATTGTAAGTCCACACCAAAACGAGAAACTTTGATCGCTAACTCACACCATCTGTAGATCATCAAGATACTGACCCCAAGCTAGGCCGTGCAATTTCTACAGGCTCCACCACATCCTCGTTTGTAGCAGACTCATTAGGTCGCAATGTCTCAGTGACGACAGCAGCCACAAGTTACACTGATACCGACGGTCCAACTGCTAAAGTTGGGCCAACGATACTCAGCAGGGAAGGGTCCTACGGGTTCCCATCAGCGGGCCCTTCGGCACTTAAATACAGCCACGGTCACTCAGATTCTGGCAGTGGTGGTTTCCAAGGTGGAAGCGTGGACTCGTTAGCGCGTGCCCGTCCGAGCGTGTACAGCGGCACAGCTGGACCTCCGCTTGGCGACCAGGAAGAAGAAGAAGACGATGATTACTTTGACTCCGAGAGCGATGATCCAGATCCAGACAGATTTGTTAACTTCAGCTTGTTATCGCACTTGGCCGTCCGCTTGCGCGACAAGGTACCTCGCGGCACCCATGTGAAAAGCAGCATCCCTTACCCTCGTGCATTCACCGGGAAGGACATCGTCGTAAGTCCGCTGCTAGAATTCTGTGACAAAACTTGACGTAATGCTGCGGTTTCAGTCTACCATTCAAAGCCAAATCCAACGTGAACTGCTGATCAATCATGGCGTTTCGACCACCGATCGCCGTGCTGCCCTTCAGGTCGCTCGGAGTTTACAACAGCAGTTATTTTTCTACGAAGTTGAGTGGGGTCAGAAGCTGCTGCAAGATGGTGTCGAGGACGTGTATATGTTCCTGGATGACCTCGAGGGCAACTCTGAGGCTCACCGAGAGAGGGAAGAACTGCCAACAGCAGTCATCACTTCACTCACTCGGTGCTATGCGTCAGGTTGCAATGAGGACGACCCATGTTATTCGTTTGCTTGTCCACGTCGAGTAAGTTCCTGTGATCCCGTAGTCATGAGTTTGAGCTAATGTTTCTGTAGCAAGCTGGTCGGATTGTCGATTTAGGTCCCGTAGCCGAACCGGAAGTACACCACGTAAGTCACCATTCACGTTTGATTGATTGAATTGAACATCGACTATTGTCTCCACAACAGCAAACCGAAGACTGGTTGAGTACGGTTGATCCCGGCATCCTTCACACTCTTCCAGAAAGTGAAGTTCATCGTCAAACGTGAGCATCTTGGTGAACTTTGTTTGGCGCTGTACTAAAGATCCCACTAGCATCATCTATAAAACTATCACTCAGGAAGAGCAATACGTCCAAGACCTGGACACCGTAGAGGCGGTCGGTACCTTGTGTTACTTGATAGTTCCGACTCGCCTAATTTCCTCGTTTTAGCTGTTCATTCGGCCACTGCTGAAAGCAAGTCCTCCTGTCATGCCGGCTAATAAGTTAGACGAGTTTATTGAAGAGGTTTTTGGAAACATCCTGGATCTTCGGGAATGCAACAGGCGGCTGGTGGAAGCCATGTATGTTCGGCAGCGTGAGCAAGCACCAATCATCCAAAGGATTGGAGATGTGTTTTTGGAGGCCGCGAGAGAGTTCCGGTTTGCATATCCGACATACGTCGGACATCTGCCCCTCGCAGAAAAGCGCTTCAAAGATGAGATCGAGTCCAACGCGGACCTTCGCTTGTTTCTCGAGGTATGATATTTTGTCTGAAAATGAGGAGTCGTTGCTAGACTGTTTTGTAGGAGTGCTCGCGACAATCCAAGCAACAGGAAGCTCGTCGACTGGACTTGAAACACTTCTTATCGCGACCTTCTGAACACCTGCAGAAGTACCCCATTGCGCTGGAGGCGATCATGAAAGAGACAACTGAAGGCAACCCAGACGCGTACTACCTTGCAGAAGCCATCGAAGCCATCAGGAATCTTCAGAATGTTGCACAGCTCCGGACGTTCCAGACTGCAATGGGCAAAGGTCCTACTGGAAAATGGGAGTGGCACGATATCGTAGCCAAGGATGTTCGAGAGGGCCTTAGCAAGGCTGAGGCCAAGCGCCAGTCGTACGTTTGTCTTCCTTTGAGTTGTTATGAAATGCTCATTTTTGTGCAGCATTATATTTGAACTGATCAAAGGCGAGATGGCGTACGTCAGGGATCTAGAAAATATCGAGTTGGTGTGTTGTCCTTTGCAAGTACTCGATCTCAACATCATAGCTCATTCTCGCCACCACAGATTTACATCCAGGCCCTGCGAGAAAGTGATCCTCCAGTCGTTGGTCGTGAGAGGCTGAACGGTTTTATCACTGACGTTTTCCACAACTTTGCTGAGCTTCACTCGCATCATCGGAAGCTCCTAGACCAACTGCATGATATACAGCGCGACGAGCATCCAGTGATCAGGAGTATTACAGCACCTTTGTTTGACGCTGCTTTGAACTTCAGGGATGCATACATGGAGTACATCCCCAACTACCCTATCGCTGCCTATCGCATCGATGACGAGATGGCTAACAACATCGATTTCAAGACGTTTGTTGACGTGAGGCTTGTTCTTTTGCTTCGCTTTACATTTCTGACCATCATGCAGCAATGTGTACGGCATCCGGATGCTCACCGCCTAGACATGAAGAGTTTTATCAATCGTCCTATTCCTCGATTATTGCGGTACGAACTGCTCTTGAAGGGCATAATGGACGAGACACCTGCTACTCACGAGGATCGTGAAGCGATCCCTCAGGTCCTGGAGATCATAAAGGCTTTGGGCAAGGAGACCGAGCCGGGAGTTCAATCAGCGAAACAGAAGGTTCAGCTCTGGTGCTATAACTCAAATTTGCAGTTCAAGCCCAACGAGTCCGTTGTTAGTCTCCAAGAATTTTGTTTGCCATCACGTACTGAACGATTCTTGCAGGACATGGATCTTTTGAATGAAAACCGCTCTCTTATTCACGCTGGCAAGCTGCTGCGACAACCCGACACCGGCTTTGAATGGAATGGATGGACCGAGCTTTTCGTCTTGCTGTTCGATAATTACTGTAAGTTTTCCAACCCTTGTGTTGTATCGGAAAATTCACATCCAAATTCAGTGGTCATGACCAAGACAAAAGAAAAAGACGGTGTGACAAAATATAACGTTAACCGGAGAGTGAGTGATTGTCAGTATGGGATTGTATAATATCTCACTTGTGGCTTAGCCCATACCGCTGGACCTTCTTACTCTGGCCAGCTTTACTGATCCCCCGACACAGCGCAGCACAAGCATTCTACGTCTCGGCCTTGGTGGAGGGAACAGGCATGTAGAAGGCGGACCCTCTCCAGGTAGCGGTGTTCCTGACACCGCTAATGATTCACGTCTTGTATATCCTTGTACTATTCACTATAATGGCCGGCTTGGTGGTTTGCATACCTTATTTACGGAGTCTCAGCAAGCGCGAGCGGAGTGGAAGCAGAAGTTGGACGAGGCCATCGGCTTGCGCAAGGTTGTTCAGGAGTCAAACAAAGTCTTCGAGCTGGAGCCGCTCAGTACAGACACCTTCCTCGTGCCGTCCATATCTTCAGCTGCTGTACCATCTTGGAACCACGAGAATTCCCTCACGGGCAAGGTTACTTGCTCTGTTCCCTTTAGTGAGCTCAAAGCCTTTCCTTTTTCCATGCGTCTTACTGATACGTTTTTCAAGCTACCGCTGATGGACGAGCGTTGGTGGCTATTGGTTGTGCTGAGGGTGTTTGGATAGGTTTTAGACATGATTCAAGATGTTCGTGCACTCGTATTTGTTCTCTTTGCAGACTGACAAATCCTACTTTAGCTATGCGCCGTGTATTACATCTGAAGATGGTGACACAGTGTGCAATGCTCGAGGATTTCGGTATGTTCCTCGTACTTGCAGACAAGGTATTTCTATTAGCAATTACCATCACAAGATACTAACCTGCAAATAGGCTCTCTTTGCATACCACATCGAGGCTCTCGTTCCATCATCCCCACAGAGCGCTCATACGTCTCAGACACCA
The DNA here is from genome assembly GCF_016647625.1 of Suillus subalutaceus. Lineage (NCBI taxonomy): Eukaryota > Fungi > Basidiomycota > Agaricomycetes > Boletales > Suillaceae > Suillus > Suillus subalutaceus. The sequence continues at coordinate 158,501 of NW_024540272.1, read as the reverse complement.
CAGAGGGTTAATGGAACTAGGGACGTTCACTTCTTTAGCGTCGGCAACCAAGGTGGACGAACGCTAGTCATATACATGAAGAAGAAAGGGGTCAGTTCTGCGACATCCCAAGACGGGCCTACTAACAATATGAACAGCTCGACAGCGTCTTCCGTGTTTTGGAACCGGTGGTAGAAAAAATCAATGAAAGGAGCAAGGCACCAGCGTCGTTCACTTCTCGCTTTGGTATACGGCCTGCGCGTTCAGAGTGGTTCCGATTGTACAGGGTACGCGGCTATTAGTGGATGATGTTGTTATATTGATTTTTTTTCGTAGGAGTTCTTCCTTCCCTCGGAATCTTTTGACCTGGTCTTCCTCAAAGCAAAGATCGCGATTCTTTGCACCAAAGGCTTCGAAATCATGGATTTAACTGAGTATGTCGCGTTTACCCCCTCACCTATCCATTACTCCGTTTTAAACATTATTCAAGTTTCAAGAGTGTCACTATTCCTCTACGTGACGATGGCTACGAAAGACTTGCAAAACGCGGAGAATCTTGCCGGCCAATGGGGATGTTCCGCGTGGAAAATGAATTCCTTTTGTGCTATGATGGTCAGTCGTTTTGATTTGATCTTTAGTCAGCGCTGATGGTAAGACCCTAGAGTTCGGTATCTACGTCAACAAGCACGGCGCACCTAGTCGCAACACGGGCACGATTGAGTGGGAGGGCACGGCCGAGCGCGTGGCAATCCACTGGCCTTATATACTTCTCTTCGACTCCCGCTTCATTGAAATCAGGCACGTATCGTCGGGTCTGCTCGCACAGATAATTCCCGGAAATGAGATACGCTGTATTTGGGACGGTCGTGGCACCTGTGCCCCTCCATCGACTGGACCGGAAAGCTTCCAACAAATGAGCCTTGACCCCCGGATTCACTGTGTCATGGCTGCGCCGGAGCCCATTCAACACGGCGCGGTTGGGCGCCCACGCTCAGTGGCTCAGCACGTATTTGAGCTGACACCTACGACCCCGCTCTATCCACCCGGTGCACCTGGATCACCCAACAACTCGACGTACTTCCAGCAGCAAACCGTTTCTCCCCCGCAGTCTCCCAACCTCCTTCCGATGACATCCTGGAGATGATCACATCACACAGGCACCCTTGATGCTCATCGCGCATTTATTTCTACACATGTACATCCTTGTGGATTTCTGTCTTTTTCATTTTGTTTTAGGAATTTACATAATTTGTACCAGTGCTCAGCAGTCTCCGCTAGATCGTCCTGTCGTTGTTTCCGGTAATCGATTTGGTGACGGTTATGGACAACATTTCGGATGAATGGGCATTAGCTATTGATAAAACATGTACTGCTTCAATGCAACGTAGATATCATAACAAGGTCGACGGTAAAACTGAAATATTCACGGACATCCACTAAATCCTCTAGAAGCAGCAACACGACCGGCTGCCTCCATGTTCCCCGGTGTCTACCTGCACTGCTACTGGTTGCTGTTGTCGTTGCTGTGGCTGTTGTGTATTGGGGTCCGGTTGAGTAGTATCGGGATCTTGATCTTCATAAGGCACGATGTTCGGGTCTTTGCCAGGAGCATCCGCAGCAACAGTACGCTGTATATTACGCATCAGACATCCAAGACACATTTAGGAAAGTCGACCGGTCGCACCTCTTTAGCCTTCGTGAACGGAACATCGACGACGGGTGACGTTGCATGATGGGACGATCGAGCGAATAGATGTCGTAGGTGGGTTCTGAAGGTGGTATCGGCGGCGACTGGCGGTGGGGTCGTAGGTGGTGCAGCTACAGGTGGAGGTGGAGGATGAGGGCTCCTCGTCATAGCGAGCTTCAGTCTTTTCAGACGCCCGTGGCGCTGTTGAGGTCGGGGTTTGGAAGCTTGAGAATGCTGTAATAAACGATGTAAGAAAGAAAGGAAGAAGATACGCTGGTGCACGCACTTGATGCATGCCGTGGAAGAAATTGGGTTCTGTATCATAGCCATCTTGCTCTTGCCCCGGGATCTCCGCCTGCATAACGGTCAGTAGCGAAAGAGTTGAGGAAGGGAGTGCATACCCCAAGAATACGGTTATCCTGCTCAGCGAGCGCACTACATTGTTCTTTAAATTCTGAGTGAAACGGTGATGAGTGTGGTAACCTTGGGTGACGACACTGTAATCTTACCTTTGGACCAATCAAGGCAGCTGGCCTTTGCAGATTCATCAATGGCGCCCATCATACATGTGTGTGCTTTGAGGGCTTCATCAGGTTTGCCTGCCGAAAGGAATGCCTGGCACAGTCTCTGGTGGGTAGTGAGATACAATGACTCGAGATCCCAGCCGCGCTGAAGAGGGCGATGGCCTGGAACACGCAATCAAGCAGAGAATATGCGAGACAAACTGAAGCTACCTTGATCAAGATGAGAAAATGGTTGGTGTTCGAATCTTGATTTGTGAACATGGACGCGACGTCGAATGCTATCCTTGCCTCCTGCACGTGGCTTTTTCCGCAGAGGGCGATGCCCTTGGAGATGTAGCCTGTCAGTGAGGGCCGGATGCTGATGGACTATGTCACGAATGAAACTAAGCTTTTAGGGCCATGATGGGTCAGCATAGCTTACCTTGATTGCATCATCGAGGGCGAGGCCCCAGGCGTGTTTTCGGGCCATAATGAATGACCGATTGGCATATGAAGTAAAGTCGTTGGCGTCGGTGTGAATCACCTGGGTGAGTAACTCTTCAGCGGTGTCCAGATCCCCAGCGATGCACGCATTGCGGACTGTCGTGATAGCCAGGATCTGCACGAACGATGCTCGAATTGCGTTACGAGAGTTAAGGATGGAAACTCGCCTTTGAATTAGTATCACTGGGTACTTCCCACTCTGAGATCGCATCATCATAACCTCCGCTGAGGATATGCTTTCCGTCCGCGGAGAAAGCGACAGATTGCGGCGGGGATGAGTGCTGGAAGATGGCGATAGTTTGTCGATCTGAGAGCCGCCAAAGACGGACATCGTTGTCATCAGATGCGGAAGTGACGAGGGTGCCAGCGGGACGAATGGCAATGGCGTTGACATAGCTAGTGTGGCCTTCCCAGGAATGACCGACCTGCTCCCAGGTCAATGGATCCCACTCTCGTATGGTAGGATCGCTATAATTGCCCGCTGAAAGAAGGCGTGTGCCATCGGGCGTCCACGCGAGCGACCAGTTGGATGATGTGTGAGCCTTGAAAGATGCGACACGTTCCCTGGTGCCAGGATTATAAATTTGGATATTGTCGGATGTTGCGATGGCAAGAAGTTCACCACGGGAAGGCGAATATCGAACGCAGCGGACATAACCACCACACTCGATTGGTTGTCCTTGCATCTGCCACGTTTTGGTACGCCAAAGCTTCACCGTCTTGTCCCATCCACCAGTAGCCAGCACCGCACCATCCAGAGAAAAATCCAGCGAGCTGACTTCATTGGTGTGGGCTTTTATGGGTTGGATGAGAGCTTCACCAGTTTCACCGTGCCAGATGATGAGCTCTCCTTTGTCATCACCGCTTGCTATTATTTGACCATTTTGTGATACCGCCAATGCCTGCACCCGACTGCTGTGCCCCTCCATTTTCTTCAACACAACGCCTGTCTCCAAGTCCCAGAGACGAAGGGTATAGTCGTCCGAACCCGTAACCATTCTTCGCTTATCAGGGAAAACTGCGACTGCGTTTACGCCCTGCTCATGATCTTCAAAAACTCGAATGGGTGTGGTGCTTGGAATGAGTTGTGACATTTTACTGGCCAGAGGTTGATGGTGCTGAACACGGTCGGGGAATTGTGGGCGTCTTTCTCTAAGCTGCCGCAGTTACATGTATTATGTGTTTTTATGCTGCTTCACTACGCTGACTACTTTGATTCCCTAGACGCCGGCCAAGACACAAGGTCCGTTCCAGCAAGTGACATAATGCTCCCTAAACCGCCTTCCTGTGTACATGTCTCCGAGTCATGTCTCCACAGCTTCCAGAACATATATTTCCTCCCATCCAATGGCGATAGTGCAGCAATTGCTACTTCATAGTCAATGTTTGCTGCATGAGTATCAATATTGTTTCCCGTGTCCAGCAGTTAATCCAACACTTCATCATGTAACCTGGCCAAGGGTACAAGTACTGCAAATAGTATCATCTCCTTATCTCGTCGATTCCAAAGATCTGCCTGTTCACCAGATGTAGCCAAATTTCTCTCATCATGTCTCCAATCCGCTTCTAATGGAGGAATGTCCGTATTTGAATACATGTTTTATCCAAATCTTAATTTTCAAAGGTGTCACTTTGCTTCCAACCCTTTACTCCCCTCATCTCGGCTTCTCAGCCGATCCCCTGATTTCAGTTTTTCTCGTTCTACAGCAATCTTCCCATGTCCATTCTTGTTGCAATCCTGCACTACAGAAGTGTGCAATATGATCATCACACTCTACTAACATCGGTGAGCTCTCATTGCAGCTAGAGCTGCGCGAGCCCGCATCAATTATTGACATGTCACTGCAGTGTTCAACAACGTTCTTTTATCGATCACGGACTACATGGGCCCAATCCTCGATCCCACCGAGATATCAATCGAGTATCACAACCTTCAAGCAATCTTTCACGGTACAAGAACTTTCAGGTCCAAGGTTTCGCGAATTCTCACCTTACGACCCACTGTAGACCAGTATAACGAGTCTGTAAATTAGGTCTTACGATGTGTTTTGAATTTTGATGCCCGTGCTCTCCGAGGTCTGACAGGACAACGACAAGATCAATTATTTGTACTGATAATTCTATTTTCTCAGTGCTTACTAGCAGCACCTTCACACCTTCTCAGCGCATTTGGCCATCTTTCTACGCTCGACCTCTTGCCTACGTACGTACGTGCACTACACCGGGCTCAGTAACAGCACCGAAGAGCTCTCACCCAGAATGTCTGTCCTTCTTTACTGCGCGTCATTCCCAACAAAGTGGATGTTCCAGTAAGACGATAGTACGTGGCTGTCTGTTCCGTTAGGGGAGTCGTAGAGGCGCCGTACTGCCGCCCGGGTGAGTGCACTTTTCTCTCGTGACATGTTCTCAATGACTGAATACATATCCTGCGTCCTACCCGTCGAAGATGTTCCTTGGGCCCCGATCTGATATCCATCATTATGGTAGTAATCCATGTTTTTATTGGTCTACGACACCCTCGTGCCAATGCACAATTTTTGGACAGCGAAGGATGAAAGGAGCGTGCAATGTTCACTCGTCGAAAGACAAGGTGACGCCAATTTGTGGATCACTGCCAACTTGTTAGTCCCACTGCCGAAAATTAAAGAGGAACAAGAAATGGTAAGTAGGGAAGCGACGAGACTTGAGTCTAATACACATGTATATATGATACGTGCTCAGAGATCCATAAACTTTGAAATAAAAAATACAATTACAATATTTCTATGGTCCTGACGTCCATCAAGTCTTCAACAGAAACTATGTCGTCGACCTGCCCAATGATATTATTATCCGACGCGATCCTCTTGTATTCTATACTGCCCTGCTGCGCTAGCAAAAATGCACTGAAAGGCTGCCCAAGGCGAACAAGCAACCGCAATGCTCGTGATTCTAGGTCAACCACCTTCCGATTTACGGGAGGACCACTAGACCAGCCGTCTGAAGGAGAAGAGGGCGGTGTGCAATAATCCTCCTCGCTCTCCGTATCGTTTCCAAAGTCAGACGGTTCCACATATTGAGGCGGTTCTGCAAAGTTAGGTAGCTCGAGGAGAGACCGATCCCAGGGATGGGCAAGGACAAATTTTTGCTCAGTGGGCCTTGTCGGCCAGAACTGAACCAGGGCCTCTTCGGTGGTGATAAGCAAGTCGTGAAGCCCGTCTGCCTTCACTCTATACGTAAACAGAGTTTCCGGGGCTGCACTACGCACTCGTCTGACTTCCCTAACATTGAATGCAATACAAGGCAGATGCAGTCTCTGTGCTGCGAAGCGAGGGGCGTTCACATTCTGAAGCAGGGTATAAAATTTCGAAGCGAAATCCACAGCCACCGTCTCTCGCAGTAAAGAAACCGATGACTGAATTTCATCTTCGGGTAGGGGTGGTAGCTTGCATGGTGGAGCTTCATATGAAGTGATGGAGGCTGGTAGACAGCTATTGAACTCTGATGATTTTCCGATCCAATCGAGGCCAGTGATATCACCCGACCGTGCCACGATCTCCTGCAGAAGCCGCCCGAGAGCTTTGTCTTGCTTCTCGCCATAATCTACAGGCAGGCGGACACCAAAGATGCCAAACAACGAGTATGCGATATCTTCCTGACGTGTGGTAATGCGGGTTGAGGCCCAATGGAGTTTCTCTCGGGCGCCATTCATACTAGGACGGAAGGCTGCAACGACTGGTCGGTCTATGCCCGTCGCGTCCTTTAACTCATGCATGATTGCGGCGGACTCCTTGTGGTTGGGAGTGCGATCATCAAGATAAAGAGTCCAATTGTTCTGATAGAAGAGAATGACTTTGGCAGCGATGAATTCTTGAACAGTCCATCCGCGCGTGTTCCAAGCGCTCTTTGCCAGTGCGCCAGGCTTTGACGAAGGCGGAACATCCGACAGGTAGACAATCGTGAGCGCGGAGTGGAGATACCAGACGAACATGGAGTTGACCGATTCTTGGAGTTCGACATTGTTGCTCTTATCGATGCAGCATGTATCGCTCCATGCCCAGTTATGCCCCGCATCACGAGCAGTTTTGCAAAAGGACCGCAACTTCGTCATGCCGCCAACCGGATCCAACTCCGAGTCATACACGCTCCTGCCCTGGATATCCTGCAGCAGCGGCTCCTTCCCTTCCCACCTGTGTGATAGCGTGGCATATTGGAGAAACGCCATCACCACTTCTTCGATGTGCGTCATGGGGAGGTCTAGATGCGCGATTGTTGATGACACGAGCTCCTTATACTCTATGCTCATTTTGAAGGCACTGATCTGCGTCTCTCGATCGCATAAGAGACCAGTGGTGGTGTCGAGTACACGGAGCGGAGAATTGTCGAGTTGGGCATCAATGACCCGTCGAATAGCACGTTCTACTTCAGAAGGTCTGAGATACTGCTGGCACAGCTCTGGAGAAAGAGTTAAACATGTTGGCGAATGTATTATTCAAAGGCTTACCTCGTTCCTGAACATGAGGTGCATCATCCAATTTCGACAGCATCATCTCGAAGGTCTGGATTGCTTCATCATAACGTCGTGCACCATGAAGCGCTGCGTGCTTCAAATTGTATCCAATATAAGACAAAGAGTCGAGTTCAATGACCTATGTATCGCCACAATGAGCATTGGTTATGAAATGATAGATGACATCATACCTTCTGCGCATCAAGAAGTGCTTCTATCCATAGCATCTTACCCAACTTTGCCTTACTACGATTTGCAAAAAGAGCATCAGATGCAGGATTCAGGTTGATCACTGCCGAGTATAGGTCAATAGCCCTGTCATAATCGCTCGCAGTGAGGGCGGCATCTCCGTTGGTGACACAGAGCGCAATGCATTCCTGCTTGAAAGCTGAGTGAAATATGGGTGAGGATTGTGGTCTACATGACACCATGGACTCTGAACTTGCCGTTGGACCAGTCGAGGCAGCTGGCCTTCGCAGGTTCGTCAATGACGTCCATCATGTATTGGAGTGCTTCGAGGGATTCATCGGGTTTACCTGCCGAAAGCAATGCCTGGCACCGTTTCAGGTGGGTAGTGGGACACAAAGACTTGAGATCCCAGCCGAAGAGCTGCACAAAGCACTCAGTTATAAAAAGCATTATGTATGCATCATCTTGACGCACCACAGTCAAGTCCTCGTATATTTCATGAATGGTTTTCGATGAGAAAGCGCCTGATTTGACAGCAGAGGTAAAGTAATCAGCAGCTTCGCCGTGACGCGCGCCGTCGAAGGCATTGATTCCGAGCTGAACGCGTAGATATGTCTAATGTGCGAGTTGTACAGATCAGCATCCATGACTAAGGATAGCCGCATCACAATTACTTCTACGACACGACGCGCGAGAGGATCGGTATTCGGACAAGCGGTAGCCAGCTCTTCGATGAGCAATATGGCTTCCTCGTGTTGATCTGCGTTAAAGAGTGCGATGGCCTAATCACCCAATGAGGCAGAGAATATGCGAGACAAATTGAAGCTACCTTGATCAAAAGAAGGAAATGGCTGGTTTCTGAATCTTGATTGGTGAACATGGATGCGACATCAAATGCTATCCTTGCCTCCCGGACGTGGCCTTTTCCGCAGAGGGCGATGCCCTTGGAAGATGTAGCCTATTAATGAGGGCCGAATGCTGACGGACTGTGTCACGAATGAAAGTAAGCCTTCAGTAGGAGGGCCATGATGGGCCAGGATAGCTCACCTTGATTGCATCATCAAGCGCAAAGTCCCAGGTGTGTTTTCGAGCCATAACGAATGAGCGATGGGCATATGAAGTATAGTAGTTGGCGTCGGTGTGGATCTCTTGGGTGAGTAACTCTTCAGCGGTGGCTAGGTCCCCAGTGATGCATGCATTGCGGGCTGTCGTGATAGCCAGGATCTGCACAAAAGATGCTCTAATCGCGGTACATGAGTCAAGGATGGAAACTTGCCTTTGAATTGGGTACTGCCCACTCTGAGGTCTTATTATCTTGGCCTCCGCTGAGGATGTGCTTGCCGTTCACAGAGAAAGTGACAGATTGCGGCGAAGATGAGTGCTGGAAAATGGCGATGGTTTGTCGATCTGAGAGCCGCCAGAGACGGACATGGTTGTCTTCAGATGCAGAAGCGACGAGGGTGCCAGCAGGATGAATGGCAATGGCTTTGATAATGCGAGTATGGCCTTCCCGGGATGACCGACCTGCTGCCAGGTCAATGGATCCCACTCTTGTATGGTACAGTCGAAAAAACTGCCGCCTGTGAGAAGGCGCGTGCCATCAGGGGTCCAAGCAAGTGATGTTGTGTAACCAAGCTTCAAAGATGCGACATGTTCCCTCGTGCCTGGATTATAAATTTGGACACTATCTGTTGCGATGGCAAGAAGTTCACCAGAAGGCGAATATCGAACACAATACACATCATCGCACTCGATTGGTTCTCCTTGCATCTGCCACGTTTTGGTACACCAAAACTTCACCCTATTGTCCCATCCACCAGTAGCCAGCACCGTACCATCCGGAGAAAAATCCAATGAGGTGGTTCCATTAATACCGGAGTTGGTATAATCGGTGTGGGCTTCGATGGGTTGGGTGAGAGATTCAGCGGTTTCACCGTGCCAGGCGATGATTTTCTCCGCTATAATCACCGCTTGCTATGATTTGACCATCCTCGTGATACCGCTAATGCCCCACGCGGACTGCTATGCCCCTACCAGATCTTCAACACAACACCTGTCTCCAAGTCCCAAACTACGAATGTCTCCCGTAGGTTCGAGCCGGTAATCATTCGTCGCTTATCGGGGAACACTGCGACTGCTATTACAAACCGCTCACCATCTTCAAAAGTTCGAATGGGTGTGGTGTTTGGAATGAGCTGTGACATTTTACTGGAGGTTGATGATGTTGAGCGCGGTCGAGGGATTGTGGGTGTCTTTATCTAAGCTGCAGAGGTGCGTATATTGTGCGTTTTTATGTTGCTTCGCCACGCTAACCTACTTAGTTTCTATAGACGCCCAAGACACGAGGTAGCTCGCCTCCGATCCGGCAAGAGTGCTCCTTATGAGTGGCAATAGCCACCTTCCTTGACAGCACTGTGTGCATGAGTCCGATTCGTGTCTCCACATCTTCCAGAATATATATTCCCCATTCAATGGCGATAAGTGCAATTGATGTTCCTTACCCGCACGTTAATGGTGATACTTAAATCATCGTGAAGCGTTCCAAGAGATGCAGCTACTCACCAAAATTGACTTTAACTGTTGAACTTTGAACCTGTATATAGCGCTACATGAAATAAATTGCCCTCTTACGAGCACGAGGAGGTCCGCTTTCCTGTCCACTAACTGTGACCGCCCTCGTGAGGAGACAGATCGATAGGCAAGGCTTTCACGATATCCGGCGGAGGCTTTTCAACCCACATATTCTCACCTCCATCCTCCTCTTCATCCTTCCGTTTCTTCTTCCTCGGCATCTCGCTATCCCGATCTTGGTGTTTTTGATGCGTAGCAGTGACGACAATGACTGTCCGCCATCCGCATCTACATCAAAAGAAGCAAGCGTGCCACCCTTCGAACACTTCTGTTTCTTGTTTTTCTTCTACTTCTCCGCGTCTTTCGGTTTGGATCCCTTGGGTATGAGAGTAGGCTTGTACGTAGCCAGGTCAACATCTTCCACGATGCCATTCGCTGGTAGTGGCTTGACACCCGGGCCTGGTTTAGACGGCCTGACTGGCTCAGAGACGGCGGGGGCTCGTCCACCTCATCGACATCATCCATACGATCCTTCTCCTCGTCACTCTCCCCATCATTACTCGCAAAAATTGCTTTAAAGATGTCCATCCCGGGACGTTCATACGTGAGCACGTCATCCCCCTGCCTCACCTTCCTCCATGCCAATATTTGCAACATCGCGCTCGCTACTCCCGGAACTCCCACCCTCCACTTGCGTTATTCCTACGCTTGCACCCGCGAATTCGTCTGCGGACGCCGTGCCCGTGAACTCAGGCCCCGCGACCTGTGCTGACGGCCCAGAGGTATCGACAGGGACCTCAGAACCGGGTCCTTCACGCCAAAGCGCTTACACAGCAGCCGCGCAGGCTGCCACATACATACCTCACGCGTCATAGCACCATACATAGTACCCAGTCGAGCAGCATGCACCTTTGGGGCTTCTTCCTTGACTTCCTCCTTCGGCTTTTCCTCCGTCACATCCATGTCCGCTTCCTCTTCTGGCTATGCAGCAGGCGTGTGCAGGCCCTCGATGATCTTTGGCCTGAGATCCAGAACAGCGGCAGTTGTAAACCACCCAGCCATGGCTCCAGAAACGGGGCGGAATAACGCAGCTAACTTTGTATAATCACTTGTCTCTTTTGAGAACTCCTCGGGTGTCTGCCCAGGCTTCTGTGCGGGTAGAATTGCGCCTGAGCCAGGATTTGTGTGTGCACGTAGATGGGCAGTGTACCTTGCCTGCTTAGAGGGGTCGGCCATGAAGATCTGAAAACCTCGGAGAGCAGCTTGGGCGACGTCGGACTTGGTGTGTGTGATCCTGGGAGGTGTGGAGAGTGAGGGACCTGGCGAGGGGTCATCCGACGTGGAAGGGGGGACAAAGCGGCTTGCAGCAATGTTCTTGATGCGTTCTTGGTCTTTCTTGGAGATGTACTCGAAGATGGACCTGGGTGCAAAAGGGAGGGGTGTCTCACCGAGCGCTGCTCCCCGCTGTCCATAGCATGTAAGCACATGAGACCTGTAGAAGACGAATTTTGTCAAACCTGGCTCGCAGAGATGCCTGTTTTCTACTGGGCGTGCGACTGAGTTTGTGACGAAGGAGGTATAGCCGCGTTCTCTTTTTCTTTTGAATTAGCTTTCTCCCTCTCCTAAACGCGTTTGGGATTTGGCGTCCAATCTTTTGGGAAGTTGGTAATTGCAGATGTCCCATGAGCAATGTGCGCAAAAGAGCTACTGACCAAAGGTCCTCCACCATGGGTTTCTCAGACATGACGAACCCGTTCAAGTTGCAAGAAATGGTAAGTAGTGAAGTGACGAGACTTCAGTTCGATACACATGCATATACGATACGTATACTGTACGAGTATCATCTTTAAAGCACAAATGCAAACCGCTCAAAAATCCATAAACTTTGAAACAACAAATATACAACTACGATATTTCTATGGTCCTGATGTCCATCAAGTCTCTAACAGAAACCACGTCGTTGACCTGTCCAATGATATCATGATCCGACGCGATCCTCTTGTATTCTCCACTGCTCTGCTGCGCTAGCAAAAATGCACCAAAAGGCTGCCCAAGGCGAACGAGCAACCGCAATGCTCGTGATTCTAGGTCAACTACCTCCTGTTCTATAGGAAAATCACTGGACAAGTCGTCTGACGGAGAAGAGGGCGGCGTCCCATAATCCTCCTCGCTCTCCGTATCATGTCCAGAGTCAGACGGTTCCGCGAATTCAGACAGTTCCACAAAGTCAGGCAGCTCGAGGAGAGACCGATCCCAGGTACGGACAACCACAAAGTTTTTCTCGGTGGGCCTTGTCGGCCAGAACTGAACCAAGGTTTCTTCGGTGGTGATAAGCAAGTCGTGAAGCCCGTCTGCCTTCACTCTATACGTGGACAGAGTTTCTGGGGCTGGACTACGCACCCGTCTGACTTCCTTGACATTGAATGTAATACAAGGCAAATGCAGTCTCTGTGCTGCGAAGCGAGGGGCGCTCACGTTGCGAAGCAGGGTATAAAGTTTCGAAGCGAAATCCACAGCCACCGTCTTTCGCAGCAAAGAAACTGATGACTGAATTTCATCTTCGGGTAGGGGTGGTAGCTTGCATGGTGGAGTGTCGTATGAAGTGATGGAGGCTGGTAGACAGCTATTGAACTCTGACGGTTTTCCGACCCAATCGAGGCCAGTGATGTCACCCGACCGAGCCACGATCTCTTGCAAGAGCCGCCCGAGAGCTTTGTCTTGCTTCTCGCCATAATTTACAGGTAGGCTGGACACCGAAGATTCCAAACAACGAGTATGCGACGTCTTCCTGAAGCGTGGTAACGCGGGTTGAGGCCCAATGGAGTTTCTCTCGGGCGCCATTCATACTAGGACGGAAGGCTGCAACGACTGGTCGGTCTATGCCCGTCGCGTCCTTTAACTCCTGCATGATTGCGACGGCCTCCTTGTGGTTGGGAGTGCGATCACCAAGATAAAGGGTCCAATTGTTCTGATAAAAGAGAATGACTTTAGAAGCGACGAATTCTTGTACCGTCCATCCGCGTGTGTTCCAAGCGCTCTTTGCCAGTGCGCCTGGCTTTGACGAAGGCGGAACATCCGACAGGTAGACAATCGTGAGCGCGGAGTGGAGATACCAGACGAACATGGAGTTGACCGATTCTTGGAGTTCGATGTCGTTGCCCTTATCAATACAGCATGTATCGCTCCATGCCCAGTTATACCCTGCGTCACGAGCAGTTTTGCAAAAGGACCGCAACTTCGTCATGCCACCAACCAGATCCAACTCTGAGTCATAGACGCTCCTGCCCTGGATATCCTGCAGCAGCGGCTCCTTCCCTTCCCACCTGTGTGATAGCGTGGCATATTGGAGATCTGTCATGACCACTTCTGCGATGTGCTTCATGGGGAGTTCGAGATGCGTAATTGTTGATGAGACAAGCTCTTTATACTCTATGCACAATTTGAAGGCGCTTATCCACGCCTCTCGATCGCATAAGAGACCGGTGGTGGTGTCGAGTACGCGGAGCGGAGCATTGTCGAGTTGGGCATCAATGACCCGTCGAATGGCATGTTCTACTTCAGAGGGTCTGAGATGCTGGCACAGCTCTGGAGAAAGAGTTAAACAAATTGGCGAATGTGTTATTCAATGCTCACTCCGTGTCTGAACGTCGGATGCATCATCCAATTTAGAGAACATCGTTTCGAAGGTCTGGATCGCTTCATCATAACGTCGTGCACCATGAAGCGCTGCGTGCTTCAAATTGTATCCAATATAAGACAAAGAGTCGAGTTCAATGACCTATGTATGGTCACAATGAGCACTGGTTATGAAACGATAGATGGCATCGCACCTGATGCGCATCAAGAAGTGCTTCCTCCCATAGCATCTTGCCCAACTTTGCCTTACTACGATCTGCAAAGAGAGTATCCGACGCAGGATCCAGGTTGATTGCGGCCGAGTATAAGTCAATAGCCCTGTCATAATCGCCCGCAGTGAGGGCGGCATCTCCATTGGCAGCACAGAGCACACTGCATTCTTGCTTGAAAGCTGAGCGAAATATGGGTGAGGATTGTAGTCTACATGACACCACGGACTCTGGACTTGCCATTGAACCAATCGAAGCAGTTCGCCTTCGCAGAGTCGTCCACTTCATCCATCATGCATTGGTGAGCTTCGAGGGCTTTATCAGGTTTACCCGCCGAAAGGAATGCCTGGCACCGTTTCTGATGGGCAGTGAGACACAAAGACTCGAGATCCCAGCCGAACAGCTGAACAAAACACTCGGTTATGAAAAGTATTATGTATGCATCATCTTGACGTACCACAGTCAAGTCCTCGTATATTTGAGGTATTAATTTCGATGAGAAAGCGCCCGAGTTGACAGCAGCGGTGAAGAGGTCAGCAGCTTCGTCATGACGCGCGCCATCGGAGGCATTGGTTCCGAGCTGAACGCGTAGATATGTCTAGTGCGAGGTGCAAAGATCAGCATCGATGACCAAGCGTAGCCGCATGACACTTACTTCCACGACACGACACCCGAGAAGACCGGTTTTCGGACAAGCGGCAGCTAGCTCTTTGATGAGCAGCATTGCTTCCTCATGTTGATCCGCATTGAAGAGGGCGATGGCCTGAAAACCGAAAAGAAACAGAGAATATGCGAGATGAATTGAATTTACCTTGATCAGGAGAAGAAAATGGTTGGTTTCTGAATCTTGGATGGTGAACATGGATGCGACGTCGAATGCTATCCTTGCCTCCCGGACGCTGGCCTTTTCCGCAGAGGGCAATGCCCTTAGGAGATGTAGCCTGTTAATGAGAACTGAATGTTGATGGACTATATCACGAATGAAGCATAAGAGGGCCATGATGCATGGGTCAGTATCACTGACCTTGACTGCATCATCGAGGGCGAGGTCCCAGGCGTGTTTTTGTGCCATAACGAATGAGCGATGGGAATATGAAATATACTCGTTAGCGTCCGTGTGGATCTCCTGGGTGAGTAACTCTTCAGCGGTGTCCAGGTCCCCAGCGATGCATGCATTGCGGGCTGTCGTAACATCCAGGATCTGCACGAAAGATGTCTAATTGTGGCGCATGAATCAAAAATGGAAACTTACCTTTGAATTGGGTACTGCCCACTCTGAGATCTTATTAAATTCGCCTGCGCTGAGGATATGCTTGCCGTCCGCGGAGAAAGTCACAAATTCCGGCGAAGATGAGTGCTGGAAGATAGCAATGGTTCGGCGATCTGAGAGGCGCCAGAGACGGATATCACGATCGTTGTAAAAAGATGCAGAAGCGACAAGAGTGCCAGCAGGATGAATGGCAATGGTGGTGATCTGGTTGGTGTGGCCTTTCCACGGATGACCGACCTGCTTCCAGGTTGTTGTGTCCCACTCTTGTATGATACCATTACGGTCTGGACCAACGCCTCCTGTAAGAATGCGTGTCCCATCGGGTGTCCACGTGCAGAGTGATGTTGCGTGAGCCTTGAAAGATGCGACACATTCCCTCGTGCCTGGATTATAAATTCCGATATTCCCGAATGTTCCGATGGCAAGATGTTCACCAGAAGGCGAATATCTAACGCGAGCCGCGCTCCCGCTGGAATCAGAGTCATACTTGATTGGTTCTCCTTGCATCTGCCACGTTTTGGTACACCAAAACTTCACCGTCAGGTCCCTTGAACCAGTAGCCAGCACCGCACCATCGAGAGAAAAATCCAACGAGTTCATCCAGTCGGAGTGGGCTTCAATGGGTTGAGTGAGTGAATCACCTGTTTCACCGTGCCAGCCGATGATCTCTCCTTTTGAATCACCGCTTGCTATTATTTGACCATCTCGTGATACCGCCAATGCCCACACCCAATTGCGATGTCCCTCCATCTTCTTCAACACTACACCTGTCTCCAAGTCCCAGACACGAACTGTCTTGTCGTCCGAGCCCGAAACCATTCGTCGCTTATCGGGGAAAACTGCAACTGCCATTACGGCATACTCATGATCGTCAAAAGTTCGAAGGGGTGTGGTGCTTGGAATGAGCTGTGGCATTTTACTGGAGGTTGATGGTGTTGAGCACGGTCGAGGGGTTGTGGGTATCTTCCTCTAAGCTGCAGAAGTGCGTGTATTGTGCAACTTTACACTGCTTCACCACGCTAACCTGCCTCATTTACATAGACGCCCAAGACACGAGGTAGTTCGCCTCCATTCCGGGAAGAGTGCTCCCTGCAAGTCATAACTGCCTGCACTGTGTACATGCGTTCGACTCATGTCTCCACGGCTTCCAGAATATACCTCGTCACGTCCAATGGCGTAGTTCACTTGCTACTTCCTGGTCCTCGAATTTGGCTGACAGCTACATAGATTGCCGCATAAATATCATTGTGGAGCAATTTCTCCAACACTTCATTGTGTAACCTGTTCGAGTGCACATAGCTTACTGCAATATCATCTCCTCATCTCGTCGATTCCCAAGATCTGCCTGTGCAACTAAATTTATCTCCTCTCGTGTCTCAAATCCGCTCTTAATAGAGTAGTTTCCACCTTTGGAGACACGTTTTATCTGAATCCTAAATTTCAAAGGTGTCTGCCTTGCTTCCAGCGTTTTGCTTCTCGCTTCCTCTCAGTTTCTCAGCCAACCCCAGCACAACTGGTTTCATTTTTTCTAGTTCACCACTTAGCTTCCCACGTTCTTGTTACAATCCTGCACTACAATATGGTCGCCACAGTCTACTAATATCGGTGAGCTCTCACTACAGTCAAAGCGGCGCGAGTCTGCATTTCATTATTGACGTATCATTGCAGTATTCAGCGATGTTGTGTTATCGATCGCGGAATACATGGACCCACTCTTCGACCCTACACCACTCGAGTATCGCAACTTCAAGCAATTTTTCACAGTACAAGAACTTTCAGGTCCAAGATCTTGGGATCCCTCACCTTACAACTCGCTGTAGATCAGTATAAAGAGTCTGCAAATCATGTATATGGTGCGTCTTGACTCTCGATTCCTGTGCTTTCCAGAGTTTGAAAGGACAACAACGACAAGATCGAGCGAGCGCATGTCAAAGAGTAATCTTACTCGACGGCATGCGCATTAGGTCCAATGAGACCCGTGATGATTAGGAGTTTGTAACTTTGTATCGTATCGTCATCACCCGTCCCCAAGTCACAGACTAAGCAGCTACTCACAGTTCAATCGAGCATATGATAGCGCCCAGTTCTGCCGAAATCTTAGACGTGTTTTCCCGAGGCTCACATTTGGGTACAACTACCGCCTACTACTAGTGCGGTACGTATACACCAAGCAAAACGAAAACCAAACGCGCCTGGGAGGAGCTTGGGAGGATTCTAGGGCTCAGTCAGACGAGAACAGACTGTCAGTGCCTTTCAAAATGCAGACATGCACAACGGCCGTGGCAGTCGAATGGTTTATGACAACGAAGTCTTAAGACTCATACAAAGTGATTATACGTGGGATCCATTATTACTTTGAGGGAGGGGATGTGGGTAATGTATCTTGTTCACTGCTCATCTGTCGTTGTCACTCCAGTGTTGAAAATCCGTGCCTACAGGGAATAATTTGTGCGTACCAAACATGTCGTCAATTGTTCATGAGGCCCTGGTTGTACAGCGCGAGCTGCAAGCTCACGTACTTTGAGGAGTGTGGGGGTATCGAAACACGGAAGATATTTGCAATGGTTGTATATAGCGAGATTCAAGCAAGCATAAATTGGCAAGTGACAGATCCTTGCATGCACGAAGTACATCCCTAATTACCCTATCATTGCTGTCTTCCAAGCTACTGCTGATATCGATGAGCATTAGTCCAAGATATTCATGCCGTATTGTTGGTTCTCCTTGCATATTCACAAATATCACTCTAGCTATCCACGTATAACTTCTCGAGATGGTGACATAGCGTGAAACTTGAATGTGTTTCTCGTACATGCAGTTAAGGTGTGATAACAAGCTTCCGTTTTTTCTCATCGTCACCGGGGTCGAGTGCTCGTATGTCTCAGAGACCACAAAGGGTTAATGGTATTCACTTCTTCACCGTCGGCAACCAAGGCGGACGAACACCTAGTATAGTACTAGTAGCACAGAAGATAGTAAAGATAAGCCGATTGCATAAATACGTGAAACCCAATATCATCATTTTATGAAATGCGTTACGACCAAGGAAGGAATGAGGGCAACATATTCCGCTCGCTGTTCATCCGTCGTCACCATTCCAGCGCCGATAATCAGGCTCTCCAGGGGACAATTTGACCGTGTCAAGAGTGCTTTTACTTCTTCATGAGGCCATGTTCGTGAACCCGAAATTTCAAGTATGCGTAGATTGGGGAGTGATAGAATATTGAACAAGCCAGGTAGTAGGGAGGTCGCGCTCATGCCGGCTTCGAGGATGCGTAAGGATTGAAGTGCGGTGTGCGTCAGCACCAGGGCCGAGTCGGTAGCTGGTATTCGATCGCTTGCATGTTTGTGAATCACTAACGAGGAGAGGTTGGAACATAGACGGATTAAGCGGATGACCACACTCAGGGAACATAACGAGGCCTCGATATGTGTCAGGAGAGCCAATGTGGGGATACGAGATAAGTCCCCGTTGAGGGAGAACAACCCTGTAACCTTGAGACTGCGCACAGTCGATGGAAGTACCATGATGCAGGTCACAATGCTTGATGAAGTACGAGTGGTCGTGTTGTTTAAAACCAGCTCCTGAAGTGCTGAGAATCCCCCAAATACCTCGGGGGTGCCGCGGACACAAGGGATAGAGAGATATGAGATATGATAGCCGTGAGGCTGAAGAAAGTTTCGCAACTTGACCATCTGGTTTGCATAACAATCGATTACCAACGAGAGCGGGCGTCCTCGTGATCGCTTCAGGCATAAGCTGTAGAGATTTTCTTGTTGCTGTAAGTTTCTTCGGTTCTTGAGGTTCAAGTGCAGCCTGCACCATAAATTGGGCATGTCCACAGCAACCTTCCTCCATTCTCGGCATATTCTGGTCAATAGCACGGGAGCTTGGTTTTGTGCGAGCGACAGGTGGCTGTCTTCCGGAAGGCAGTAAACAAAAATCTGGGATAGGATTTCAGTTGGCAGGCCCCGGAGAGATGATACGAGTCGCTTGTGCGAATTCATGGACTGGGTAATCTTGTCCTGCTTTTCGACGAGTTGTTCGTGAAGGTTGTTGAAAGTATCCACGATTTTTTTCAGGCCTGACATTTCGTGCAAAACATCATCCAACTGCTGCTGGCGTTCGGTGATAATGGCACGGGTGCTCTGGCCCTCGACTCGGAGCTTGCTGTCAGGGCGATCGTTGGTGAAACTAGAGTACGGAGTTTCAAGGTCCGGTATCTGGTCATCATCATTGAACAACATCTCCGAGATATCATGCAGAATTGATGACATACGATTACTTGTGAACGATCGGTAGCGAATATATGCGGCTGTTTCTTATTACATTCAGACCCGAGTACCTATAAAACTGAGCACTTACAACATCATGTACCATCTTTTGCAGTTCATCATTGATATCGGCAGAGAACGAGGAGAACTTGACAAGTTTTGAGTCATCAACTGTCTGCATGTTGTTGACAATGTAACGCGGGGCAGGTTGAAATGTTCGAGGAAGATGAAAATAAATTATACCACTATTTGACTGCTTATAAACGTCTGGCTAGGTCACAACACCAACGCCACACGGCAGCACCTGTGAAAGGGGGGTATGTATAATATTTGCGCTTCAGTGAAAGAACGTAAGGCATGGAGCCACTTTACACAATCACACTTGTTGAGATCACTACGTACCTTGCATAGTAGGTCAAAGGCTAGCCAAAAGGCTTCCCTTTGTCCGCTGTCCGAGTCATGCCACTGCTGCAACGTTGATAACGGTGCCTTTATTCTCTCACCTCCTACTAGGATACACATGAGGTGCAGAGTAATCACTGGAATTATTACAGGAACAATGAGACAATGTCGATTATGTGAACAATGTACGAGTCGGTGCTGATAGGGCACGGATGGTGAGTCTGGATCACTAGTTGACTGCCTAATAAAGCCATAGACACATTAGCTTATTTGGAGCTGCAAAGCGAGATAGCTTACAAGGCAGTAGCGTCATAAAGTGACTATAAGGCTCTAGTCCAATATCGTTACATGTAGTAATTGCGACCATGATGCATGGGATCCACGACTACTTCGAGGGAAGGAATATGGGCAATGTATGTCGCTTGTTGTTCATCTGTCGTCATTACTCCAGCGCCAAAAACCAATCTCTCCAGGGGACAATTTGACCGCGCCAAGAATGCCGTCAATTGCACATGAGGCCATATTGCTTCATAGCGAGCTTCAAGCTGAAGTAAATCTGGGGGTGGCAGAGCGTCGAACAGGGAATATATTTGCAATGGTTGTATATAGCGAGTTTCAAGCAAACGTAGATTGGGGAGTGATAGAGCAATGAACAGGTCGGCTAAATGTATTGTGCTCTCGAGTTCATGAGCAATACGTAAGGATTGAAGTGTGGGGTGCGTGAAGGGCTCGATGGTTCGTGGTAACTGCTTGGTATCTGCACGAACCGTTAATGACGAGAGATTGGGACACAGATGGAGCAAGTGAGGCACTAGATCCATTTGACCAATGGCAACCTCGAGATTTGTCAAGTGAGCCAATAGGGGATTGAAGTCAGAGAAGTCCTGGAGGTAGAATATGGGCCATGTTGCTTTGAAGTCGCGCATACTGAACGACAGTCGCGAAACAGATTGTGCAATAGCTGGAATAGCGGAACGACTATAGATGCCTAATGTCAGCTCCTGAAGTGCTGCGAGGTCTGTTAACACATGTTCAGGTTTGTGGGCGTTGAGGAAAAAAGAGATAGAAAGAAACAAGATCTGATTGATGTAAGGTTGAATAAGGCTTTGTATTTTGGTGGTCGCGTTATCTGATAAGCAACAGATTTCCAACGAGAGCGGAAGTCCTCGTGATCGCCTGAGCCATGAGTCATAGTAGAAAGCTATCGGCTGCCAGTTAATGTCATGAACTCCATCGGCGTTCAACCGCAGCCTACACCATAAGTTGGGAAAACCCATAGCAATATCCCTCCATCGCCTGCAAATTCTGGTCAACAGCATGGGTGCTTGCTTTGATATGGCCCACAAGTGACGGCGTGGGAGACAATGGACAAAAATTTGGCATATGACTTCGGTTGGCAAGCGCCAGAGAGCCCTTGTAAGTTTCTTGTGCAAATTAATGGACTGGACGATCTTGTCCTTCTTTTCGACGAGCTGTCGGTGAATACTATTGATAGCGTCCATCACTGTTTCCAGGCCTGAGATCTCGTGCAAAACTCCATCCAACTGCTGCTGGCGTTCAGTGATAATGGCGCTGATACTGTGGCCTTTGAGCTCGATGGCAGAGTGGTTGGCAGGGGGTAATCTGGCTCGGGAGTATGGGGTTTCGAGGTCTGGCATCTGACTATTATAAACAAATGTAATTGATGCATCATACGGATTCGACATACAATCACTTGAGAACGAGCGAGCTGAAACGAATGTTAATTATTGTTATATTCAGACTGGCAAGCACCTATGAAACTAAGTTCTTACGACGTTCTGCAGTACACCGATTGCATCAGAGAGTGAGGAGAAATCGATTTTTAGGTCAACTGTCTGGCTCTGCATGTTGTTTGCTGCACAGGTTGAAACGTTCGAGGAAGATGGCAGTTTGAAGCTGGTAATCTCAGCTTCCGGTTCCCGCTTCCGTACTAACAAGACGATTATGTACAAGTCGAACCAAATGCTTGCACTTATCTCATACGAACTTGGCTGGTTTCACAACGCCCGCCATGATACCTACTGACCTTGCAAAGCGACTGAACAGTGAATACTTGTCATCGAAGGAAAATTGCACTCCATGGCTTCGGGAAACTCGATACACTGCGCCAAAGCTTTTCAAATGCACGTTACATCGCCGACATAACCGATCATTAACGTCAGAGACAGCACACACCGTTGGGATCTGGAGAGTCGCTGAGATAGGATGTGCGGCGAGCAAGTGATGAGAGCCCATGACCATAGATGCACTTGACACTGGGTTGACCTTGAGTTCCTTGTTGACTGCCACTGCAGGAAAAAGGAAGCTCGAAACATTGCAAGAGACACAGCTACCCTCCAGAATCAATGTCAACTTTTGAACTTGTATATATATATAACATAGCAGAATATGACGTTACATGAAATCAATTGCCCTCTTACGAGCACGAGCAGGTCCGCTTTCCTGTCCACTAACCTGACCGCCCTCATCAGGGGACACATCAGTGATAGGCAGGGCCTTCACAATATCCGGCGGAGGCTTTTCAACCCACATATCCTCACCTCCATCCCCCTCTCGATCTTTCCGTTTCTTCTTCCTCGGCCTCTCGCTATCCCGATCTCGGTGTTTTTGACGCGCAGCAGTGAGCGACAATGACTCTCCGCCATCCTCGTCTACAGCAAAGGAAACAAGCGCAACACCCTTGGAACTCTTCTGTTTCTTGTTTTTCTTTTCCTTCTTCTCTGCGTCTTTCGGTTTGGATCCCCTGGGTATGAAGGTAGGCTTGAACGTAGTCAGGTCAACATCTTCCACGATACCATTCGCTGGTGGTGGCTTGACATCCGGGCCTGATTTAGACAGCGCGGCTGGCGCGGAGAAGACAGAGGGCTCGTCCACCTCATCGACATCATCCATACGATCCTTCTCCTCGTCGCTATCCTCATCGTCACTCGCAAAAATTGCTTTAAAAATATCCATCCCGGGACGTTCATACGTGAGCACGTCATCCCCCTGCCCATCATCTTCCCCCAAGCCAATATTCGCAACATCGCGCTTGCTACTCCCGGAGCCCCCACTCTCCACTTGCGCCGCTCCCGCGCTTGCACCCGCGAATTCGTCTGCTGACGCTGTGCCTGTGAACTCAGACCCTGCAGCCTGTGCCGACGGCCCAGAGGTATCGACAGGGACTTCCGAAACCGGGTCCTTGACGCCAAAGCGCTTGCACAGCAGCCGCGCAGGCTGCCACGTGCACACCTCGCGCGTCATAACACCATACATGCCCAGTCGAGCAGCATGCACCTTCGGGGCTTCTTCCTTGACTTCTTCCTTCGGCTTCTCCTCTGCTACATCCATACTGTCCGCCGCCTCTTCTGGTTGTGCAGCAGGCGTGTGCAGGCCCTCGATGATCTTTGGTCCGAGATCCAAAACAGCGGCACTTGTAAACCGCCCAGCCATGGCTCCAGAAACGGGACGGAATAATGCAGCTGATTTTGCATAATCGCTTATTTCTTTCGTGAACTCCTCGGGTGTCTGCCCAGGCTTCTGTGCCGGTGGAATTGCGCCTGAGCCAGGATTTGCGTGTGCACGCAGATAGGCAGTGTACCTTGCCTGCTTAGATGGATCGGCTGTGAAGGGCTGAAAACCGTGGAGAGCAGCTTGGGCGATATGGGGCTCGGTGTGTGTGATCCTGGGAGGCGTGGGGAGTGAGGGACCTGGCGGAGGATCATCCGACGTGGAAGGAGGGGCAAAGCGGTTTGCAGCGATGTTCTTGATGCGTTCTTGGTCTTTCTTGGAGATGTACTCGAAGATGGACCTGGGTGCAGAAGGGAGGGGTGTCTCACCGAGCGCTGCTCCCCGCTGTCCATAGCATGTAAGCATGTGAAATCTGTAGACAATGAAATTTGTCAAACCTGGCTCGCAGAGATGCCTGTTTTCCACTGGGCGTGCGACTGAGTTTGTGACGGAGGAGGTATAGCTGCGTTCTCTTTGTCTTTTGAATTAGCTTTCTCCCTCTCCCAAACGTGTTTGGGATTTGGCATCCAATCTTTTGGGACATCTGGTATTGGGAAGCTGGTAATTATGAATATCCCATGAAAAATATACGCGCAGAAAGAGCTACTGACCAAAGGTCCTCCGCCACGGGTTTCTCAGATACGACGAACCCGTTCAAAGGCGGTCTCCCATCACGAAATGTTACTTGCCCGGTAGAAGGTCTCTAGAATTCATAAGCTGAACCGTAATGTCCCAGTTCCCTTGGATGAGGGCTTACTTGAGGTTGTGCTGCTTTTCCAAAATCCCGTGCGCCTTGCGATCGCGAACTCATAATCACCCGCTCCTCATCGTGCACATCATTCGCATCATATGCATGACGATTCCTACCGTGGACCTGGGAGTGATCATAAACATCTAAGTCGTCGTCGTCTGCATCATTCAGCGCGCCAAGCCCAAAACCACCTGTCTCCACGGGTCAGAGTCAAAAGATCGCACACAGCAGCAGCGGCGAGAATACGCGCCAGCTAAACGTGGGTCATTGGACTGTTTGGAAGCCTCAGGCGCAACGCCAAGACTCGCATGCAGCCCTAGTCCAGGGTCATAGCCCAAGCCATGGAAGTTATCTTTCCTCTCGACGATGATCAGCGGCGTGTCTCGAGGGGCGTACATGTGCTTCTTCCCTTCCTCGTCTATGTCATCGGCGGAAGGCACGTCTGGGTCACGGCCAAATGCCATTTCACGCTGACGCCATGTTATCCGTGGGCCGATACCCTGGCCAATGCGCCAGCCCATTTTCTTCAGAATGCGAGCGCCTACAGAGTCCTTGGGCGCTGGGAGGAGAGACCGCTCGAGTGCGAGGGTGATTGCGCTTGGTGAGGTGGGTCCGGTAAGCGATACATCGTATGAGGAGATATAGTGATACGCACTCTTTGTCGTCGGCACCCTCACCACGCTTTCTCATCTCATCTTGTGTGCCTCCCAGTAAATCCATCTGTTCATGCTCATCGACCAGCTTTTGGTCATCACGCATTCCTGTGAGATCTTCTTCGTCCATGAAGTCCTCTGGGCGGGAAGGACGGTTCTTGCTCGTGGCCCTGTCGGACCGGGAAGATATGAATGTTGATGGTGTCCATCCTGGAGTAGAGCGCTAAATGGCATGCTGCATAGGAATTTCTCCCCGGAGGACGTACCTTCCTTAGAACCCACTGTATTAAAGTATCCAGCAGAGAAACCGCCGGTAAAGGCACCATGCAACCTTCTCCGTCCCTTCTCATCCCTCACCTGAAAGATATCTTGAGTTTGGAACAAGAGCACACGCAGAAGAGCTCACCTCTTGCTTCCATAACGGTACGAACTCGCCTGTGTCTTTCGACTTTTCGAGTGGGGGGTAACGGGGTGCCGATCTGAGGTGGTCATGGAGAGTGGGCAAGCTGTGAGGATGGGAAAAAGTTTACGCACAAGACAGAAGTTCTCATTTGCCTTTCTGCTGGATGTATCGACGCCTAGGTCACCGAGCTTGCGCTTCAGCCTCGCTGTGCTCATCGTGGTCGCTGTTGGATCATCTACAGTCCAGAATAGTAACCCTAAAATGCATTCTAACCCTAATAACTGAGGCTGAGTGATTAGTCGGAGTTTCTATTGAAGTTTGTTCCGGAGAGAGAGTTTCTATATTTCTACACTGCATGTAAAATGTGGTGCTCTATGACCTGTCCTGGATAAGGAGATTAATAGGTATGGTTCGAATAGCCGATTGAAGTGTTGATGTTTTCTAGCTTGAGCGGATGACGTCCATGCTGATTTGACATCAAACAACCCCGGCCGGGCTTCACAAGTATTCCCTCCGTCTTCATCCTCCTCCACTCGTCACTCAACCTGCTCCCTACCCTTCGCCATCTTCTTCGCTCTCCCATTCATCCCTCCTTTCCTCCCGTACCCCTACTCTCCCCTCCCTCTCCTCTATTCCCTCTTTGATGTCTTCCTCATCATTTCTGTCTTCCCTTCTTGAATGCATCGAATTCTTCCAAAAATTTAACTGTTGCCATGATCCCTTTCTCCGTGCCCGTGATTTTGCTGGGTACGAGGTGGCAATATACTTCACGCAAATGAAGTTTGTTCTGGACTCTCAGAAGTTCTAACGCATGAGTCAAGGTGATATTTCTAGGTTTCTGTTGAAAAAATGTAATCTCGAATCCCACTTAGTCCTTGGAGAGGCTGAAATGCTCAGTAGTGGCTATGTGTTTTGTTTGACAAGCTACTTGGGGCTTTCTTGATTTGCATGCCAGTTCAAAATCGGCGGAGGCGCCCAAACCCGGCTTATTTTCCAATCAACTCCCTCAAAGTCAAGAAAGCATGGACAATATGATTGTTCCATTCATCCACACCTCTCCCATATTTTTTGTACTGTCGAAACTGTTATGTCACCTCAGTTATTCACTCATGCACCCATGAGGTCTGCAGAGTTCGGGAGGGGACATGCCAGTTCACCATGACATCTCTTGGCTGTTTTGCCCTAGGGAGAAATTTCAAGACTTCATTGCTACAGAGCAGGACCAGTTCTCAAACACCACCTTGCATCGAATCCGGCTTGAGGGGCACACAGTTTGAGCCACCAGCATCTCCCAAGATTTTCAGGCTAGGTGTGCTATGACTACGTTAGGTGCAACTGTCACGAATTCCAAACACAAATCATTATTCTTTCCTGAACACTCGTGAAACCTGCAAAGACATTCGTAAGACACCTGTTAAGCGCCCGTCACAAGCGCCTGTCGTTAGCACTCAGTCAACGTCTGTACCGATAACCTTCACAAACCCTAACCCGAATTCATCCTTTACATTTCCGAACTTCTCTATCCCATTAGCACCCACTACCTTTATCTCCGACATCCCTGATTTCGACTTCCTTTCACAAGCGATTAAGTCACGTGACTCTAGAACCTTTGAGAACCCTTGCACAGCTGTTACACGTTTCATGACATCATAGGTGTAGTTATATTTAGATCATCGTACAATTCCCTTTTCTATTTAATGATTGGCTAGTTAGTTTAGATTCAGATTCAGTCTCCGCTTCAATATATGTATATAGGTAGCTCATTGTAGTCAGTAGTTCTTTAGTTCAAACCTCTTTTGTATTAGCTTACTGCTAGCAATCCTAAGACGTCCCTGCTCCTATCTTCTTTTTGTTGTGATACCTTTGTTTGAGTCCTAGTCTCTGCCCCTGCGTTAATTCGTTATAAGGGTTGTGACATTAGGTTTGAACTATAAGGGGACTCCGACTCTACGCATTACCGCTTGCACACTTTATCCTTTGAAACTTTGTCCAGCCAAGCTTAGGCTCGATAAACGTTCAAACGATCCGTTATCAACTTTTCACTGTGTTCTTTAATTCTTGACCTCTATAGTCATAGAGTCAACGATTAAACAACAAAACCATTTTATATTGCCCGGTCTAAACAACCGTGACCCTTGATTCTATCACTCTCCCCTTTGCTCATTTGAGCGCATTCATACCTATCCGCTTTTGTAGTTAGTAGTCCTATACCAGGCCCTGCCTTACACTGCAGCCGCTGTCCTGCATGATTTGGGAATCATGCATGGACATGACTACTAGGTATCCCCCTAAAAGACAAAGTCTGTTAGCTTAGTCCTCAGACTAGTCAACCCATACCTTGGTATCAAACCTTGGTCCAATAGTTTCAGTTTTCCCTCAGTGATTCATGAATCCACCATGTTTTGAAGAAAAGTCATATGTGAGATGGGAATCACATAATGACCTAGTTGATATGAGAAGCAAAATGAAGGTTAATGTATTGCCTTTCATTTGGCTTATTCACTTTGGCTAGAGAAACCCATAGAGAAAAGTTCAAAGCCTAACAAAAACCTATCTAAAAAGCCCGCGTATTGTGTACTATTATTTGTTCCATTATTTCTGAGTTGTTTTCTCTAGTGTTTCTTTACTTTGCTTTTCTATTAGGATGCTCTGACTAATCAGATGCTTCATAAAATTGTACCTACAGGGTATGATGTCATAATGATGTCATAGGACTTCACCTACACTCCTGCAGGTATTTTGGTTGAAAGATATGATATCATAGTGATGTCATAATGATGTCATGTTCCATGGAATTTGCTAGAACATTCCAATGACTCATAATGACTCATAGTGACTCATAGTGACTCAGAATGATGTCATTATCCCACCATGAATATTCTGGAATGTTCTTTTGCACCTGCTAGAACATTCTGCTCCAGTTTTTGGAATATTCTTCCCACATTCTGAAGTCATTACATCACCTTTTTACTTACATAATATTCCCACACAAAATGTATATAAGGAGAGCCCATTCTCCCCCAAAAAATAGATCTCCCACTTGTTGCATTCAAGAACTTCCACTTGAGCAAATTGAACTCTCACCTAAGAAGCTTCAGTCTGAACAAATTGCTGCTTACAAAGCCCATTTCCTTTGTAAGAACTGTCCAGGCAAGTGCAGGGAAAGTGTTTCCCTTGAGATTACGTAAGTTTCTTGCGATAGAAACCCAGTTTTGTGAGACCAGTGTTCTCACCACGTAGTGTTTACTGACCAACACGAGCTTTGGTCACCGTTGTTTTTTGTGAGACCAGCGTTCTCACCAGGTATTTGTATACTGACCAACACGAGCTTTGGTCATTGTTGTTATTTGTCATTGTTTTATATTTGTCATTTGTTGTTATTTGTGAGACCAGCGTTCTCACCAGGTATTTGTATATTGACCAACACGAGCTTTGGTCCACGTAGTCACATTTGAGACCAGCTTCTCAACAGTTAACCGTATATTCAGGAAACCAGTTCAAGTGTCTAGACGGTATATCCTAGACAATCCCATAGTTTCAATCAGAGATAATAAAGCTCCGGCTAAGTTAATCTGACTGATTGGTTTAGCGAGCCTCCCAAGAACTCACACGTTATCTACCACAAAAGAAGAAAAGTCGTAGACCGTGTTAATCGAGGACTGGCAAGAAGTCTTATCCAGTGTAATTGTGGTGTCATTACATTCTTACACGTATTTATATAAGACCCTCGGTTATTAAGACACCGCCAGTATACGGAGGTGTTCACGACATTAGGCGTGTCACTGCAACTTTGAGTGCTGACCCAATACCCTGCCTGCTCAACGTTACTATAACTTTCTTTTTACCTATCATCTTTTCTTTGTACGATACGTAGGCTACTCTACCCGAGTTTAGAAGAGTTGTCTAGCGATAAGTCCTACGCACAGATCCTACCGAGGATTTAGAAACGCATCTAGTCGAGAACTGTCGCTTGTAAGCTTCGGCTGGAAGAGCGGACATGTCCTTCTAGTGTGTTCCCTTGGAAAGTGTTGGCAAAGGCACCTAGTTTCTCTCACTTGGCGAGTATAGTTGTTACGTACACATCTTTTGTAGTTAGTATCTAGGGAAGAGTCAGTTGGGTTTTACCAGGACCCTTTGACCCTGAAGTACAAGGTAGATCCAATCAGATATCGGGGACCGCTTCAGTTTTCCATTTACGTACTCCTTTTCTCACCCTCCGTTTTCATCATCATTCCCTATCGGATGAGCCATTACGACTAGCTCATCATTCATCATTCCTTTTCAGGTAGACCGTTACGACCAGTCTACCATCAGTCATTTGTGAATCGGGTTCCAGAATACAGCTGGCACAATGACAAGAAAAATGTATTCCTTGCAAGAGTTTAATGCAATGGGAGAAGTGCTCAACGGAGAACCTTTTGTATGTTACCGTTGTGGAAAGCCAAACCATATTGCGAGAAATTGCAGAACTCCGTCTCCACAGAGAGAGACAACAAGACGAACTCATGATATTCCCACGAAAGAAGACACCCTTCCAAGTTGGTTTATAGAATCCTTAACTCATGGAGAAGTAAGAGGAGAAGCACCCAAATGGTTCAAAGACCTAACAGCTACACCACAAGGCAAAAATTTTTTGGCAAAAGAGAAAGCCAAAAGAAATCAACCGCCGAAATGGTTTAGAGATTGGGTAACTACTAGGAAAGAAGAAATCCTAGAAGAACCAGTAGAAGAAGACGTGTCTGGAAGCAGATATTCGATTCTATCAAACTTTGCGGATGTAGAAGAAATATACCTACGATCAAAATCAGAACATTTCTACATTCCAATAACGTTGAAAGGAAAGAAGAAGACTGTGGACGTTAGAGCCCTTGTAGACTGTGGGGCATCTACTTTATTTATCAATAGGAAGTTTGTATTGGACAATGACGTTCGGTGTCATAAATTATTAAAACCTATTCCGGTTAAGAACATAGATGGTTCTTTAAACGCCGCTGGATCAATGACTCATTACACCGAACTAGGTCTAAAGATCGGTAACCATGTAGAAGACAAAGCAGCCTTCATGGTTACAG
The DNA here is from genome assembly GCF_016647625.1 of Suillus subalutaceus. Classification (NCBI taxonomy): domain Eukaryota; kingdom Fungi; phylum Basidiomycota; class Agaricomycetes; order Boletales; family Suillaceae; genus Suillus; species Suillus subalutaceus. Next base: position 128,398 of record NW_024540272.1, on the reverse strand, counting down.
ACTTAGGAAGCGATGATGTTATTATTGGCATTGACTGGTTAAGATATCACAATCCAGAAATAGACTGGAATGCAGGACAGTTTTCGTTATCTAGGTGTCCGCTTAAATGTATTATGAAAAAGGAACAAAGACAAAAAAAATAGAGAAAACAGAAAAGCACAAAAACAGGCAGATGTGATTCCGGATCTGATTCCCACAGAAGAGGATGACGATGAAGATATGAACACAAGGAAGGCGACATGTGAAGAGGTAGAAGATGAAGAAAGTCCTGAAAGATGGATTAGATACAAAGCCTCGGTCGCCACAGAGCAGAAGGTAGCAGAAGAAGCTACAAAAAGAAGAAATCTGTAGAAGAGATGGTTCCAGATTGGCTTCATGATTACCTGGGAGTGTTCTCAGAAGAAGAGTCCAAACGATTCCCCAAGAGAAAGAAATGGGATCATGCTGTGGATCTTAAAGACGACAATGATCTTCCTCCGAATGCGAAACCTTATCCCTTGTCACCGAAGGAGATGGACACATTGAAAGATTGGTTAAAAGCCGAGACTGCACTAGGACGTATTAGAGATTCGCAATCTCCAGTTGCAGCACCTTTCTTCTTTGTGGCCAAAAAAGATGGCAAACTTAGACCTGTAATGGACTATAGAAGGCTTAATGAGAAGACAGTGAAAAATGCATATCTGCTACCGAGATCTCAAGACCTGATTGATGCCCTTACTGGTGCTACAATGTACTCCAAGATGGATGTATGATGGGGGTATAACAATATTTGGATGAAAGAAGGAGATGAATGGAAGGCAGCTTTCAAAACGCCTTTTGGTCACCACGAACCAACCGTAATGTATTTTGGGTTGACGAACTCTCCAGCAACTTTCCAGACCATGATGAATGAGATATTCAGAGATTTAATAGACGGCAAAACAGTGGTCGTTTATATCGATGACATCTTGGTCTTTACAAATGGAAACAGAGAGCAACACCAGAATGTCGTGCGAGAAGTACTCAAACGATTGAAAGAAAATGACCTGTACTTGAAGCCTGAGAAATGTAGCTTCGAACAGTCTAAAGTTGAGTTCCTTGGGTTGATTGTGGAAAAGGGCAGTGTGTCTATGGACCCCCGTCAAGGTAGAAGGAGTATTGAAATGGCCTGTTCCCAAATGCATAAAAGAAATACAAGCATTCATGGGTTTTGCCAACTTCTATTGAAGATTTATACTTGGGTTCTCAAACATTGCCAGACCAATGAATGATTTGCTAAGAAAAGATGCCAAATGGGATTGGACAGAGAGACAGCAAAACGCTTTTGATGAGTTAAAGAAGCGTTTTACAGAAGCTCCCGTCTTAGTCATGCCTGACGTTGAGAAGAAAATGAAAATAGAAACCGATGCTTCCGATTATGCAACAGGAGCAGTTCTATCTCAATTAATGGAAGATGATCTATGGCACCCAGTGGCTTATTACTCGAAGTCAATGAATGATGCAGAAAGAAATTATGACATCCACGACAAAGAGTTATTAGCAATCATTCGTGCGTTGGAAGAGTGGAGGCACTATGTGCAGGGAAAACCCCAACATGTGGAGATCTGGACAGATCATAAGAATCTCAAGTACTTTATGACGAGTCAGAAGTTGACAAGAAGGCAAGCCAGATGGAGTTTGTTCCTGGTGGAGTATGAATTTACGCTCCAACATAAGCCTGGTGTGGTCAATGACAAAGCAGACCGTCTATCTCGGAGAGAAGACCACAGAGGGGGGGTAGAAAAACGATAATTCTGACCCCATTTTGTTGAAACCGGAATTTTTCAAGATCAATGCTGCTAAACGAGGCCAGATTCTCATAGAAGGAGAAAGTTCGCTCATGAAAAAGATAAGAAAGAGCATAGAACGAGAGCCTGAAGTAATGAAAGCACTAGAAACGCTAAAAGCAGCACCAGTGCAATTGCACAGAGGAATCAAAGAATGGAATGTTGAGGACGGATTGGTGTTGTTCCAAGGATTGGTATACGTTCCAAATGATAAAGAGATTCGCCGAGAAATATTGGAGTTGTTTCATGACTCTCCACTGGCTGGACATCCTGGACGTGCCAAAACCTTAGAATTGATTTCCAGAAATTATTGGTGGCCTTCAATGACGAAGTATGTCCATGATTACGTAGATGGTTGCGATCGATGCAAACAGACGAAAGTGTTCCCAAGTAGACCAACGGGACCTTTACAGCCAAATGAAGTTCCAGAAGGACCTTGGCAAACGATCTCATGTGACCTGATAGTGGACTTACCAAAGAGTGAAGGATGCGACAGTATATTTGTTGTCGTTGATTGATTTTTGAAACAATCGCACTTCATTCCCACCACCAAAGACGTAGACTCGAAGGGAATTGCCGAGCTATTTCTAAGAAATGTATGGAAACACCATGGTACACCGAAGAAGGTGATTTCAGACAGAGGAACACAGTTCATTTCAAAGTTTATGGGACAAGTATCAAATAGATTAGGAACGAAATGGTCTGCCTCGACCTCCTATCATCCCAGAACAGATGGACAAACAGAACGTGTAAACCAAGAAGTTGAACAGTACTTGCGCATGTTTGCCTCGTACAGACAGAACGATTGGGTATCTTGGCTGCCAATAGCAGAGTTTTCACACAACAATGCAGTCACAGTAACCGGTCACAGTCCATTCAAAGTCCTCTATGGATATAATCCTGAATTCACAATATCTCCGGACTCTACATCCCTTATTCCCGCCGCCGATGAGAGAGCTGATCAGATGAGAGAAGCAAGAGATGATGCAGAAAACACTCTGAAGATGGTTAATGAACGCATGAAACGCTTCTATGACCGAGGAGTTAAAAACGCACCTCAGTATCAAAAGGGAGACAAGGTCTGGCTAGACGCAAAGAACATCAAACAACGTCGTCCAAGTCAAAAGTTGTCAGATCGTCGTCTTGGGCCCTTTGAAATACTAGAGAAGACTGGTGAAGTGAACTACAAATTGAAATTGCCAGAGAGCTATAAGATTCACCCAGTTTTCCATGTGGAATTGCTTACTCCATATTATGCATCTCAATTGATCCCTCATTCTCAACCCACCCGACCACCTCCAGACATTGTTGACGATCAGGAAGAATTTGTTGTAGAAGAAGTATTAGATAGCCGACAATTCCAAGGAAAAGTGCAATACCGAGTAAAATGGGAAGGATATCCAATAGAAGAGTCGACATGGGAACCAGAAGAAAACGTTAAAACTCCCCGATTCTAATTGCGGAATTCCATAAGAAGAATCCCACGGCTGCTAAATCCAAACGAATTCTAGGATCTATTCTTGACACAGAAGAATTCGCTCAATGGAGAAAGAAAAACATCCGACCATCCTACATTCGCGATGACGCTCATCCTAGAGAGGGGGTAATGTCACGAATTCCAAACACAAATCATTATTCTTTCCTGAACACTCGTGAAACCTGCAAAGACATTCGTAAGACACCTGTTAAGCGCCCGTCACAAGCGCCTGTCGTTAGCACTCAGTCAACGTCTGTACCGATAACCTTCACAAACCCTAACCCGAATTCATCCTTTACATTTCCGAACTTCTCTATCCCATTAGCACCCACTACCTTTATCTCCGACATCCCTGATTTCGACTTCCTTTCACAAGCGATTAAGTCACGTGACTCTAGAACCTTTGAGAACCCTTGCACAGCTGTTACACGTTTCATGACATCATAGGTGTAGTTATATTTAGATCATCGTACAATTCCCTTTTCTATTTAATGATTGGCTAGTTAGTTTAGATTCAGATTCAGTCTCCGCTTCAATATATGTATATAGGTAGCTCATTGTAGTCAGTAGTTCTTTAGTTCAAACCTCTTTTGTATTAGCTTACTGCTAGCAATCCTAAGACGTCCCTGCTCCTATCTTCTTTTTGTTGTGATACCTTTGTTTGAGTCCTAGTCTCTGCCCCTGCGTTAATTCGTTATAAGGGTTGTGACAGCAACCATATCCAGATGCACGACTTGTCTCAGGAAGCATAGAACGATTCTGAATCGAGGGACCACCCTGCGATTGGTACTCTTCCTGTGGTTATAGTCCGTCCCATTTTTGGTACAATCACCTTTCAAAGATATACAGATGGATGTAAACTATAATCAATCCTTCGCCGTCACTTCATACAAGGGGTGATTTGGGGTCAAAAAGCTGTTTGTTTGACGGATGCAAACACAAACAATCCTGAAGATAATGAAGGCCCGGTCTCGTGTGAATTATAGACTCAAGGCCTACCAGCTCCTATGCATCCTGACGGTCCAACATTGATGCACACACGCGCCCAACGAGTTCCCGATCAATACTGTACTCTCACGAATGTGCTCCTCCACTTGCTCTTCTTGCTGTATCACCCTTAGGGTCAGAGTGTGGTTCCTGCGCCTTGAGCGACATCCAAGTTGTCCAGTTTAGTAATGTTTGTTTCGTTAAAGAGAAACCACGAGTTATCCGGTAAGTCAGACATGTCGTCACAAGAACTCGCTGGAACCGTAAAAGTTACCTGAATATATGTTGATAGTGACCCCCCCTGCAATTTGGTTGCTTCACATTGTTACAACACAGCCATTCGGGCTATAGACCGGCCATTTGCACCTCAAGCAGTGGGAGCTCTGCATATGTCTGGGGAGTGTAATAATCATGGGGGTATTTAATTCATCGGTCTTCAGACTGAACTGTAGATCAACATCAACTGTAGATCTTAATTACTTGGTCTGTTCAAAGACTAGGATGAAAAAGCTTGTCGTTCACATACTACAAACATTAAAACTTCTCCGATCAATGGATGATTGACATGAGGCAACCAACATTGGTTTATGAACTCCCAGTATGCCGGCCTTATTTGTGATTCCTTGGGAGGATCTGGTTTCTTACCTCTGATGACATGTCCCAAGACCAGAGTATCCTTCTTCACATTGTAGTAGGGTACCTTGCCAGTCAAAACCTAATGAAGCATGCGCAAAGTGAATCATGCGATCAAAAGATTAGGCTATGAACCTGTAAGATGATACTGCCAAATGAGTATATGTCACACTCGGTGCTGAGCAAGGTCGACGCCTCACCTTCTTCATCGCCCTCTGGTATTTCAAACAGCTCTGTAGCTGCCCATCAGATATTTCCCCTGATGGAATTTATGAAATAGGAGGTACCAACGAACTCCACCATAATAGTCGAAAGACCAAAATCAGCAAGGCATGCCCAACCATTGCGATAAATCAATACATTTGACTGGAATGTCGGGACATGAATGATGAGGAGTATGACTTCGGTACATTGCTATACGCACCCCTGTCAGATCGCCATGAATTACTGATTTGCTATGAACTGAGCCAGAATAAGTGTTTGAAAATTAGGACGATCTGAAAGACGACTAACGGTATTGCAATCCAAGGGCGATATTGATCAGCTGGAACGTGTCAAAAACAAGCGGCTAGAGGTACTCACAAAACGGCTTACAAGGGAGAACCTATTTTCAAAAGATAACATGTCGTGTTGGCATTCAAGAAAACCGGTAAGGGCTCCATCATCGGCCCATGGGCAAATCATTGCAGGATAGGGCCCGAAGTTGTTTGCTACTCCCCAGAGTGGGAGGATACAATCATGTTTGAGACGGCCACAAACTTTCAGCTCGCGATGCACTTTCTAAACCAAATTGTCATCTGATAGATTGACGTGTCACAGGAGACTACACTACCTTGACTTTCTGCTGCATTGCAATATCGTCATCTGACTCAAAGGCACAGATGGCCTTCACTGCTACCTACAATACATTCAAGATAGATCACTAGGAAATGCTAACAGGTGGGCCTACCCGGACAGTCCCATTGGGAATCAGTAAACAGCACCTCCAAATATCTCCAAAGCCTCCAGAAGCAATTGCATGGGCCGATATTCCCATAAGTTGATTGGTAAGATCTTGCAGTGAACTCAACAAAGAAACTAAGTATTCTTGGCTGCCCGGTTGTAATGTGGACGTTGTTCCTGAAGAAGATGAAGCGGAAATCTTGGGAGAGGCTGCATGAGTCATGGGTATATAATGGGAGCTTGCTGATGGCTTGATAAATATTTTCATTAGATGTGCTGCGGTATAGAGAAGACCCGAATTCATTACCTGGTCAAGACCGCTTGTAATAGGGGACACCGGGGCAATTAATGGGGGTGGCGACACAATATGTGTCGTCGTGATGATGGACTCCTTGGATATATCCCACAGAAAGATCATGACTCCCGCACTGGTGGCAACAAGCTGTCTGTCTGGCGAGAAGGCTACTGTGGACACCTCATTGGCATGCTGGAGCACACGACCAAAAGGTTTGCGGGTCATGGTACTCCACAATTGGGCAGTCCCATCATGGGATGCACTTGCTATCAGTTCAGTGTCGGGTGAGATGGCCAACGAGTTTATAGTGCCCGAATGTGCACGAAAGAAGCATTTGAGCTGGGCACTGCTGGAATTTGGTGCACGCCAGAAGTAGAAGTAGATCCAGCCATCATAAGTTGCACAAATGAGAAGACGACTATCTGGAGACCAGACTACGGAAGACACTGGTGTGTTGTGGATGACTGGTTGAGTTTGCTGTTTGCCGGTTGCTGAGCTCCAGATGTGAATCGTGCCATCCAGAGATCCACTTGCAATATTGATTCCATTTGGAGAATAAGCCACTGTCCATACTTTGTCTCAGTGGTCATCAATGTCGAATATGAGTCCCCCTGTTTCCATGGTCCAGATCTTTAATGTCCCATCATCTGATGTGGAGACAAGCCTTTTCTCATCAGGTGAGAACTGTATGGAACCAGCACAGCCTGTGTGATGTGACAAACACCTGATAACCTCCTTGGTCTCTGCATCCCATATCATGATCTTACCATCCTTCGCTCCACTCACAACTCTTCTTCCATCCATTGATACAGCTAGTCCAACAGTCTGACAACCATGTCCCTGAAATGGCTTTCCCACTTGATTCCCTGTTTGCACATCCCAAATGCGAACAGTCTTATCGTCGGATGTGCTTATGACCCTGAGTCCTGAGTTATTTTTCGAGAACACCACTTCCTGCACGTTATCATCGTGTCCTTTGAATGTTTGGACTGGGTATAGGAATGGCTCCATGTGGCATGTGATAGATGAGGATGTCAGGGTAGAAGAGTCGAGGGAGAGTACTGTAGAGCTACGACACTAGCTTCGTCACGTGCAGCGTGTGATTATGTCACACTCAGTGTCACTGGTTTGAATGACCATGTGACCTGTGACCACACCCAAATAGATTCACCCACGGGTGCTTCGCCGCTTGCAACCATCTGACATGCCGCTGCTTCGTGATTGTGTGACGTGCCAATGGATGCACTTCTTGACCATATGGCTTCCGGGGGTGAACAGGTCCGTTCTGACTGCCATATCAATGCAGATGGTGGACTTTCGTGTGCAAGCCACTCCGAAGTCTATGATGTGGGTGGCATTGCCGCTGAAGATGTGGAAGGTGGCTCGAACAGTGTTCCGACGGTTGATTATGGGCGTGGAAAGCGTAGACGCATCACAAATTCAATGTATAATGATTTTTGGTCCCATTAGTGCACAACCTATGTTTTTCCTATGTTTTTTCCGAATGTCACAAATTAGCTTCGTCCCGTCAAAATTCATGTGACGGTCACACCAAATAGATTCGATTCGTCAAGGGCTGTGACCTGTGACAAACCTAGTGTCGTAGCTCTACAGTAGGTGGCTGTTAGGCAAAAACCTGTATCTAGACTCTGCATAAGTAGAAATTTGGTAGGCACTGGGGTTCTCACCGAGGCAAGTATAATACATTATACAACACGTACGTGAGACTTTTGACGTGTACAAAACAGTATGTCCTGTCATTGTTCTATCAGTAGTACGAGATCAATCACCAACTGAACATCAAAACTACGAAACAAGATAAGAATCAAAGTGTTCAAACTTCATACTGCAGTGGCCTCTCGGCACTTGGAAGGTTACGACAGTCCAGGAGTCCTGCAAGTTTGGTGAATACCGCACCTAAGGTAACCAAAAATAAATGTCACACGGTGTGCATGTGGGGGCAAGCATGTGCCCAAGGAGGTGTGATGAATAGAACAAACGGCGTGATGCGGAAGATGCGAAAGATAGAATACAAGGGCGAGAAAATAAACTTAGGGCGACAATGTCACCCTTAACGATTAATTTGATTGCATGCCCGACCGCAACGGCAAGCATCTGCAGGCCCATCTGGCACATCAAGCAGCCGTCCTCATGGTCAATCACTAAGTGCGGGCGCACGTGACCCACGAACTCTCAGCCGGCGGAGTCTGGACTCGAGTTCCCGCCGGACTCAATGTCTACTCTCAGACTTTTCTGGAATCTGTCCTGCAGACTGGTCTTAGATGTACAGCCTAGCATCAGCTTATACGAGGGAGTTCGACAGGCTCATCAAATTGCCAACTGAACTCTTATCCGACATTTTGGTCTACACTCTCCCGCCATTCGATAAGTTATCGCAACCATCAAAGCTACAATACCCTATGCCATGATTGACCTGACCGATGGAGGGGGATTATGTGGACATGTAAAGTTTATGGTGTAGACTGCGTCTGTGAGCTTGAGCCGCTAGTAGTGGGACCCTTTCTGCTACAATACATGGCTGCAGTGCTTTGATCGCGAGGACTATCACTAGGTCGTTGGCACTCATGTGGTGCAAGTTTAAACTCCGTTCATTGTGAATGTACCCCTATAATTTGTGGTTCAATGTTAGCTTTCAACAATGGTCAACCTTACATCCCGGATAGCGTCTCTCCTCTGCATCGCCCATCCAACTAAGTTGGGTCAGAAAGCGCCGGCGAACAAACAAAACATCGTAAGTACCTAGTTGTAAGAAACCGTGTCTCATTAATCGACTATCAATCACTTCTGACACAGTCACAGCCAATTGTATGTCTATTCTGATATATCTGATACTGTAGTACTGACGATAACCAGACGCCAGACCTTGAAACACAGCACTCCAATGATTTCGACCGCCCTGCCATGCGCACGGACCAGACTCGGAGCGTTGGCGCCGTCATCGCCGATGGCGAGCGCCTCATCGACAAGCGGGACGAGATCATCCACTCCGTGAACTTACACGAAGGACTTGAACCGGCTGTCTCTCACTTACCAGCCGAACTCTTATCCGAAATTTTTATGCACACACTCCCATCATTCGATGAATTATTGCCCCCATCGAAGCTACGATCTCCCATGTTGTTGACCAGGATATGCCGAAGATGGAGGGAAGTTGTTGTTGACACGCCAAGTTTATGGTGCAGACTGTTTGGTGGGTATAAGAGCTCCCAGCGCGGGCACAGGTCGCAAGAAGCATTCTGCTACAACACATGGCTCAAGCGATCGCGAGGACTTCCACTGTCGTTGGCACTCACGTGTCGCACAAATCACTTGACCAGCCTTCTTCAGCCTTACATGAATCAAATCTCGTCTCTTCGTATCGTTTACTGCGCCGCCACACGCGACCTTTTGTTAAGCGACCTCCCAGCGCTTCAGGTACTTATCGTGGATGGGTGGATCGGTAACTTTCAATTTCAGGAGAGTGCTATCGCACAATCTATCTTGAACCATTCATTCACCCTGCGCAGTCTCAAAGTCAGTAGACCATCGTCTTCATTCTACTTGGCCGGCTTCCACTCCTTCAAGAATTCCAGATGGCCCCATCTCACACATGCACATGTTGAGATCACTGTTTACCAACAAGATCTACTCATTTTACTGCAGCAGGCTCCTAACCTCTCCTCAGCCAAGATTTTCGTAGCTGTACTTACTGCACACCCTCCCTTACCGGTAGAGCCATGCACGCACACGAAGCTTCAAGTCTTGCACATCAATTGTTCCAAATCGCCCTTAGCATTCCCTAACCTGCTTAATGCCCTATCACTCCCTAATTTACGCGAGTTAATGGCTGGCGCTTTATGCATGCAGTGGCCTCACGAGGAGTTCAAAGCATTTTCAGCACGGTCAAAGTGTCCTCTGGAGTTCCTGAGTTTGGGTGATGCAATGACAGCCTCAGAACTGGACGAGCTGCGAGCGGAATACATCGCTCTCATTCCTTCTCTTGAAGTAGTTGTGGATCTGGCCGCGATTTCCAGTTATCTTGAGTAGATCTAGTAGTTTTCAGGTTCAGATCGCGATAACACGTATGGCCAGTTGTTTGTCGTTCATGGATTTTGCTTGCTTGTGCGTTAGGAGAGGCCTTTCTGATTTCTTGACCTAAAGCGAGGTCATTCCGATCGAGTTGCAATTAGAAAAGTTCCAGCAGGCGAGCAAGGCTCCGCGCAGACAATTCCATTATTCCTCGTATACGCGCTGACGTCTAGGGTGTTCGTCGTGCTAGCCCACCCTAACTTCATGTGACTTTCAACACAACGACGAAAGACAAGTACAAGTATTCTTGTGAGTTCCAAAAACATATTTGCTTTCTTGTGTGGCGACAATATAATTCATATAACAATCTATCCATTGCATCGATACAACTACAGTCTAATGACTACTTATCTAAGTGAGCTCCCGATATAAGGTACCCACCTATTTTGCGGTGGTTGTTGGCACAACTGTTGTACTGACAGAAGAACTGCTCGTGTTAGTGTTGCTCGCAGTCGAAGCACTAGAGCGGGAGTTAGCGATTACTGAAGCGATAGCAGCCGCGTTCATCCGGCTGGGTGTTACAGATGATGATGATGAGGGAGAAGTGGAAGTGGAGGAAGAGGAAGAGGACGGCGGGGAAGATGAAGTAATGGGCGCAGAAGACGGTGAATCTGCGATCGGGACGAACTCAATTTCTAGCGAGCCTCTCACGGGCTGCGAGGTCGATGTCGCTTGACTGGTAGTCGCCGAGCCCATGGAGATTGCTTGAGAAGATGACGACCCCGGGATTGAAGCGACGATAGCAGCGTGGACAGATGGAGAGGGCGGTATCGATGGTGATGTCGCTTGGGCGCCAGTCGCCGGGTCTGTGGAGCTTGCCTCAGAAAATGACGACCCCGGGCTTGAGGCGACGATAGCAGCATGGACAGAAGGAGAGGGTGGCATTGATGACGATGTAGCTTGGGTGGTGGTGGAGCTGGCGGAGCCCGTGGAAGTTGCTTGCGAAGGCGACCCCGCGCTTGAAGCTGCAGCAGCAGCGTGGACAGCAGGAGAGGGTGTCGATGTCGAACTGCACGCTGTTGACGTTGACGAGCATGACGAAGATGCCACGGTAAGTGCAGCGACAGCGGCCACAGGGCTTCCAACAGCGGACGATGAAGATGAAGACGGGGTTGCAGTGGCGGTGTAGACAACCGTCGTGGTGATCGTCGTCGTTACCACATCAACCGCACTCGAGTCAGCAGCATCGGTAGAAGGTGGAGGGGCAGAGACCGTCAGGTTGGAAGGCCGGAACACAAGGGTCACGTTCTGTGCTTCCGGTGCAGACGAGGAAGTGGTGGGCTGAGGCGCAGACGGGGAGCTGGTGGTACTAGATCCGGCGGATGACATCGTGTTGGAGCCAGTGGTAGAAGAAGTCGTAACATCCCGCTCAACAAACATCGCATGCGAGGAAGTGCTGCCGTCGCTGTTCGTCCAGACTGGCTTGATGACACCAGTAGAGGGATTGTACTCGAAGATCTGGCTCTTGTGTGGATCCGCGGCTAATACGGTGTAGTCGACGATAGGCGCCATGCCATTGGCATATGAGTAATCCAGGTTTTTGACGTCATTTTCTGATTCGGACGGACGGCACATCTCCATCGTCATTGGCTCAGGCCCAGATGGATTCGGGTCAAAAGTCGCGCAGTAGAGGGAATCGAAGATATCAGTTTGAACCATAACGTGCTTCGTCGTGTTTGCTATGAAGATATTTGAGTTTGGCAATAAAACAAATGCAGCAGAAAAATACCAGGGTCGCTGAATGAGCTGTCATTAGCGTCGACCAAGTAGAACTGCGTCCCGTTTGTGCTCGACGCATTGAGAGGGAAGGAACCATCACTACTGGTCGAGTTGGTAGACGTAGTATTGGTGGAGTTATATGTCGAAGGATCGAGGGCAAGAGATGCGAGGTGCCGGCCTTGCTCTCCGCTCTAGAAGTGCGATTATAAGAGCACAGAAGTTGGGGGGAAAAGCTCCATACCACAATGTCAATTATCCCAGAAACAGGACCGGAAGTACCGCGTCGACCCAGCCTTCGTTTTGAAGAACGCGTGCAGGCTGCTCCCCTAGAGACTAGATAGTTATTTCCGCCTGCACCATGGACGAGAGCAGACGAGCGGCGAGAGAGAGGAGTAGGACGACGTGAAGATGCATCGCGCAGCGAGAAAGGTGGATGGACATCATCACCGTGAACATGAGAAAAGTCAAGACCCAGAATTCCGGCCAGCGGGTTCGATGAGTCGGAATCGGAAAACCTGAAGAACCTCTGCAATATTGGTACGTATCAGAAGACGTCAACAAAACATAAGCTAACTTACCGAGCTAGGAGTATCGGTGATCAACTTCCCTTTGCCCTTGGAGGGTTTGTTGGGAACATGTCCAGCAGTCAGCCTCGGAAGTGAAATGATAGTGCGGGGCTTATCAGCCTCATACGCAGTGGCAACCCGGTTGCCACTGGGATGGGTTGCAATATATGCAGCATCCGCTGGGGGTGGAAGTACGATAGCGATGATCGTACAGATGCTTGTGAATGCGACAAACTGAGATGTGAAGCGCATGATGAAAATTGCGGACAAGGAGAGGATGCGATCCGGCGCAGCGTTAAGAGAAACAAGGAGGGTAGATGAATGTGAGTAATACGATGCCCGTCGCAAGACTGTCGTGCAACAAATCACCAGGATCTGTGCGGAAGGAGAATGAGATGGAAAACATAAATATTTTGAAAACATCGAGACTTTATACCCTGCAGGAAAAGGATGTATGTGAAACATCCGACGTCATCCTCCACACAGGAGGCGCGTATGCTAAACTGGTCTGAATTGAGATCGACAGGCTTGACATAACGACTTGCAATGTGAACCGATAGTCGTGTTTACTATGACATGACATGTCGGACACACGTCTGGAACAGTTGCATGCATTCTGGATGATCAGAACTTCCATAAACTATTCATATGATTAATACCGTCAGCTTCAAGTTAGGATGAGTCAACATACGTGCCATGGCAGAACTACGCAATAACTTGAAGTATCTTTTCTTTGCGGCATGCCCGACGCATGGGATTATGACTGAGCTGTACATGCATGTGTGATCTCACACCCAGCCGCCTTACTTTGGTGGGGAGGGAAGTGGAAATAAGGCCCGTCTGGTACAACTTCAAGCTTCAAGTTCATTGCAGAGTACGAGGTAAGTGCAGGACTCGGTCACTAAGCGGATGCTTGCGAGTTAACATTAAAGTATTACCAGTTGCTATTACCATTTTGGAACTCCGAGTACTCATAGTCTCATCGCCGCCATCATAGCTACCGACTCAGTTAGAATGTACTTGAAACACAGAATAAGGACAAGAATGAATCAGTAGATGGAAATTGATTGTGAATATCAGCCTTGAGTTATCCGAGTAATTCGTCCTCTGATGTCATATGCATAGTCTGCTTTGTCATGCGTCATGCGAGAAACTTCGTCTTGAATGCGCTGATCCAACGCATGGTCAAAGCCGATGCACTTAAGCCTCGCAAGGTACAACTTCTGTGAAGCTTCATGAGATGTTTGCTGGCAGGAACAGAAGGTAATAACTTGAACGTACCTCCTGACCCTTTGCCAGTGCCTCCAGCACATCCTCTGTTGTGAGTTTACCAACAGCAAGTTGTGAAGCGGCTCGTGTCATGATGACATCAGACTTTCTAACTGATACTTGCCCCAAATCATCCCTCTCTGACCCCAACACCACCTTAGCCCACTCGATCTGAAACTTCATGCAAGCTTGAGCCTATGGCTTACATAAATATTGACAAACATACCCAAAACCCTTGATTGCTGAATTCTTCTATCGATAGCTCCCGGATCACCTTGAAATTGTATATCCCGCAATAGAATAGCTGGTCGGGTCGGTCCTGGACAGGCACAAATGACTGGAAGACCTCTTTATTCGTGTCCGTGCCCCGCACCAAGACGAGGCCTGGTTGTCCAGGTGCAGCAGGCACATAGCCCCCAAGCCGAAGGTCGAGGAGCCCGAGCTTTGGTATATCAAGACGAGATACGAGATTGAAAGAAACCGGGATAGAAATTGGGTTTAATATTGTGCGAGAGCAGTCCCTGACATCCTTTAAGACTCTATCCGACGATAGTTCCAGCCCTTGTGGGTGAAATCTCCACATAAGAGGAGGAGTCGGTAGCGCTGGGGCAACTTGAAGTTGACGGTCGTCAATTTCGATCGGTTGACGGCTCAAGTCATCATCATCGTCCTCTGTGATTATCACGTCAGTTGAACAGGTAGTGAAGGCATACCAAGATGTAGAAATCACCTGACGCTAAACGCTTGCGTTTGAGTTTAGAGACACTGGCTCCATTTGAGGCTGACCGACTCCCACTTGGATAGGGAGCTGGCACTTTGGACGAAGCTGGGGTCACCGCAGTGGTCTCATGTACGTATTCATCATCGATCCTATTTAGCAAGAATGGTTTGGACATACCATACGACTCTCCCGTTGCAGCCGACGGTCATGTAAACATGCGTCGTGAAATGCCTTGCCAAGCAACTCTGCAACTCTGCATTCCGAATCATTCAGCTGACCTTTCAACTTTTTGACTTCGCTTTCCAGGACAGCGGTTGCTGTAGCCCGCGTCTCGCTCTCATTCTCCCATTGTCCTTTCGTGTCGTTTAGCTGCCTTTTCAACCGCTCAACCTCGATTCCCAGAGCGGTGGCTTCTGAAGCCCGTTTCTGAAGCTGCTTGTGATCATGTGCAACATGCCGTTTGGACTCGTTGAGCTGTGTTTTTAATTTGTCGGTCTCGTGTTCCAGGGCAACGATTGCTGAAGCCTGTTTCCGAAGCTGCTCGTTGTCGTTCTGCAGCTGCGCAATATCCTGTTTGGACTCCTTTAGTTGTGTTCTTAACCCTTCGGTATCGCGTTCCGTGGTGGCAATAACCGACGCCAGCCGCTCATTGTCATGCTGCAGCTGCACAACATGACGTTTGGAGTCGTTTAGACTGGTCGTTGTCGCCTGTGTCTCGAGCTGCCGCTCGTTGCCACTCTGTAACTGAAACACATAGCGCTTTGAGTCGTTGAGTTGGGTCTTCAACCCTTCGACTGTGTTCTCCATAGAGGCCAACTGAGTATTTGCTGTAGCGCATTTAGCTCGATAGTAGTCTCGTTCCTTGACGAGGTCCAGATTCTCTTGTTGAACATCCATTGTTCGGACGAGGGGACAGAAAGATTCTTCGGGTCTAAGGACTTGGCGGAGAGGGTACCTGGTTTCTCGAAAGTCCGCGGCTGTCCGTCTGTCTATCCAGTCTGTCAGCGAGAGCCATAAACCATGAATACATTGATAGCAGTACTGGCCAGCGTTACAACAGTCAAGCTTATACGTGCACTTTCAAGCATTCATAAATATAACGGCGTCACCTCCCTCAGACGGTAATCCATCGTACACTGTATATATTTGCAACTCAGATACAGTTGCAACAACAACTTGAGCTCTGATCTGAATCGATGTGCTGACAGTAATAGGTTGTCTTGACGTATCAGTGCTGGTGACGACGAGGCTCTCGAGCATGCCAAAAGTGTGAGTGGGAAGCTGAAGCAAGGAGATGAAGGCAGCAAACACGAAGATGAGAATGAAAGATGGGGAGCTCACGGACAAGAAGCAAAGCATGATGAAAGTGGGTGAGGCCGACTCGGAGGTTTGCCAGGTTGAAATCCTGTTCATCGTATAATTGACTGCTATAAACTCATCGGTGCTCGTCTTGTTTCACCTTTTTTCAGTTCATTACGGTGTTCTTACTAGTATAAGCTCCAACCTCGGGTCACTACTCATTCGGAGTACCATGGTGCCTACTGCCTTCGCGTGCAGTCAGAGTCGAAATCGTGATGTCCCCTGCCCCCTAGTCGCGATCCGACCCAGACGTCAAGGCTTCTCACCCAGCCTCCGGATAATTCTGCATCATACGCCTAAGCTCCACTTCTGGAACCCTCGTCTGAAATTCAATAGTGCAAGGGACGTTTGGCATCGTCGCGTTCGTGAACCCCATGTCATCCTGCGGCTTCGTAGGATCCAGACTGAGCTGGAAGGCCCAAATAACAAGAAGCGAATTTATGAACACCGATCTGTAATATTTCAGATGAGATCGGGAAATCATGTGCGTGGAAAGAACTGTAACCTGTTCGCAACGTGTTGACCTGGGCATACACTGGAAAGAAGAACAGTCAAAGTAAGTATATCCCACAAGACAGTACTTACCGCCGACCAAACCCAAATACAAAGAACGTGAGATCATCTCTCAAGTGACCTTGGTCGTCAATCCAGCGCTGGGGCTTGAACGCATCGGGATCGGGATAAACTTCTGGATCTCGGGAGATGGCCCTGAGGGGGTGACATTTTGATATCTCGTATATTGAAGGACATCGACTTACCAGTGGTTGCCCATTACTGTAGTTCCAGCGGGAATGCAATAGTTTTCCTGCAGGCGGATGTCAGATTATCCTGCGGACGACAAATCGTTCGGAGGGCACTTGCCCAAATCACGTCCTGAGTAGTTCGGTGAGGCAATCCTGTGGGGTTGACTGTGTGTAAACTTCAGGTGCAAGACCGACCGTTCAGAGACCCACCTTCAGGAGTCAACGGTCTCCATCTCAAAGCCTCAGAGATGAAGGCCTCCAGACGAGGAAGGGATGGTTTATCGGCGAAAGTCGGTGCTTTGGTAAGAAAAAAAGAATGAATTGACAGAACTGCGATGCGAAATTGAGCTACCTCGCTCCCTTCCAATGACTGCATCAAGCTCGGCCTGAACTTTAGCCTGCTCTTCAGGAAAATGTGCGGCCGCCATTAGCACTGTGCATATCGCCACAGCAGTCTAGAACCTCATCTCAGTATATGATGTTCGCAAAAAAGAAAGACACCTCACGTTTTCGGTTCCAGCTCCAAAAAAGGAGCCAGCAAGATACGCCATCTCGGTCTCTGTCAAGCCATAGAGATGCCCATTCTCTAGAATGTATTTTGAAAACGAAGGGCCGATGTCCTCATTGCTCTGCTGTGGAACAACTCAGACATCATGTGAAGTAGGCGAGGCGGCGCGTACCATGTGCAGTTTCACACGGTTCAGCTGGTCTGTGTAAAGCCGCTTGGTCCTCTCGAACTCGTCTTTTAATTCTGGCGCATACCAAGGAAGGTATTTGAGCCACGGTATCGAGTCCACCAAGTAATAACCATGGCGCAAGATTGTATTAAATCTCCTGACGAGCTCGCGAGCTTCTCTGATTTCGGGGTCAGTTGCCGACGTCGGCGTGGTCTTCCCATATGCAATTTTCATGATCGTCGCTGCGGCATAACTTCCAAGAACCCGTAAGTAACATACTACCAGACCCCGGTGCCGCACGTAGGAAATTGCTTACGTTGCTACATGGTTCTGAAAGTTGTGTGGATCGTCAAGAATGCTGAGAATCACGGTTTTCGCTTGTGACATCTGCAGAGGCTGATAATGCCTCAAGCTGATTGGGCTGGAGATGCGTATTGAGTGCTCTGCACAGCATCGAAAAGTAAGATGACTGTTTGAGTGCTTTACAGTATCGACGAACCTGCGCTGGTCCGACGGAACCTTGTCCCCAGCGCGTGACCAAACCATAACCAGGTCCGTGTGTAAAGAATTATCTCCAGCAGCAAGGTGAGGATCGATCAGCTAGCATTCTGCCTTGCTTCTCCAGTATATACACCGGGGTCTGCCATGGAGTGTTGAGTCCAGGAATGCTACCATTATCATAATAGGAACTAACTTTGTGGGTCCGTACAATCACGACGGTCTGGATTCCTGAGCGAATTGTAATCATACTCTCGTCCACCGCGCGACAGTGAAGAGGCGCTGAACAAATACGATACAATTAGTAAAAACAGGTCCGGATATTCAGAGGTGTCCCGAGCCCCAAGGGGGGGAAAAGAGGGCCATACTCGTCGATCCACCGCGCGACAGTGAGAGAGGCGCTGAACAAATACGATACAATTAGATTAAAAAACGAGGTCGCGGATATGAAACTTTACTTGCGAGGGGGTAGGAAGTGTCCCCGAAGCCTCCAAGTGAGAGGAGAAGGTGGAAGAGGAAGGCGGCTATCTGATTTGTGAAGGTAAGCCCGAACAACTAGTCCTATTGCCCCAACACAAGCCGCAGCATTGAGAATGAGCTGTGTGTTATCGTAAATGCGCAGGTCAGGGAGCTGTAGCATGACCGATTGGAGGAGTGGAAAGAGATAGGACGGACCTCATCGAAAGGCCATTCAAGTCACTTAAATAAAGCATACCGCGCGAACTCCACGGACAGGAAGAGACGGGCACCTGTCATACACCATTACGCATTACTACACTTAATTCATTTGGCAAGCACAGTTTGTGATAAAAATGACTGCGTTGGCAAGCAGAACATAGCAGGCAAACACACGACATGCGGAAACTGGGCAAGATCTTGACGAATCCCTGCGACTGCGGTCAGCGCCATCAATACTTAGCCTCCTGAATCATAATCGGCTTACTCATTTATAGCCTTGTGCACTGGCTATGAGCGTCAACTTTGACGCATGCTGGGTCAGTGAATCCGGTATGATGATGATCATGGTGGTGGTGGTGGTGGTAGTGGTGGTGGTAGGCACTCGGGAGTTTGGATGTATGGTGCAGTTTACTGCATCTAAAAAAAAGAAAACAGACATTTTAGGAGGTGGAGATCGTTGAGCCCTCGAACCTATTGGGCTCTCAGGCTGTACACCGGCACTGCACAAACACATATCCATAATCGCGAATGTGTATGCGCGCTCCAGGTTGATAATATATATGAATTGCAAGTCGTCTCCGTGAATGAGGCCTTGAGGCCTGCGGTGGTATAGGTTATCGTGTGTGAGAATGCTCACCTAGTGTCACGGTGTTTCTGTGTCACAAAAATCATAGCACTAAGTAGACTCGGATATCGGGGAAGCTAACCAAGGATGGGAATGCGGTAAAGAATCAGACAGCTGATCATACCAACTTATCGTAACTTTGGGTATAGAATGTATGGGCCAGCCTAGCTTGTTTTAAAAAACGGAGTGGATTTAGTATAGCGGCTATCGGGAAGGTCCGACAGGGTCCGACCCGAACGGAATGCCGACTGCAGCTGAGTCTCTTATGCAAATTCCACGGCAAACACATACTATACCAACTTGAACGGCGCCCTAGGGCCATGCACAGTGCTACTGTTTAGTACGTTTAGTACCCGGATCTAGACTGGTGACCAGCCCCCTAACCCGGATCATGTCATTATGATGACCTTGGAGCGGCGTTGGACCACTCGCGTGCGTTTTGGGTGGTTCTCGCTTCAAGCCCACCGCTTCCGAGTCACTGCACCGTGACTTGTTGGAGGCCGATTACTATATTTTACTTTTGGAACAGCTTTCCTCCATCTTGTTCCATCTCTTACAACATACTTCCGAGTCCCCCGCCGTCTCAGCAATACAATGCGAGTGCTTCACCTCACTTTCCCGGTATCGTAAATGTACAAATCGAACTGCATCGACTTCATCATGAGGACAATTCCAGTCTGCCCTGAAATTTTAGCACTCTCTGGAATCCAGATTCATTGCTTCTCTTACATGGGCTTTTCCTGCTGGCCGATCACAGTCTTCTGCTTTCTCTTCATTCCTGTCCAACATCTCCTGGTCGACTCATGTTGTTGGGTCAATGTGATCCACAGAGTTCCCAGTATGTTGTATTGGATTCCTCAAACTTCTCTGGGTGATTAATCTTAATTGTTTCCTGGGTAGTCTCGTATTTCAAGCCTCAAGCACCGGCGCTATGAAGTTTTTTCTAACAATTTAACCATGGGGTTGACAGGACCGTGCACCTTCGATACTCAACGCAATCCGCCTGGCCTCGCATCTCCTCATGTTACATAAAACGTGAAATGCCGTTCGTTGCCTGCCAGTTTTACTTTCTGCTTCATCTTACATCAAGTTACATATGGCTTTTAACAATAGCTAACGCCTCACTGTGCACATTAATTCGATCTCTAAATCATGACACATCAATACAACTCGAGTTTTCACGTTCACTTTCAGCACCGGTGTGCGAATTCCGATTCTGCTGCATGCAGCCAACACCTCGCACCCGAACTGTCTTTTGTTTTAATACAGCTCTTTGACATTTGCAACTGCACACAGACCTGGATGCTATGTTCGCAGGACAAGATAGACGACATATTGATGCACAGCTGAAATCATTTCGATGCTGTTAACGAATACATCGTGAAGCATATATCTACCCCAGTCCGCGACTTCGCTTCTAATCCCCATCGGGCAGACGCGTCAAGGTTGCTGACTATACACAGTGAAAGGAGGATGTTGTATGCGCATGCTTTGATGACTAGCACATCATCCGGAACGATTTTATGGCTCCTGAGGCCTGAGGCACCTACTACATTACCTTCTTGCGAGGACCGAACAGATTCTACTCGAGCAACGGTACGGTCGCGCCGTATATTGGTGGGCTTTTGGTATCTTGCTTGGACAATCGCCTTGCAGTGGCGACGATGAATATGAAATTTTGATGCGATCTTGGAGTATGTGCATCTATATCCCATCACCATACATGCTGAGAGGCGCTGTTTTCACCTTGAAACAGGTCGAACGTCCCATGCTTTGCTTTCCGTGCCTACTGGTGGTAGTTTTGACCCAGGATAGCGTTTGGCATCCGAGAAGGTCAATAGCGGAATAAGAGACATTGTTTTCTCCGAGGGTGGGCATTGTGAGCTTTGACATAAATGCATTCCGCCCCCTTACCAATAAGCTTGACGATTCAAGTACGAAGGAAATATGTTGATTCATTTGCAGGACGTGACTCGGTGACGATACCAGCAGCTTCGATGAAGAATTCACAAAGGACCAACCGACTCGGACGTTGACGCCTGTTCGCGGGCATTTATCTTCGAGAGGTCAACCGGAATTTCATAGGTGAGCGTGATGCTTGTATCCGCGATGTATAAGTTTTCCAGTGTACCTTGGAGATGCCCTGGTACGCGTGGGGTGGAATAATTTCGTTGGCGCAATCATATGCGACGATCAGAGCTGCATAATCATGATGAGTGTCATTGAGCTTGTCCAACGCCTCTTGTGCAGTCAGGGAGTGGACAGGCCACTCCCCGCTGGAACTTCGGGTAACACCTTTGTTACTATGACACAGCTGCAGTTGTGTGTCTTGCTGCAACACACCCTAAACAACCAGTGTTGAAACTGCAGCTTGAGCTGTGTCTCACCCCTTTCTCATTGCATCTGAATCCGCCCCTGGACTCATGTGGACAGGCGACATTGTCCTGGAGCTATATGATATTCTCTCAGGTCGTCTTGGAAAGAATGAGTGGTTGCCACTGTGCCCACACAAGTGGCCCTGATATCCGCGATGTCCTTCACAGCTGCTGTAGGCCTGTACCACTCTTCGTCTACTGTCAGGTATATGACAACAGTGGGGGAGAGCCTGGCACGCTCTGAGATGTTGACAATAAATTGAGTTTATCCTGATAGCTCAAAGGCAGATACTAAAGCCACGCAGGATCATTATCGACAGTGGTGAGAATGCATAACGCCACATCCAAAGGGGCATCCCTTTCTCGCAAGTCCAAATGTTGGAAGACTTCCCAATGCGCGTAGGTTGCCACCTCGAATTGAGCTTGACAAAAGTCTTGACATCGTCATCCACTCGAACGATACTTCAGTAGCATTAAACATCTCAAAAATACGATAAGCGTGCCGAGAGCATCAGCAATACCTCTGGAGATTTGCTAGCAACAATTGCAACCACATACAAAGACTGACACCATTTGCAAACGCAGCAGAGTGACACTGGGGGCAGTACAACTTGAAAGTAAAGGGTAATAAAACAGGGTGTGCTTGGGTTTCATGGTCAACATCATGGCCCGGGTGGACAAGCGGCAATATCAAGAACACGCGCGCACGTGCGGCAGGGACTCTTCCTCAAAAACACCATCAGTGCACGACACCTGAAGACGAAATTGATGAGTACCAAGAATAAGTGGTTCAAAAGACATACAACGAAGTTGGAAAGAAAAGGCCATGGTTGGTGACTCGCTCGGATTCCGTTCTGGTACGACAGAGGTCATCGATCGAAGCTTAGTAGCAGGAAAAGGAGCGCGCACATTTTCATACGGACGTTTCGAGCTGAGTCAGTTGACAGGACCCTCCCAACTTCGTAGAGTCGCGAATCTACCGGCGACTACGCTTTGCAAAAGATGAAGCAGCCACGAGCCTGATCCACTACTTCAAGAGAAGGAATGAGAGCGATGTATTCCGCTCGCAGCTCGTCTAAGGCTGCCCGATTTCCATCACCAAAACTCAGGAACTCCAGAGGACACTTTGACCGTGCTAAAAATGCTTTAAACTCCTCGTGAGGCCACCACATCCATGCAGAGCTAGCCATAAACTCGCGTAAATTGGGGAGTGATAGGGCATTAAGTAGGTTTGGGAGTGGTGGGAGCGATCTGGGACAATTGATATGCAAGACTTGAAGCTTCGTGTGCGTGAACGGCTCTACCGGTAAGGGGGGACCAGAGGGTTGCCCGGTATATACTAAATCTATTGAAATCTTGGCTGAGGAGAGGTTAGGAGCCTGCTGCAGTAATCTGAGGAGTATATTTTGTTGGCAAACATTGATTCCAACATGTGTGAGGTAGGGCCACCTGGAATTCTTGAAGGGGTCGAAGTCGGCTAAGTCGAATGAGAACGATAGTCTACTGATTTTGAGACTGCGCAGAGTTAATAAATGGTTCATGATAGATTGTGCGATAACATTCTTCTCAGATCGACCGCTGACCCACCCATCCATGCTAAGCACCTACCCATCCATGCTAAGCACCTGAAGTGCTGGGAGGTCGTTTAACAAAAGGTCACGTGTGACGGCGCGGTAAGCGATACGAAGACACAAGATTTGATTTGTGTAAGGCTGAAGAAGGCGGGTCAAGGGATTTGGGCGACGCGTGGTGAGTGCTAACGACAGTGGAAGTCCTTGCGATCGCTTGAGCCATGTCTTGTAGCAGAAGGCTTCTCGCCGCCTATGCCTGCGGTGGTGGCTCATAAACCCAACCAACAGTCTGCACCATAAACTTGGCGTGTCCACAGCAACTTCCCTCCATCTTCGGCATATCCTGGTCAATAGCATGGGAGATCGTAGCTTTGATGAGGGGTAATAATTCATCGAATGATGGGAGTGTGTGCATGAAAATTTCGAATAAGAGTTCGGCTGGTAAGCGGGAGACAGCCGGTCCAAGTCCCTCGTGTAAAAACCAAGGGTGACAGCGCTCAAATAAGCGCAAAAAGATACACCTTCGCGCAGAGCAAGGCAAAGTTGACGGATGATGGAACAGTGTCGATAACCAGCGCTCCCTCGTGTAAGTTCACGGAGTGGATGATCTTGTCCCGCTTGTCGACGAGGCGCTTGCCATCGGCGATGACGGTGCCAACGCTCCGAGTCTGGTCCGTGCGCATGGTAGGGTGGTCAATATCATTGGAGCGCTGTGTTTCAAGGTCTGGCATCTAGTTATCGTCAATACTGCGGTATCAGATATATCAGAATAAACATACAATTGATTGTGACTGCGTCGGAAGTGATCGATGGTTAATTAACGAGACACAGTTACTTACAACTAGGCACTTACGATGTTTTTGTTGTTCTCCGGCGCTTTCTGACCCAACTTAGTTGGATTGGCGATGTAGAGGAGTGACGCTACGGATAAAAGGTTGACCAGTGTTGAAAGTTGACGTTGAACCACAAATAGGGGTGCATTCAACCTGGTCACAATGAGCGGAGTTTAAACTTGTACCACATGAGTGCTTGGTCTTGAGTGCCAACGACAGTGATAGTCCTCACTTGCTTGAGCCCAATTGTAGCAGAAAGGGTCCTACTGCTAGTCCCTGCGGCGGAAGCTCACAGACGCACAGTTTGCACCACAAACTTTGCATGTCCACACAGCCTCCCTCCATCGTTTGTATATCCAGGTCAATGGCATGGGATATTGTAGCTTATGGTTGCGATAACTTATCGAATGACGGGAGAGTGTAAAATCAAAATGTCGGATGAGAGTTCAGTTAGCGATTTGATGAGCGAGAGACAGCCTGTCCAACTCCTTCGTATAAGCTGACGCTCTGCTCTATGCGCACGACAGAGTGGCCGGTCGACTCGGTATCATTGGAGTATAGTGATTCAAGCTTCAAGCTAATGGTTCAAACGTTCAAGGTCCGGTGTTCTGGTCATCATCAAGATGGCATTAGATAAATTATTTTTGATGTAATTAGTTATTACTCGTCACTCACGTTGTTCGAGCATAGAAAACCTGCTTTCTGACCTAATTACTCGCCATTGAGCGTTACGCACAAACTCAGGTGCTTTGGCAAGTGTGCGGGGACTGAGTACTGAGTGGTTGGCTGCAGGTTGGTGTCTATTGATTCAATTTGATACGATGAGCTGACTTTCCGATGTTAAACGTTAAATAACCATGAAGACCAGTCAGTTTGTCACCATAGAATTTTCACGGCGTGCTCGAGTACCACGATAGCTCGCCCGGGATGAAGGAAGTAGTAGTAATTATAGAGTGAAAAAGCCAAACAGGGTAAATCTGGTCACGTGAACATAGAAGATTGACGGAAGCAGTTGAGCGCATCTCATTTCAAGTCGACTAAAGAACAAGACGCAGATTCAGCTGCCCGCTGAGCGCTGAGGACCGAGCCCAATAAATATTGGACTAGCCGGGATGGACAAAGGCCATGATATGACAGCCCTCTCAAGAACTATTTCCGCATCTTCACTTAGAGGGCGATTGACGAAGTTAACCGGCGCACCATTACGTCCTGTGGCTGCCCTTCATGCTAGCATCAAGTACGTATCAGATAGTTTGTTTATGTCACTAGCTAATTGTTCCACGACTTTCTGTGCTATCCAGCTTTGTGCCAACCAAGATACCGCGGAAGAGGAGACTGCAGATGATGGTCGTTGCCGTGTGGTCGGTGTTGTTAGTGATGTCCTGCTTCGTGTTCCTAATGCTCTGGTACGTGTGGCAATTTCCAATATACCGTTTGCTCGTTAAAACGAACACGCCAAAGCTCCGTACCAGCGCTATGGCCGTTCTTGGTCATGTACCTCATCTGGATTTTCTGCATAGACAAGAGCCCAGCATACGGAAACAGACTCACTCCATGGTTCCGGTCCTTGAAGATCTGGCAGTATTTTGCGGAATATTATCCTGCGTCGTAAGTGTGCTTCTTCGTGTTTTATAGACACGACCGTTTACGTGACTATCTAGGCTTCTAAAGGTGCGGCAGTGATTTGAGCTACTTTGCGCCCGGATATTCAACATTTGCTCAATGCAGGAGTGCGACCTACCCGCTGACCGCCCATACGTGTTCGGGTACCATCCTCATGGTAGTCTCGTTTCCCTTCAGTTCTAAGCATCACTCATTTTGCGATTTAAACAGGCATAATTGGGATGTAAGATACCATCTCTTCTGTACCCTTGCATACTTCTTACCGATCAACCAGGGGCGCACTCGCCACCTTCGCTACCGAAGGCAAGTGTTTCACCTTCCCTACAACATCAATGTCTCAAATATATCCTATCAGCCACCGGCTTCTCCAAAGCTTTTCCTGGCATTAAACCACACTTACTCACCCTCACTAATAACTTTAACATTCCTTTATATCGCGAAGTCATCATGGCTCTTGGGATCAGCAGCGTCTCGCGAGAGTCTTGCTCCAACATTCTCTCCAGCGGCCCAGGTCAGGCAATCACTATCGTAGTCGGAGGCGCTGCTGAGAGTTTGAGCGCAAGACCTGGTACGGCCGATCTAACATTAAAGCGCAGGTAAGCCTCTATACCGGAACATTACGAACTGGCGCTTGACAAATGAACTGTAGATTAGGTTTTATTAAGGTTGCGATCCAGCATGGGTGAGTTGACACAAGGTTTGATAGACAATGTCATCGATACATTTATCAGAGCGGACCTTGTGCCTGTGTTCTCGTTCGGTGAGAATGATGTAAGTGACGCACTCTTTCGTTCCTGTGCATTGTTGACAGCGTTTATTCGTCAGATATATAATCAAATGCCAAACGAGAAGGGCACCACGATATATGCTCTGCAGAAGAAATTCCAGAACATGTTTGGGTTCACCCTTCCGCTTTTCCATGGACGTGGTCTGCTGAATTGTGAGCTACAAGCTTACTCGACTGGTGACCTTTCCTTCATCTATGTTGCAGATAACTTGGGTCTAATGCCGTACCGACGACGGATTGTGTCAGTCAGTGAGTGCTATTTCTAACATGAGAGCTTGTCAGGTGTTCTGACCTCTGAACAGTCGGCCGACCGATCCATGTTCAACGCTGCGAAAAACCGTCGTTGGAGGAGGTCGAAAGAGTGCAACGGATGTATATCGAGGAATTGACTAGGTGGGTATTCTATAACCCCATCGTTGTCCGTGTCGAGCTTAGTTGTGGTCAATGCAGGATATGGAACTCTTACAAAGATGAATTTGCAAAGACACGCTTGAGGGAGCTCAGTATTGTTGATTAAGTGGACGGATAAAATTGGGTTCTACCGACGTGATGACCGGCTAGCTACGTCGAACAGTAATTGTATTGTTAGGTAAATATAGTCCCATGAACCAGGGTCAGTGCGCTTTACTGCCAAGGCTGTCCGGTTCGAGGCATCGGGGTAGGGATAAGGTTTGAATATACATTGAGGTCCTCATCCTGAGTCTCTAACAACCGTGAATCCTCGGCGGATATATTTCAACGAGTACGTCGACACCCCATCAAATTTCTTCGTCATCAAAATCGATCTCTTCCACAGGGAAGTCACCGACTGTGACTTTTGCAGGGCGTACGAACACTCCGTAGTTCGGGCGACATGTAAAATACTGCACTCCTTTTAAACTAGATACCCAAATGAGCATCGTCAAATAATACGAGGGTTCGAACTCACGAGCCATCATTCTTGCCCATCGGCTCATCATACTCGATACCGACCCAAAGCCCAGCAGCAAACTCAGTATGACCAACAAACCGAACTGCACCGCGCTTTTTCAAGCCCGGCTCTGTTGATTTCCACTTCGCAGCGTGATCCGATGGGGATGTTTACCGCAGGTTCAGGAGGAGTAGGTTCTGTTGAAGGGGGCGCGAAGCGCCCTACTTTATGTCTTTGCTTGTAAGCTAGCACGGAGTCTTTGGAATAAAGAGAATCAGAGCTAGTGGTAAAGAATAAGGGATGACTGATTAATCACCGGTTCGTTGTGCGTATGCGTCGTCGCTGATCTCGAACTTCTCTACCTGCGATACATCGGAGAGCTGACCCGTAAACGACGTCGAAGGGTTCGTATCTGCTACCTACAACAAACGATGCCAACATATGCATGAACGACTGCTTTGTCAAAATTCGAATGGAAAATACCTTGATCGTCTGGAAATCCCGAACGCTGTAGTACCCAAGCGGCTTAGCATCATCATCCAGCTGTGCGACGACCTGCGAATCGGCATCGCCATTGTGCAGCGATATATTCTGATTCTGAACGGGGATGCCTGTGATGAGCTCTAGTTTCGCCTGATCATTAGATTGTGTGCACGAATCACGACGATATGGGTTGTCATTTAGTGTCCTGTAAGACGTGCATGGTAGATGGACTACGCAACCTTGAGCTGCTCGATGGTAACGTGGAGGTCGAAACGACGCTCGGAACGGGTGTCTGGGGATACGACGAATAATTTGACGATGGATGTCATTTTGGATCGAGGAATTCCTGTAGATAACTCGAGTCAAGCTTAAACTGTTCAAAGAAGGGCCAATCACAAGGCACGTGATTCAGATCGTGACATGAACTTCAGCACGACTCGATTCAAAAACTCGTCAAAAATTCCTTGGGTAGTTTTTTACGGAGCCCTATCCCGTTGCAACATCCTGCCAAGTTAGGTCTGAAACTGCCTGGCTGTGCTAGTAGTAAATATACAGATTATCATGAGTGCTGACTATGAGATCCTGTCTTGGTATCTCCGCCTAGAGATGACGTAGCCTCATGAGAAGCTGAAGGCATTTTTTGCACAATCGAACTGTCCCCTGGAATCCTCGATTTTCGGCGGTAGGGTGACAACAGCTTTAAAGAGCGTTATACGCGGAACAAGTGTATTACATCGCTCTCGCTCCATTTTTTGACGTAGTAGTTTTCACGAACGAGAGCAGTAGCAAACGTTACGTCCAGTACTATTAATATTCAGGTAATCGCACAGTCAGTTGTGTATTATTATATGCGTACTTTCCGGAAGCCCTCCCTTGACATGGTGTGGAAACGGCTCATTTCGTTCTGGTCGAATTGCTAATTGCATGGTGACAGATCAGATCGCATCGAATGCAGTTTCAATATATATAATATATATTGCATCCTAATAAATCAATCGAGTCCGAACACCAGAGAAAAGTACAATACGGAGAATCCAAGTGATATAAAAATAGAAGGGATGTCTCCAGGTGAAGTCGTACCAGTTCAGCATCCCATCTCGACACCATTGTATGGCCCATCGTGGTCAGACTCGTCACCTGTACGACCTATTAGCAACACGAAAAATCAGTATTGCAATCAATACGTACCATCCCAGATCTCGGGGACATCACCAACAATGCACTGAGTGCTCGGGTTGTCTTGCCCTAATGCCAAATATTCAGCACCCCATCATCAAATGATATAATGCATGAACTAACCGGGGCAGGCAGCCCATTCACCGGAGTCCTCAATGTGCACCTCACCTGCGGGGTGCACAAAGCCCAAGAACATACCGGGGCAGATGGGTATTGGGTCCTCTTCATTATTAATGTGCGTGAGATGGAGGTTTGCGTCGACATAATTAGCAAATGCTTGATTCCCAACCTATTTGGAAAGAAATTAGCTGAGCGGCGGCAAGACCTGGGGCGTATCGTACACGAGGAAGGCCATAACCAATGGTGGTGAAAGTCGTTCCCGCAGGAAGCCAGAGGGGAAGATATACAGAATCAAGTAAGGTGATCGCAGCACCTGTGAATATTTTCATAAATGCAACGTCTAATCCAGCACGAGAAATATACCATACCAAGAGAGTGACCAACCATAGTGACGGACGTGGTGCTGTAGGTGGACATGGCGGATTCGACGGCGGCAAGGACATCGGTGGCAGTACTTTGTGAAATCATGAACTCAGTGCTGGTACAGTCAATCATGCAGAATTATGTGCACACCTGGCCTGAGCATCCCCGAAGCCGTTGTGAACTTCAATATCCGAGCTGATACCCGGGAACAATGTCGAATCCAGAGTGGTCAAAAAGAAATCGGCATCGGTGATGAGAGGCATACTGGCGAACGTGCATCAGCACCGAGTCTCTGGGAGCTAGATTAGGTAGCTCACATTTCAGAGGGGTTCGTGCCTTGGTGAGAGACGATCACCGTATCCAAATTTGGGTCATATCCGACGAACCCTGTTGGTTTCGGTCATCGAGATCACATCTCAACACGACATTCAGCTCAACAACACTCACAGTACTGAACCGAGTCACCGTTACCCTCCGGAGGCAACCGGTTTGAATTCCGGATTGGCGTCACAGTTAGCTGTTCAAACATCACCCATCAGACTCATCAGAGAGTGACATATTTAAGTAGGCGCGTGTGATCACTCACTGCCACAGTCCCATGCGAGCGTCTGCGTGTTCGTACAGTACCCTGCACTAGCGTAATAGGTGTACGAGGTAAATTGGTCAATCTGTGACGTTGTCAGAGCTGTAATACTCTGTCGCGTGTTGATAGATGGAAATGCCTGAACGGCGGCGGCGACCAGGAGGACAGCGACAATAGATGCCATGGCAGCTTTGGCTCGACTTGAACAGGTTGGCCTGGTGTTGGAATACTAGCACGGCTTCTCTGCTTAAATACATATGGCATGCCGTCCAGAAATAGAGTCCCGTGAGCACCAGGCCCCTGTACCATATGAATGTTTTATCTTGAACGTTGGACGGCGTAGTGACTAGGCGATGCGACCACGCGTGTTCAAACGCGTATGACTTCAATGCGGTGAAATCCATGATATTTTGATGGATTGCACCCGACGATCTACAGAGGTTGTCACAGGTAGCCGATGCCAACGAATTGTTGCTTACCTGGCACTCGCCGTCACGATGATGCATGTAGCTCACCACAGCTTGGCATCTAAAGAGTACAAGGATCGTGGAAAAGTACTGCCTCAGGTGAGTATGCAGATCTGTAGCTCCCTCAAACGAAGCGTAAATCACAAAATAGGAATAGATTGATCCAGAAGCAACGTGTGCACTGAAATAGGACGGTTACGGATATAGCCCCAGTACGTTGAAGAGGTGATCACATAGTGTCCAATCAAAAGGTGCGATGTGGACCGGGTAAATTACAATAAAAACAGCTGCCAGCATGAGAACCAGTAATTACACACGTGCGTGCGTGCATGCGCTAAAGAACCGACGCGCTCGGCACTTATGCCACAGTCAGAATATCCTCTAGTCGCCACTGCCACGTATCACATACCTTGACTTCATAGATATTCCACAATCTTTGTTAATATAAAGTTTCTTCAAGCAAGATACAGCTCCTCAAGAAAGAAGGCCTTCCTTCTTGGTCCTACAGGAAGGTGCTCCTGGGCGCGAACTTTAGAGAATGCAGGTAAAAGCCTTTCTACTTCTTTCCACTTTTCTTCATGCTCCTTCGCAGCAGGTATTGGTCTCCGCCTGCCCCCCAGATGATTAAACGCGTCAACTGATAGTAAACGTGGGAAAACATCCGACAGGAACGCAGCAACTGCGAGCGGGTCACCGACTCTCGAGTCTCCTACGTTTAGACTCGTGACTTTGGAGCTTCGAACTCCGCCCCCAGGCCTCTGGGATGTGATACCTGTTGTTACGGCATTCATCACGAGGCCGATGCTTTCTAGCTGAGGACAGAGTCGCACTAAAGACAGCAGACCATTCAGAGTGACATCACTCTGTTGTCTCCAACCCCAGTGGGTTCCCAGCGCAATACTTTGCATATTGGGCCAACAAATGGCCAGCTGTGTTAAGGTAGTATCGTCCAACGAATATGTACATGCAGTAGCGAGATCCAGTGTTGTGAGTCCACGAAAGCGGGACAAGAGCCGAAGCGTATCAGGGGTGAGCGTGAATTGATCAGGGAATTCTGCGCCAGCGTCAGCGTAGTCTTCAATTTCCAGAATTTCTAGCCTTCTTGGCATGCACCGATCCAAGAGGATTGTTATCCATTCCTGTATACCCACTGCAGTTGTTCCGTTTGGTAGATAACACTTCACTTCGCGGAGATGAGCAGATTTGACTTGCCGCATGAAAGCTGTGACAAGGTTGATGTTGTACGCGCGAAGCACGAGTCGGCGCAGTGTAGAAAACCCAGGATTCTCGACAAGTGACTTTATGTCATGCAACTTGTGGAGACAGATATCCATACTTGCAAGATGAGTCAGCCGACCAAGTGATTGTATAGTAGCATCCGCAAGGGGCCCGGAGGTCACGTACGCAAGATTTGGCCACTTGTCGAACATGTCGGGGAGGTGAAGAAAGGGCCATTTGGGAAGATGCATGATCCTTAGGGACGGGCAGGCATCGTTAATGGAAGGGATTATGACAGAATAGACTGAATCAGTTATAGACGACATATCAAGGAATTCGAGAGCAGGAGTCAGTATTAGGCGAAAAAATCGGATGGAATCTTTCCGTGAGTCAGTCCACCTGATCTTCCTCAGGTGAGGGAAGACGGTGGAGGAAGGTGGAGGGGATGATAGTGCACGCAAGATATCTGTGCCAATATCATGTGAGGGCGAGTTGAGGACGGGATGTTTGTCTCTTCTTGAAACATAATAACCACAAGTGAGTACAAGGTGCGAGTGCGAAAGGAATATATCCCAGTCTGTAGATGACATCTCTCTTTCGAGGGCCTGCGGGCGCCGATACTCAGATGACGCCCAGTGAGATCAGTGAACTTTGAAGGCTCACCAAAGTCGGGAGATCATCCTGGGATTTTCCTTTACTCTTGATAGTCTTGACACAAGGAATACATCTGATTAAAGGGACTAAAGTTCCCAGGTGCGCCCACAGGACTTTCATGGCAGGCTCCCGAAATGCGCGGCAGGTGCGACAGAGGGCAGCCAAAGTCCTAGCTGCCTCCTCTTCGTCGCGCTCGTTGACTTCTGCGAAGATATTGATCAAGATCTCTGAAACCAGTAGACATGGATGCATTGTAGTTGATGGTACCATCAATGTTGTCGGACGGAATCAGATTTGAGTCAGTACTTTTGTCTTGGTCACGGTATGTCCGAACACTACCGTTTACATAAATGGATTACAGCACTATATGACAACCTCGTGTTGATTAGTCAGCAACCATTTCTTCTGCGAAGCGTACCAGGCTTTTTATTTTTGAGCCGCCACTAGCAGCGGTAAGTCTTTGAGATTCTTCATGTACATCATGTCGACGTCATAGGGAAGTCCATTGAGATCGTATCTAATTAGGTCAGGTACGTGGGAACTACAGGTGAGGACAGTTGATCCTTTCCCCCCGAATATATTTTAGTCTACTTTCTCTCGGGCCAAGTCTACTTTCTCGTGTAAACACTTTGCAAGAGCCACATCGAAATTCAAGCAATACAACAAGAGCTGCGTGTCTCGCCGGCATGCGTACCGTGTCTTGCTCGGATTCGACAATAAGAATATGATGTTCATCGTCAAGCCACAAGGCCAGGCCCCATATACGTCTATGTAAAAGGGTGGCAGACGTAAACGTCACTGCTCCGTGAACTGTGTTACTTGCAAGCTATAACAGGTCTAGTGAGGCTCTACTACTTTCAGTCTCTGAAGTACTCGTCCGATCCCAAACCTACTGCTTCTTGCCTCCTCAAGTTGACAAGCAGAGGGTGCAACATGGAAACCTCCTCCCACCTCTCCCGATACAACATCCGAGTATTGAACGTCTCATATACGTCACACCCGATCTCGTAGCCCGTTATCTCAGCGTTAGGTACAATGTCTGACAAGAACGCTGCAACGGACAATGGGCCCGTGACCTTAGAATCAGCCACTCGGAGGATTTCTAGACCGTTTCTACGGGTCCCTCCTCCAGGTCGTCGATGGTCGATATCCGGTGCCCAGGCGTTCATAGCAAGACCAACTACCGATAACACTGGGCAGCGCCGCAACAACTTTGCAAAACCCTGCAGAGTAATTTTGCTTGGTTGCCGCCAGCCATTCTCGGTCCCCAGTTCAAGTGTACGCAATTTCAGCCACGTGCCGGCCAGCTGCGCAAGCTCCTTGTCGTTGAGGGAAAAGGTGCAAGTTGTGTCGAGACGCAGTGCCTCCAAATGACGCAGGGAGAAGAGCGTGTTCAGGATATCAAACGTGATGATATAGCCAACAGGGAATTTCGGCGGGGATACCTGCAATTCTTTCATCCGGAGATCCCTGAGATTTGGACAGTGACGTGAGATTAGGCAGAAAACAGTGATGGAGCTCAGCATCTGTTAAGCCCGTTTCCGTCGAATGAATATAGAGGGAGCGTAGCGATGGTAGCTCTGAGATTTCAAGGATAGGGATGCAGTGGAAAGTGCGAGCCGCGGTGATGTCGAACCCCTGAAGAGTGGTAAACACTGGTTGGCCGGCCAGTTTCATGAGGGCACCGTAGTCGTTCTTCTCGTCAACTTGAATAGTGAGATGTGTAAGCTTAGAAGATGTTGCGAGATTATAGAGCGTTGCATCGTTGATTAGACCGCAGACAAGGTTCTTTAAGTTGCGCCAGTTTTGGAACACGTCAGGATGTATGTGCCTCATGCTATATTTTGCGGGGAAACATGCGATGCGAAGAGAGTTGGTAGAGGTGATGTGGGGGACAACGGGCGGAAGAAGCATTGGATCCATATCATGCAAAATTAGCCATTCCAGTCTGGGGTTGACCAGGGAGCATAGGAGTGGTAAAGCATCTGCAGAATTATGTGACCACCAAAGCCGTTTGAGATGAGTAAACATTGGGGGTGCGAAGGATGAAGCAGCTAGTGCATGTAGAATGGTCTTGTCGATGACTACTTCTTCTTGGTCATTGACCCTGAGTGAATGAACTCTTTTGGCGTAATATTGCATTCACTGCCAGTCTGAAAGGCATAACTCTTTGAACGTAGTCTACATATATGTGATTTCAATATACTGTCGCGAACTGTTGTGGGTCGGAACTCACAATCTTGTTTCCGATGGTAACGATTGCAGGGACACAAAACATCAATGGACGAAGACTCTCCAGCGATTTGTAAAGTACGTTAAGAGCAGGTTCATGGAAGAGACGACAAGTTCTACAGAGAGCCGCGAGGGATCCATGATGCCCAGTCGCAAGAACTCGTTTGCAAACAGCATCAAACAGCTCTGCAATCTGAAGACATCTGTGCATTGCGTCGTCTATGTCGTCCGAAGGCTACTGCTAAAAGCTATTGTCAATGACCTTTCATAAATGGGAAGTAGGACTGTATTACCGGTGTTGTGAGGATTGGTTAGACAAGGGCTTGGATGAAGAGCACAGGACACGGGCTTTTAACTTGATTCAATGCGCAGATTTGTACAGCGTTATCGATTAAAGTATCGTTATCGCGCATCGCATGATATCTGGCCAATAAATGTTTTCGAGAAGCTCGCCGATCTATTGCAGCCCTTACATGAAGAACTGTAGTACACAGGAATGAATATCTGCAACTCGGACAGGAAAATGCAAGAACAATTGCCAGAAGAGCTCTATGATCCATGATAACAAAAAGCTCACCAATTCGACGCACTGGAGCAATTGGAAATTAGCATCTGAACGTAAAGATATCGATGGGCGCGATACCGATCAGCTGGTCAAAAAATGGTAGGCTACAGAATAAATAAGTACAATGAGTTCAGGCGCAGAGTTTATCACTCGAAGTTCGGACACATACTAGATCATCCGAGTCATAGTGGAGTCATGACCGAGGCCAGCCTGAGTGTGAAGCTTGAGACTGACCCCCGAAAACTGCAGAAAATTCCACAGAAAGGAATGATATGACGCCCCGGAAACAACAACTATTGATCAGCAGAAATCCGTATGATTCGAAGAATCTAATTGACAAAGTGAATATGGACTGGTGCGTAAATGCGATCCGTTCGAAAAGGAAATTTGTTTGTATTTCTTCTTACACTGATTCGGTGCTGGCATTACATAATGCTACAGGTCATGTTCTCTTCGAAACGACTTGGGGTATTGGCACATGCACGCGTTCTACTGCGCTCTAGACGACCGTGTTCTTTACCTCAGATAGCGTCATTGAGCGGCTCATCAATCAAGGTGATTTAAACAGTATGCTACTGATGGTTATCCTCGTGGGAGTCTGAAATTCTACTTCCTGTAGTCCCTTCAAGATGCTTTCCGAGACCCATCTTCGCCATTTCACATCGCTCCAGGACAGGCAGGTCCTGAATCCCCGGACTCTCCTCCCTCACTCCCAGACCCTACTCCATCTCAGTCCAGCCACCCCAACGCAGTTGGCTCGCTGGCAGAGAACGCCAGAGCTAAGCTGATTTCTATGGGTTATGATGAAGGGTCATTATGGGAGCAGAGTATCGTATGGGGGCACCATGATTCATTTCGGTAGGCACCTCATAGACGTCGAAGGACAGGCTCATTATCTTTCTTACTACAGACACGTTAACAATGCACACTACCGTAAGGGTTCCAATTTTCTTTGAACAGGAGCAACGAGGGTCGCTCACGAATCTGCCACTGTCAATATGCAGTACGATTCATCGAATCGGTCGGCATGTTGAAGTTGTTGCCAAAGTCCGTATGTACTGAAGCTTGGCTAGGGTCGCATGGTGTGGCTCATGGCCCTCGGAAAAGTTCTTGGGGGTGAAGAACGCGTCGAGGCAATGCTCGCGGGTCAGGGCGTCTCACTCATACTCAAATCAGCAAACATCAATTTTAGAAGACCGGTAACGTTTCCTGACACAGTGAGATTTCCTTGTAACATTTGTTTAGTGATGTCTTTCATAACTATGAGTAGCTTTTGATTGGCCACAGACCGATCACCTCTTCGAGCCGCACGCAGTTCACTCTGAACGCTGTGCTTTATTCGTATGCACAGCAAGCGATCGTTGCGGACTCGGATAGCGTGCTTGTTTGGTACGACTACGACAACCTGAGGAAATGCGACCCTGGGGATGACACATGGCGCATTATGAAGGCTGCCTCGCATGATGGTCAAGTGGAGGGCTGATTTTTATATGCTTCGACTGAGCTCGGACTTGGTAGATGTATGGTAGATTGGTTACTCTTGAATATTGGATAATAGAGCGGCAACAACCGGTAATCAATGTACAGCGTTAGCATAGATGTGCCTGCTGCCTCTTGCGGACTGAACTTGGTGGCCTCAACGATCCTGCTGACTAATGGGTTGGGTTGTTTGCCTGGTGCCACCCTTCGATGGGTCCGCAGACCGTCTCACCCCAAATCAGACCTTCAATCCAGTCTGAACGCCCCAACGTGTCCGGCGTGAATCGTGTGCCAATTACATGGGCCTGCATTATAACTGGCTACAACACCGGTCTCATACGTGTCTCCTTCTGCCAATGCCATCTCATTGCTGCTTACTCAGTGAACCAGGCTTTCCAGAGAGCAACTTGACAGTGCCGAAAATGTGTTCAACTTCTCATGCGGCCACGGTCGTATAAAGCGAGTTTTAAACACGCATACGCGTAAATCAGAGAATGCGGATGCGCTGAACAGGTCAGGCAATAGGTTTATCATACACAATAAAAATGCATTACTGATATGACACATGGATTGACGGTTTGTGTGCACGAAGTGCGCTGGAGATTATGGGATCCCTTAAATATTGAATGAAAAGCAAGTACTTAGCCGTCTTTGCAATTGCCACGTCAGTAGTAGTAGGGCCAGCTAAGCTGGCACTACATCTTATATTTCTTCCTGCAGTGGTTCCACATAGCTCCGAGTTTAATGTTATGTTCTCATCGAAGCCACTTGGAGCATTGGCACATGCACGCGTTCTACTGCGCTCTAGACGACCGCGTTTTTTACATCACACAGCGTCATTGAGTGGCTCATCGATCAAGGTGATTTCAATGTGCTTCCGATGGTTATCCTCGAGCGAGAGTTTGAGATTCTACTCGCTGTAGTCCCTTCAAGATGCTTTCCGGGACCCATCTTCGCCATTTCACATTGAACCAAGGCAGACAGCGCCTGAATCCTCGGACGCTCCTCCCTCGCACCCGGATCCTACACCATTTCAGATCAGCCATCCTACTGGAGGTGGCTCCCTGGCAGAGAACGCCAGAACTAAGCTGATTTCTATGGGTTGTGATGCGGGGTCATTATGGGAGCAGAGCATTGAATGGGGACATCAAGATTCATTTCGGTAGGCACCTCATGAAAGGGTTGAAGGACGGGCTCATCATCTTTTTTAGACATGTTAACAATGCACAATACCGTAAGTGATTGAATCTTCTTTGACAGAAACGAGAGTCGCTCACGAATCTGCCACTGTCGATATCGATATGCAGTGCGATTCATCGAATCGGTTAGCGTGTTATGTTGTCAAAGTCCACCCACACTGAAGCATGGTTAGGGTCTCATGGTGTGGCTCATGGCCTTCGGAAAAGTTCTTGGGGGTGAAAACCGCGCCAAGGCAATGCTCGCGGGTCAGGGTGTCTCGCTCATACTCAAATCGACGAACGTCAATTTCAGACGACCGGTAACATTTCCTGACACAGTGAGA
Source organism: Suillus subalutaceus (assembly GCF_016647625.1). Classification (NCBI taxonomy): domain Eukaryota; kingdom Fungi; phylum Basidiomycota; class Agaricomycetes; order Boletales; family Suillaceae; genus Suillus; species Suillus subalutaceus. The sequence goes on along the minus strand of NW_024540272.1, from coordinate 90,354 downwards.
TTTCCTTGCATCATTTCTTTAGTGACGTATTTCATAACCACGAGTAGCTTTTGATTGGTCAAAGGCCGACTATCTCTTCGAGCCGCACGCAGTTCACTCTGAATGCCGTGCTCTATTCGTATTCACAACAAGCGATCGTTGCGGACTCGGTTGGCGTGCTTGTTTGGTACGACTACGACAACCTGAGGAAATGCGACCCTGGGGATGACATATGGCGCATTCTGAAGGCTGCCTCGCATGATAGTCAAGGGGAAAACTGACCTCCGTATGTTCTGACTGAGCTAGGATCTAGTATATGTATGCTAGAGATTATCACCTTGAATACTTGGCACTGGAGCAAGAGCGACTGGCCTGCCTCTGGCAGACTGAAACTGGTGTGGCCTCGTCTTGTACGATATCTAGGAGAGTATTGTACTATTCTGAACAGCCATCGTCAGGCTCTAAGCTTCAGCCAACAACTTGCTATTCGATATTCATGGCGTATCCGGATGACAAAATATTTTGATATATGTACAGTACTATCCAACCTTTGAGCTTTGCTTTGGACACCAGCGGACGAGTGAACAGTGGTTATGAACATTGTACGGAGACAACACGGAGACCACCATTATCGACCGTCCAACTCGGGTCCGAGTCCTTAGCTAATCTTTACGCAACGCTATCGGTGCCAGTACTTGGTTTCCACCAAAAGACACATCGGGGTTATCAATATTTAGGAGAGGTTTATATGTTGTACAAGATGTGAAGAAAATATTTGAAATTTAAACTAACATAAAATTGGGTACACAACTTCAAAATTTGGTGGTGTTTTGCACGTAATCCAACATATCAAGTATCCGCAACCATATTCCCACGGACAATATGTCAACAAATATTACAAATATAATCAGATTTCATATGCCTGCTGTAATTTTAAGTTTTATCTTCACGTAAAACATCGGACAAAACTTGAAATTTAGACATTGTCCTGTCTAAACTTGAAATTTAGACATTGTCCTGTCTAAACTTGAAGTTTAGACACTGTCCCCCCATTTAAACTTGAAGTTTAGATGAGATAACATCTAAATTTCAAATTTTGCCTGAAGTTTTATGTGAAGATAAAACTTTAAATTAAAGCGGCCATATGGAGTCTGATTATATTTGTTATATTTGCTGACATATTGTCCGTGGGAATATGGTTGCGGATACTTGATATGTTGGATTACGTGCAAAACACCACCAAATTTTGAAGTTGTGTACCCAATTTTATGTTGGTTTAAATTTCAAATATTTTCTTCACATCTTGTACAACATATAAACCTCTCCTAAATATTGATAACCCCGATGTGAGAACATCTATCTACATGTATTAGAGGCTGTTCGGCAACCAGATGTTGCCTAACATTTGCCAAATGTCATCTCGGCTTGGATTTTGCCAAAGTTCGGAGCTTGGATCATAGGCCCAATTCGGACTAACCCTAGCACGCTGATATGGGCTGTAGGGTATAATACGCTGTCCTTACATTTGTACTCTATGCGTCCCTACACCAATGGATCCTCAATCGGGACTCCAGCGTTTCATGCCCCAACATCCAGAAGTTCAACGCCGCCTCATCTGACACTCAATCCTTCTAGTCAGCATTTTAATCAGCGCTACAGCCAATATACTAGAGTCGGTGTATGCCAAAGATCCAGAACCGTATCACACATCTGCTCTCTCTGGTGAAGCCTGGGTGATAGAGCTGTTGACTGGCCACCCAGAACGGATTCGTTGTGAACGTGGCATGCATGCACATGCTTTTGAACAGCTTATATCTGAGCTTCGTACCCTTGGCTATACCAACTCCAAATTTGTTTCGCTCGAGGAACAACTCGCGATTTTTCTATATACGTCTGTCACAGGACTGTGTGTCAGGCACGTCGGCGAACGATTTCAACGCTCCAATGAAACAATTTCTCGGTAAGTACGCACTAATAGTTATTTTTTGTGGATGTCTCAATGTATAACCTATGTACTAGTTATTTTCGCAAGATGGTCAAGATATTCTCATCTTCCCCCTTCTACACAAACTATATTCACTTGCCGGATGACTCCGTTCCTGATAGAATTCGCTCTGACCCTAAGTTTTGGCCGTTTTTTCCAAGATACCATTGGGGCCATTGATGGTAGCCACATTCATGCTTCGCCTTGCGCATTCGAACGAGGTCCCTACCGCAATCAGAAGGGATTCATTTCACAAAACTGCCTATTTGCTTGTGATTTCAAACTGAATTTTACTTACGCGCTCACCGGCTGGGAAGGGTCGGCCACAGACGCACGTATCTACGAGGCTGCAGTGGGCCATGACCTTCGCATTCCTGCAGGGAAATACTTCCTTGCAGATGCAGGCTTCCCTCTGCGGCCTGAACTACTCGTTCCATACCGCAATGTGCGCTACCACCTTGCAGAATGGGGCCGTGCAGGTATGAGGTACGTGTACTGGTGTTATTCTTTCTACAATGTGCTGATTATTTACAGGCCGGCTACAAAAGAAGAGTTATTCAATCTGCGTCACTCGTCCGCTCAAAATGTCATCGAGCGGATCTTCAGTGTCCTCAAACGACGTTTCCGAATCCTCCATCTATCACCGCCATATGCTATGGACATACAAGCGCAGATTCCAGCTGCATTGTGCTGCATTCACAACTTCATACGTTTTCATGATCCCTCGGAAGGTGTGCTACCTGAAGCAGACCATTCAGACGCTCCCAGCACGCACACCGCAAACTGGGAGCAGGCAGTAGAAGAAGCTCCGGCCGCAAACAACGATCTGCACGCGCAGCATGATCTCATTGCGCTGTCTTAATAACCGAGGGTCTTATATGAAAACGTGTAAGAATGTAATGACACCACAATTACACTGGATAAGACTTCTTGCCAGTCCTCGATTAACACGGTCTACGACTTTTCTTCTTTCGTGGTAGATAATGTGTGAGTTCTTGGGAGGCTCGCTAAACCAATCAGTCAGATTAACTTAGCCGGAGCTTTATTATCTCTGATTGAAACTATGGGATTGTCTAGGATATACCGTCTAGACACTTGAACTGGTTTCCTGAATATATGGTTAACTGTTGAGAAGCTGGTCTCAAATGTGACTACGTGGACCAAAGCTCGTGTTGGTCAATATACAAATACCTGGTGAGAACGCTGGTCTCACAAATAACAACAATGACAAATAACAACAATGACCAAAGCTCGTGTTGGTCAGTATACAAATACCTGGTGAGAACGCTGGTCTCACAAATAACAACGTTGACCAAAGCTCGTGTTGGTCAGTAAACACTACGTGGTGAGAACACTGGTCTCACAAAACTGGGTTTCTATCGCGAGAAACTTACGTAATCTCAAGGGAAACACTTTCCCTGCACTTGCCTGGACAGTTCTTACAAAGGAAATGGGCTTTGTAAGCAGCAATTTGTTCAGACTGAAGCTTCTTAGGTGAGAGTTCAATTTGCTCAAGTGGGAGTTCTTGAATGCAACAAGTGGGAGATCTATTTTTTGGGGGAGAATGGGCTCTCCTTATATACATTTTGTGTGGGAATATTATGTAAGTAAAAAGGTGATGTAATGACTTCAGAATGTGAGAAGAATATTCCAAAAACTGGAGCAGAATGTTCTAGCAGGTGCAAAAGAACATTCCAGAATATTCATGGTGGGATAATGACATCATTCTGAGTCACTATGAGTCACTATGAGTCATTATGAGTCATTGGAATGTTCTAGCAAATTCCATGGAACATGACATCATTATGACATCACTATGATATCATATCTTTCAACCAAAATACCTGCAGGAGTGTAGGTGAAGTCCTATGACATCATTATGACATCATACCCTGTAGGTACAATTTTATGAAGCATCTGATTAGTCAGAGCATCCTAATAGAAAAGCAAAGTAAAGAAACACTAGAGAAAACAACTCAGAAATAATGGAACAAATAATAGTACACAATACGCGGGCTTTTTAGATAGGTTTTTGTTAGGCTTTGAACTTTTCTCTATGGGTTTCTCTAGCCAAAGTGAATAAGCCAAATGAAAGGCAATACATTAACCTTCATTTTGCTTCTCATATCAACTAGGTCATTATGTGATTCCCATCTCACATATGACTTTTCTTCAAAACATGGTGGATTCATGAATCACTGAGGGAAAACTGAAACTATTGGACCAAGGTTTGATACCAAGGTATGGGTTGACTAGTCTGAGGACTAAGCTAACAGACTTTGTCTTTTAGGGGGATACCTAGTAGTCATGTCCATGCATGATTCCCAAATCATGCAGGACAGCGCACGCAATGTGGGTTGAGTATCAGCGTATTTTAGAAGAACGACGTGCTCTTGGTAAGGACAACGACGATGTTTCGGATGACGAGTATGACGAGTATGACGATTATGGACTGGATTAATTCTCACTAGTAGCAAGTACCATGTACTTGTATCTGATCTGTTCCAATTAGTATATGATTCAATGATGCATGAAATACACGTAGAATGAGCAGTACATGAAATAGATACTACATGTTAGTACAAGACAAGAATGTAACAAGCACGGCAATACAAATGATATGATAGTACTACTGCAGCAGTGGAGAGTCCAAGAGCTCTAAGATAAATGCACGGCGTGTCTCGTAGTCATCCTCGAGCCCAACATAGATAGCAAGCTTGTTATCCCCTCCTGCAAGGGAAAATATGCGCAGGAGACTGGCTCTCTGACCAACTGACAAAAAATCTCCATCTTTGCTGCGCATAATCTCTAGGCCGCGAGAGATGATATTTGGTACAGTTGGTACAACAACCTGAGGGACTGGTGGTGGAAGCGGAGGCGGAGTGGCTATGGTCTTCTCAATAACATCTGTGAGACGGTTGATGCTACCTTGCATGTTCATGACGGCAACTGCTGGAGTAATCTTGGCAGCAATCTTTGCGGCACTATTTATCCCTGACTGCATGCCACCATGTGCTGAAACTCGTGCCTTCTTGGGAGCCGGTAATGATATCAACATTGATGAAAGAGGAACAGGATTGTTGGACACGGGAGGGGCACCAGTGCGTTGAGATGAAGAGTCGACAAAAGTGTCGGTGCGCATGCACTTACTGGACTGCGAGCCGGCAGCCTGAGAAGTAGCAGAGGTTCCATGAAGCTGGGCGCTAAGTGGCATCATTAAATCAGGGCTCATGTCTGGCACATCGCTGGGGGCAGCGGCTCCAGCAGTGTCTACATCCATATCAAGAAGGCCAAGGCCTCCGTCAAAAACATCAGGCACGTCATCTGCAGTATTGACAGACGGAGGGGGCGCAGTAGCTGGGTGCAACGCGTGCCTTCCACGAGCACCGCTATTATCACCTACGATCAGCTGCATGTTGTCGTATCGAGCCCACCCTTTGTTGCGAAAGGGGCGCATCACAGCTCGTGACTTTTGGGCGTCAGTCAAATGCAATAGAATTGAGCATCATTACATACATTGGGGTTAACATACGTATCCCAAACATCACCAGCAGCACGACCCTCGATTCCAGCCCCCCGCACATTATCCCAATGGAAACCAGACACATTGCGATAATTCTCGATTTGATTGAAGATTTTTTTGAGCTAAAACATGCTCGTAAACTTATAATCATTCGAGAAATGATCACATACCGATGTCCACTTTGTCCTAACCATCCTGGCCGTCTTCGGAGGGCCTATTGTTTGAATCGCGTGATTGTCATTGATAGCAGTTGCTGCGCTGTTGAAGGTAGTATTTGTGAAGTTCCCGCCATCACCACCCCGCTGCCCCGATTCTCAATCAGATGTTGGAGTAGAACGTCCACTTCTGTCTCTTGCCAGTGCACCTTTGCCGCATTGTCTGGCATTGATGTTACTTCAGGTTGAGCCATAAGGACTGTAGTAAAGCTAGCACAGAGAGCGGTGAGTGCAACAACAGAGGTGCAAAGTCTCTGTTGACGATAGTAGTCAATAAGATAAGAATTCATGGTAGATGTACAGGTATGAGATGTAAGGTTTGAGCTCCGACAATTGAGACGCTTGAAGCCGAGAATCCGCACATGACATTTGCCAAATGTTAGGCAACATCTGGTTGCCGAACAGCCTCTTAAGCACGAGATACCGTCGGCATCGGGTGCTATTGTGTATACCACGTCATGCTGTGTTCTTGCGCTCTTAACGTTCATGTTTTGTTTTTACAGCTCTTTGCTCAGTACTATGAGGACCTCTGCTTCATTTCACGGCGTTGTTGGACCACAAACTTCGACGACACCATTGACGTCCTCTTCCCGGCAATTCTCCAAGACGTTGAAAGCTGTCTTGAGCGTGCATTCCTTCCCCCCTTTCAACGTCTATGTTGATGGATTTTCAGTGACAAAATTCTAGACAACTTGCCAGGCGATTTTTGTAAGCATCGCAAGTGATATAAATCACACATTTCACTGACGAAGCCATGTCGAATTTTATTTTAGTTCAGACAGCCTGTGAAAGAAGCTGAGCAGACTCGATTGAACGCACCAGAATACACACTCGACTATCTTGCGATGTTAACCCATCCTGGAGTATGTAACCTTTCGGTAGAAATGGGATTGGTCAGAAACGCGTGTGTGCACGTCGTCGTGCTGCATCGTCGCTTCCTCAACCAATCTCCGACTTCTCAATACATTTGAAAGCCACTGCATCCCCCCGCATTCCATACAAACCGTTCGCTATGACAGTGAACCGAAGACAGTTTCCTCTGTGACCCGCATATGCAACTACATTAAATCTATGTCAAGATTTGATGCTAACGCAAACCGTGCTCGACCTCCGGACTGATCCCTTTGCTCACAGTCGTTTGTGCACGGTGTTGTCGAAAGTGAAAACGCGAAGAGACACTATATATTTGCAGAGACGACGCCGATATAGTATTTCCTGAGCTGCTACTGTAAACACAATAACATATTGTCGTAGAACCGACCGAAGGGGAGTCCTCGTAGTATTGTATTATTCAGGAGGGGCATACAAGCACAGACAGGTAACTCAAAAGGTAAAGAAAACGCAACTATACCTCCTCTGTCAAAAATTCAGTCGCATGGCCAGTGGAAAACAAGCATCTCTGCAAGTCAGGTTTGACAAAATTTAGTTTCTATAGATCTCACATACTTACATGCAATGGACAGCGGGGAGCAGCACTCGGTGAGACACCCCTTCCTTTTGCACCCAGGTCCATCTTCGAGTATATCTCCAAGAAAGACCAAGAACGCATTAAGAACATCGCTGCAAGCCGCTTTGCCCCCTTTTCCACGTCGGATGATCTCTCGCCAGGTCCCTCACTCCCCACGCCTTGCACGAAGCTGCTCTCCACGGTTTTCAGCCCTTCATGGCCGATCCATCTAAGCAGGCAAGGTACATTGCCTATCTGCGTGCACACGCAAATCCTCACTCAGGTGCAATTCCACCCTCACAGAAACCTGGGCAGACACCCGAGGAATTCACAAAAGAGAGAGCGACTATGCAAAATCAGCTACATTATTCCGCCCCGTTTCTAGAGCCGTGGCTGGGCGATTTACAATTGCCGCTGTTCTAGATCTCGGGCCTGCACACGCCTGCTGCACAGCCAGAAGAGGGGACGGACAGTGTGGATGTGGCGGAGGAAAAGCCGACGGAGGAAGTCAAGGAAGAAGCCCCGAAGGTGCATGCTGCTCGATTGAGCATGTATGGTGTTATGACGCGCGAGGTGTGTACGTGGCAGCCTGCGCGGCTGCTGTGTGAGTGCTTTGGCGTCAAGGACCCGGTTAATGCTGATGAGGTGGACGAGCCCCCTGCCGTCTAAACGAGGCCCGGATGTCAAGGCACTACCAGCGAATGATGTCGTGGAAGATGTTGACCTGGCTACGTTCAAGCCTACCTTCATACTCAGGGAATCCAAACCGAAAGACGCGGAGAAGGAAAGAAAAAGAAGAAACAGAAGAGTTTCAAGGGTAGCGCGCTTATTTCCTTTGATGTAGCGCAGAGTCATTGTCGCCCACTGCCGCTGCCGCGCGCCAAAAACACCGAGATCGGGAGAGCGAGAGGCCTCGGAAGAAGAAACGGAAGGATCAAGTGGGGGATGGACATCAGGATATGTGGGTTGAAAAGCCTCCGCCGTATATCGTGAAAGCCCTGCCTATCACTGATATGTCCTCTGATGAAGGTGATCGGGTTAGTGGTCAGGAAAGCGGACCTGCTGGTGCTCGTAAGAGCGCAATCGATTTTGTGTAGTGCTATATACAGGTTCAAAAGCTAACGTCAATTTTGGCGTCACCTGTAACGCTTCACAATGATGCAAGTATCACCATGGACGTGCGGGCAAGTAACATCTGTACTATCGTCATTGGATGGGAGATATACTCTGGAAGCTGTGGAGACATGAGTCGGACGCATGTACGCAGTGCAGTCGAGGAAGGCGGTTATGACTCGTAAGGAGCCTGTTTGCTACAACGGAGGCGAACTACCTCGTGTCTTGGGCGTGTATGGAAATGAATTAGGTTAGCGTGGTGAAGCAGCATAAAAATGCACAATACACGCACCTCTGCAGCTTAGAGAAATACACCCACAGTCCCTCAATCGTGCTCAACACGATCAACCTCTAGTAAAATGCCACAGGTCATTCCAAGCACCACACCCATTCGAACTTTTGAAGATCATGAGAATACTGTAAGGGCAGTCGCAGTTTTCCCCGATAAACGACGAATAGTTACGGGCTCGGAAGACAAGACACTTCGTCTTTGGGACTTGGAGACAGGTGTTGTGTTGAAGAAGATGGAGGGGCATAGTAGCTGGGTGGGGGGCATTGGCGGTATCACGAGATGGTCAAATAATAGCAAGCAGTGGTGCAAAAGGAGAAATCATTGCCTGGCACGGTAAAACTGGTGAATCTCTTGACCAACCCATCCAAGCCCACACCGATCGAATCTACTCGGTGGATTTTTCTCCTGATGGTGCGGTGCTGGCCACTGGTTCATCGGACCAAACGATGAAGTTTTGGTGCACCAAAACGTGGCAGATGCAAGGAGAACCAATCGAGTGTGGTTATGTCCACTGCATTAGATATTCGCCTTCTGGTGAACTTCTTGCCATCGCAACATTCCATAACATCAAAATTTATAATCCAGGCACCAGGGGACATGTCGCATCTTTTGGGGATTACACAATGTCACTTGCTTGGACGCCTGATGGCACGCGCCTTGTTTCAGGAGGCTATAATGCTACCATACAAGAGTGGGATACATTGACCTGGCAGCAGGTCGGTGATTCCTGGAAAGGCCACACTAGCTATATCTTCGCCATTGCCATCAATCCCTCTGGCACCCTCGTCGCTTCTGCATCTCGTGACAACGATGTCCGTCTCTGGCGGCTCTCAGATCAACGAACCGTCGCCATCTTCAAGCAATCATCCCCGCCGCAATCTGTCACTTTCTCCGCGGACGGCAAGCAAATCTTCAGCGGAGGCCAAGACAAAAAGATCTCAGAGTGGGAAACACCTAAGAGAGCATCCTTCAACCAGATCCTGGCCATCACGACAGCCCGCAATGCATGCATCGCTGGAGACCTGGACACTGCTGAACAGCTGCTCACCCAAGAGATCCACACCGACGCCCATGACTATACTTCATATTCCCATCGCTCATTTGTTATGGCACGAAAACACGCATGGGACCTCGCACTCGATGATGCAATCAAGGTGAGCTATACTGACTTATCATGGCCCCCTCACTAAAGGCTTACTTTCATTCGTGACATAGTCCATCAGCATTCAGCCCTCATTAATAGGCTACATCTCGAAAGGCATCGCCCTCTGCGGAAAAGGCCACATCCGCGAGGCAAGGGCAGCATTCGACGTCGCATCCATGTTCACCAACAATGATTCAGAAGCCAACCAACTTCTTCTCTTGATCAAGGTACATTGCATTCATCTCACACATCCCCCGCTTCATTGCGTGTTTCAGGCCATCGCCCTCTTCAGCGCAGATCAACACGAGGAAGCAATGTTACTCATCAAAGAGCTGGCTGCCGCTTGTCCGAATACCGATCCTCTCGCGTGTTGTGTCGTGCAAGTAAGTGTCATGCAGCTTCGCTTGGTTATCGATGCTGATCTTTGCAACTCGCACATTAGACACATTTACGCGTTCAGCTGGGAATAAAAGCCTTGGATGGCACGCGTCACGATGAAGCTGCTGACCATTTCACTGTCGCTGTCAACTCAGGCGTGTTCTCATCGACATACATTTATGGCCTATACGAGGAATTGACCGTTGTGCGTCAAGATGATGCATACATAGTGCTTTCCACAACTGAGTGCTTTGTCCAGCTCTTCGGCTGGGATCTCGATTCTTTGTGTCTCACTACTCACCAGAAACGATGCCAGGCATTCCTTTCGGCAGGTAAACTTGATAAAGCTCTTGAAGCACACAAATACATGATAGACGCCATCGACGAATCTACGAAGGCCAGCTGCCTTGATTGGTCCAACGGCAAGTCCGGAGTCCGTGATAACATCTAGACTGCAATCCTCACCCATATTTCACTCAGCTTTCAAGCAAGAATGCAGCGCGTCCTGTGCTGCCGGTGGAGATGCTGCCCTCACTGCGAGCGATTATGACAAGGCCATTGACCTATACTCGGCCGCAATCAACCTGAATCCTGCGTCTGATACTCTCTTTGCAAATCGTAGTAAGGCAAAGTTGGGTAAGATGCTATGGATGGAAGCACTTCTCGATGCGCAGAAGGTGCGTTGGCATCTATCATTTTAGAATCCATGCTCATTGCAGCGATACATAGGTCATTGAACTCGACTCTTTCTCTTATCTTGGATACAATTTGAAGCATGCAGCTCTTCATGGTGCACGATGTTATGATGAAGCGATCCTGACCTTCAAGACGATGCTGGCCACATTGGATGATGCGCCCGACGTTCGGACACGAAGTAAGCCTTTGCATAACACATTCGCCAACATGTTTAACTCTCTCTAGAGCTGTGCCACCAACATCTCAGACCCTCTGAAGTAGAACGTACTATCCGACGGGTAATTGATGCCCAACTCGACAATGTTCCACTCCGTGTAATCAACACTATTACCGGTCTCTTATGCGATCGAGAGGCGCAGATAAGCGCCTTCAAAATGAGCACAGAGTATAAGGAGCTTGTGTCATCAACAATCACGCATCTGGACTTCCCAATGAAGCACATCGAAGAAGTGGTGATGACGTATCTCCAATATGCCGCGCTATCACACAGGTGGGAGGGAAGGAGCCGTGCTGCAGGATATCCAGGGCAGGAGCCGGTATGACTCGGAGTTGGATCCGATTGGTGGCATGACGAAGTTGCGGTTGTTTGTTTGCAACACTGCTCGTGATGCGGGATGTAACTGGGCATGGAGCGATACATGCTGCATCGATAAGAGCAAACAATGTCGAACTCCAGGGAATCGGTCCCGTATGAGTGCGCCAGAGAGAAACTCCATTGGGCGTCAACCCGCGTTACCACGCGTCAGGAAGACATCGCATACTCGTTGTTTGGCATCTTTGGTGTCCGCCTGGCTGTAGATTATGGCGAGAAGCAGGACAAGGCTCTCGGGCGGCTCCTGCAGGAAATCGTGGCTCGGTCGGGTGACATCACCGGCCTCGATTGGGCGGAAAACCATCAGAGTTCAATAGCTGTCTACCAGCCTCCATCACTTCATACGAAGCTCACCATGCAAGCTACCACCCCTACTCGAAGATGACATTCATCATCGGTTTGCTGCGAAACGGTGGCTGTGGATTTCGCTTCGAACCTTTATACCCGGCTTTGCGACGTGAGCGCCCCTCGCTTCGCAGCACAGAGACTGCATCTGCCTTGTATTGCATTCAATGTCAGGGAAGTCAGACGGGTGCGTAGTCCAGCCCCAGAGACTCTGTTCAGGTATCGAGTGAAGGCAGACGGGCTTCGCGACTTGCTTATCACCACCGAAGAGACCCTGGTTCAGTTCTGGCCGGCAAGGCTCACTGAGCAAAAATTTGTTCTTGTCCGTCCTTGGGATCGGTCTCTCCTCGAGCTACCTGACTTTGCACAACCGCCTGAATTTGTGGAATCGTCTTACTTTGGAAGCGATACGGAGAGTGAGGAGGATTATGGGACGCCACCTTCTTCTCCGTCAGACGACTGGTCCAGTGGTTCTCCTGTAAATCAGAAGGTGGTTGACCTAGAATCACGAGCATTGCGGTTGCTTGTTCGCCTTGGGCAGCCTTTCTGCGCATTTTTGCTATCGCAGCAGGGCAGTGTAGAATACAAGAGGATCGCGTCGGACCATAATATCATTGGGCAGGTCGACGACGTGGTTTCTGTTGGAGACTCGATGGACATCAGGACCATAGAAATATTGTAGTCGTATTTTTTTGTTTCAAATTTTATGAATTTCTGAGCAGTTTGCATTTGCGCTTCACATCGTACAGTATAGGTATCATATATGCATGTGTATCGGACTAAAGTCTCGTCACTTCATTTCCTGCAACTGTAGTTGGTCCCGTAGAATTTTCGGGAGTGGGACAACTTGGCATCACCTTGTCTTTCGATGAGTAAATATCACATGTCCCTATCATCCTTTGCTGTCCAAAGATTGTACATTGGCATGAGGGTGTCGCAGACCAATAATCAACATGGATGACTACCATAATGATGGATATCAGATCGGGACTCAAGGGACATCTTCGACGAGTAGGACGCAGGATATGTATTCAGTCGTTGGGAACGCGTCATGAGAGAAAGATGCACTTACCTGCCTCCCCGACCGCCCTAACAGAACAGATAGCCATGTACTATCATTTTCCTGGAACGTCCACTTTGTCGGGAATGACGCGCAGAAAAAAAGGACAGACATTCTGGGTGAGAACTCTTCGGCGCTGTTACTGAGCCCGGTGTAGTGCAAGTACGTACGTAGGCGAGAGGTTGAACGTAGAAAGACGGTGAAATGCGCTGTGTGAAGGTGCTGCTAGTAAGCATGGCAAAAATACAATTATCAGCGCAAATAATCGATCTTGTCGTCGTCGTCCTTTCTGACCTTGGAGAGCACGGGCGTCGAAATTCAAGACGCACAATAAGACATGATTTACAGATTCTTTATACTGGTCTACAGCGAGTCGTAAGGCGAGGGATCGCGAGACCTTGGATCTGAAAGTTCTTGTACCGTGAAAGATTGTTTCAAAGTTGTGATACTCACTTGATGTATGGCCAAGGATTGGGTCCATGTACTCTATGATTGATAACATAACATAGCTGAACACTGCAGCAACATGTCAATGATGAGATCCAGGCTGGCGTAACTTTGGTTCTAGTGAGACCTCACCGATGTTAGTAGAGTGCGATGACCATCATAATCATATTGCATACTTGTGTCACAGTGATGCAAACGAGAAAAACTGAAACCAGTTGGGCCGGGGGGTGGCTGAGAAACTGAGGAAGCGAGGTGGCAAAACGCTGTAAGCAAGGCTGACAGCTTTGGAAACTATGATTTGGATAAAACGCGTATTGAAAAGCGGAAACCACCCCATTTGGAGCGGGTTTGAGACGCGAGAAGAGAGAAATTTGGTTGTACTATTATGGTACGCGCAATCGGCAACCCCAGAAGTCGGCAGTAACGCAAATGTCACAGTAAGTCACGACATGTCACTGAGCCAGTTTCAAAGTCAGCTCGGCAGTCAAGCAGGAGCGCAAGGAAGTGAGTTAGTATTCGGCGTGAGCAAGCAAGTACAGTATATACTAGTAGAATCTAAGTACAAGGGTGGCCATGATTAGTGCCGTAGTTGTAGAATTGAGGGGGATGTGTAGGGAGACTGTGTGTGTTGTAAGGATGCTGAGGTTGTCTGTCGAAGTTTGATGATGATGCAATGGGACCGCCGGATGAATTATTATGTTACGTTGTAGATTAAGATGGTGCGCGGAGAGCTGGATTAGCATAGAATTGATGAAAATATGGCTGGTTAGTAAAGTGTGGAGGATAATATGGATTAAAAGAATGTGCACTGGCAGGTGGGGTGAAAAATGAGTACTGGAAGTGTTGGATGAGGTAGCGTCATTGTCTTGCGAGGCGCCACTACTAGCCTGTCCTGTCGATGACGCAGTGGCTAAATTCTTATTCTTCGAAAGCGTTTTTCCCGTCTGGAAGAGCGCAGCAAAACGTGGATTGTCGGCAAAGTGCTGATTTGCGGCATCAGCAAGAAACTCTTTGATTCTAGTCCTGAGTTCCTCAACCGTTCCGTCTCTTGAAATCTTGAGAGCGCCAGCAAGTGCGATAAAATCATCCTTGCACCGGAGTGTTGAGAGTGCATCAAACGTCTTCGACTCGATATCGCGTTCGATCTGAGTGTGGCGCGCTTCATCTTCTGTCTTCTTTTGGCCTGCTTCTCCGCGTCGGCCTTATCCTTTTCATGCTGCTCTAGCCCCATGACCAGCAGCACAGCACCAGTCGGCACTGGTGTGTGCAGTATTGAAACTCCGTCACGGCATATATCGGCAGGTGACATTTCTGCGTGACTTCGGCACTTTCAGCTATCTCATTCAATTCTGCTTCAAATGTATTCGTTTGAACTCGTATTGAGTTGTGTTAGAGAGAGAATGATGTCTATGTAAAGAATTTTGTGTTTAGGTAGCTGGAAACACGAGTTTTGTGAAAGTGCCGACTTCTGGGGGCTGCCGATTGCGCGTACCATAATAGTATATGAGGCACACGCAGATCTTGGGAATCGACGAGACCAGAAGATGATATTTCAGTAAGCCTATGTGCGCTCGCACAAGTTACATGATAAAGTGTTGGAGAAACTGCTGGACATGGGAAACAATGGTATTCATGCGGGGCAATCTACGTAGGACAGATCATCTAGCTTTCAGTCAGGGCCAGGAAGTAGCAACTCACCATCGCCATATGTTGGATGGGAGGGAATATATTCTGGAAGCTGTGGAGACACGAGTCAGGACGCATGTACACAGTGTAGTCGAGGAAGGCAGTTATGACTGCTAGGGAGCATTCTTGCTGGACTACCTCGTATCTTGGGCGTCTATGGAAACGAGGTAGGTTAGCGTGGCCTGTTTGCGTGCACACGCAAATCCTTACTCAGGCGCAATTCCACCCTCACAGAAGCCTGGACAGACACCCGAGGAATTCGCAAAAGAGATGAGCGACTATGCAAAATCAACTGCATTATTCTGCCCCGTTTCCAGAGCTATGGCTGGGCGATTTACAAGTACTGCTGTTCTAGATCTCGGGCCTGCACACGCCTGCTGCACAGCCAGAAGAGGGGGAGGACAGTATGGATGAAGGCGGAGAAGAAGCCGAAGGAGGAAGAAGCCCCGAAGGTGCATGCTGCTCGGTTGGGCATGTATGATGTTATGACGCGCAAGGTGTGTACGTGGCAGCCTGCGCGGCTGCTGTGCGAGCGCTTTGGCGTCAAGGACCCAGTTCTGGATGTCCTGGTTGATACCTCTGGGCTGTCAGCGCAGACTGCGAGGCCCGAGTTCACAGGCAGAGCGTTAGCAGACGAATTCGCTGGTGCAAGGGCGGGAGCGATGCAAGTGGAGAGTGGGGGGTTGCGGAAGTAACAAGCGCGATGTTGCGAATATCGGCATGGGGGAAGATGATGGGCGGGGGGATGGTGTGCTGACGTATGAACGTCCTGGATGGATATTTAAAGAAATTTTTACAAGTGATGATGAGGAGAGCGACAAGGAGAAGGATTACATGAATAATTTCGATGAGGTGGACGAGCCCCCTGCCGTCTAAACGAGGTCCTGGATGTCAAGGCACTAGCAGCGAATGGTGTCGTGGAAGATGTTGACCTGGCTACGCTCAAGCCTACTGTCATACTCAGGGGATCCAAAACGAAATACGCGGAGAAGAAGAAAAAGAAAACAAGACACAGAAGAGTTCCAAGGGTGTGCGCTTGTTTCCTTTGATGTAGACGAGGATGGTGGAGAGTTATTGTCGCTCACTGGCGCGCGCCTAACGTCAATTTTAGCGTCTCTTGTAACGCTTCACCATGATACAAGTATCACCATGGACGTGCAGGTAGGTAACATCTGTACTATCGTCATTGGATGGGAGGGGATATACTCTGGAAGCTGTGGAGACATGAACCGGACGCATGTACGCAGTGCAGTCGAGGAAGGCGGTTATGAGCCTAAATGCTACAACGGAGGCGAACTACCTCGTGTCTTGGGCGTCTACGGAAATGAATTAGGTTAGCGTGGTGAAGCAGCATAAAAACGCACAATACACGCACCTCAGACAAAGACACCCACAGTCCCTCAATCGTGCTCAACACGATCAACCTCCAGTAAAATGCCAAAGCTCATTGCAAGCACCACACCCATTAGAACTTTTGAAGATCATGAGGATACCGTCAGGGGACTCAGGGCAGTCGCAGTTTTCCCCCGATAAGCGACGAATAGTTACGGGCTCTGGCGACAAGACACTTCGTCTTTGGGACTTGGAGACAGGTGTTGTGTTGAAGAAGATGGAGGGACATAGCAGTCAGGTGTGGGCATTGGCGGTATCTCGAGATGACCAAATGATAGCAAGCGGTGATGAAAAAGGAGAAATCATTGCCTGGCACGGTGAAACTGGAGAATCTCTCACCCAACCCATCAAAACCCACTCCTATCCAATCACCTCGGTTGATTTTTTCTCCGGATGGTGCGGTGCTGGCTACTGGCGGATGGGACTTGACGGTGATGTTTTGGTGTACAAAAACGTGGCAGATGCAAGGAGAACCAATCCAGTGTGGTTCTATTGTCAACTGCGTTCGATATTCGCCTGCTGGTGAACTTCTTGCCATCGCAACACACAAGAATATCCAAATTTCTAATACAGGCACAAGAGAACGGGTCGCATCTTTTGGGGGTTATACCTTGTCACTCGTGTGGACGCTCGATGGCACACGCCTTCTTTCAGCAGGCGATTCTACCATACAAGAGTGGGATCCATTGACCTGGGAGGAGATCGGTCATCCCTGGGAAGGCCACAATGACCATATCAACGACATTGCCATTCATCCCTCTGGCACCCTCGTCGCTTCTGCATCTAATGACAGCCAGGTCCGTCTCTGGCGGCTCTCAGATCAACGAACCATCGCCATCTTCCAGCACTCATCCTCGCCGCGTTCTGTCACTTTCTCCGTGGACGGCAAGCACATCTTCAGTGGAGGCCAAGATAGCATGATCTCGGCGTGGGAAATACCGAAGAGAACATCCTTCACGCAGATCCTGGCCTTCACAACAGCCCACAATGCATGCATCGCTGGGGACCTGGACACCGCTGAACAGCTGCTCACCCAAGAGATCCACACCGACGCCAATGACTATACTTCATATTCCCATCGCTCATTCGTTCTCGCACGAAAACACGCATGGGACCTCGCACTTGATGATGCAATCAAGGTGAGCTATACCGAACTATCATGGCCCCCACTAAAGGCTTACTTTCATTCGTCACATAGTCCATCAGCATTCAGCCCTCGCTGACAGGCTACATCTCGAAAGGCATCGCCCTCTGCGGAAAAGGCCACATCCGAGATGCCAGGATAGCATTCGATGTCGCATCCATGTTCACAAACCAAGATTCAGAAACGAACCATTTTCTTATCTTGATCAAGGTACGTAGCATTCATCTCGCTTATTCCCTGCTTCATTGCGTGTTTCAGGCCATCGCCCTCTTCAGCGCAGATCAACACGAGGAAGCAATGTTACTCATCAAAGAGCTGGCTGCCGCTTGTCCGAATACCGATCCTCTCGCGTGTCGTGTCGTAGAAGTAAGTGACATGACAGTTTCGCTTGGTTATCGATGCTGATCTTTGCAACTCGCACATTCAGACACATCTACGCGTTCAGCTGGGAATCAAAGCCTTGGATGACGCGCGTCACGACGAAGCTGCTGACAATTTCACTGTCGCTGTCGACTCGGGCGCGTTCTCATCGAAATACATTCATGAACTATACGAAGACTTGACCGTGGTGCGTCAAGATGATGCATACATAGTGCTTTTCATAACTGACTGCTTTGTCCAGCTCTTTGGCTGGGATCTTGAGTCTTTGTGTCTCACTGCTCACCAGAAACGTTGCCAGGCATTCCTTTCGGCAGGTAAACCTGATGAAGCCCTCGAAGCACACAAATACATGATGGACGCCATTGACGAATCTACCAAATCCAGCTGCCTTGATTGGTCCAACGGCAAGTTTTCGGTGGACGGTACCCGAGGCTATCATACTCACTCACATTTCACTCAGAATTTAAGGGACAATGTAGTGTGCTCGCTGAGCAGAATGATCGTATTCTTGGTGTATGCACCTCCTTCCTCAAGTCTTTCACTGCTGACCGTTATGCAGGCGGAGATCCCGGGGCAAGAGCAAGATGGCTATGATACAGAACCCAATTTCTTCCACGGAATGCATCAAGTGCGTGCAACAGCGTATCTTCTTACGTTCTTTCTTACATCGTTCATTATAGCCTTCTCAAATTTCCCCGCCACGACCTCAACGGCGCCATGGGCGGCTCAAAAGACTCAGGCTCGCTATGACGAAGACCCCTCGATCAGCTCCCCTGCTACCACCAGCACCAGCACCAACACCAACACCAGCACCTACCTATCACCCCACCATCAACCGCCGCTCTTACCACCCTCACAGCTCGGCTAGGAAACCTATTCCCCTGGAGGTCCGATCATACAACACCGCCCGTCGTCGATGTTCCGTTCGCGAAGGGTAAAGAGGTGCGATGAGTTGATTTTTATAAATGTGCCTTGGGTGTCTGATACGTAATCTACAGCGTAATGCTGCTGCGGATGCTCCTGGAAAAGACCCCGACATCGTACCTTATGAATATCAAGATCCGGATCCTACTCAACCGGATCCCAATACACAACAGCAGCAGCAGCAGCAGCAGCAGCCAGTAGCAGTGCAGGTAGACACCGGAGAACATGGACGCGGACGGTCGTGTTGCTGCTGCTAGAGGAATTGGCAGATGTCCGCGGTTATTTCAGTTATACCATCGATCTTGTTATGATATCTACACTGCTGTTTTATCGATAGCTAATGCCCATTGTCCGAAATGTTGTCCATAACGGTCACTAAATCGATTACCAGAAACAACGACAGGACGATCTAGCGAAGACTGCGAATGAGCGCTGAGCACTCGCACAATTCCCCTAGTTGCCCACAGCTCCGACAGGATATTCAACCATCCAGCACAGTGCTTGGAGTCCGAGTGTCGAACAAATTGAGATGTGAATAAATTAGTGGTATGCTTGACTGTATAGACAGTAAGTAGCCAACACAACAGTAGTAAATGAAATGGGATTACAGAGGGTTTCTAGTATTGGTGGCAACGCATGCGCAGACGCCACACTCCCTGATAACTGGCACATAAGTAACCATGTACTTCGAGGCGAAAGCGGCAATTTGGCCTCTGAGGTGTTGTTCATTACAAGCGTGGCTCCGCTACTACGGAGCCATACGTCAGACTCGAGTGTCCCCAACGTTCCTCCCCGTTATACGCCTGAGCTCAGCTTCCGGAATTCTCGTCTGAACATCAATCGTACATGGCTGCTCATTCAGGAGAGTGCCATTCATGAAAGCGGCATCATTCAACGGCTTCGTGCGATCCAACATGAGCCGGAAGGCCCGAAGGACAAGCGCCGTGTTTATGAACACCGATTTATGCTGGCGTTCACAGGAACACATGGGCCTATGGATGAACTGTGTGACCTTACCTATTCGCAATATGTTGTCCGGGACACACTCTAGAAGTAAAGAGGATGAGAACATGGCCGAGGGGGGTGGCAGAACCTGGCAGAACTCCAGGGTATCCGAAACTCGTGGAGATGTAATTTAGATCTATGATAACAAAAATTGAATCCAGGAGAACATGAAAACCTGACGTCCTTAAAGTAAGATGGTGCAAACTGGAGGGCGCCCCCTTGCATCACTGATTGACGAGAATTTCGAGCGCCTGGGATGAGTGGCTTACAATCAGTCACTAGCTCCATTCACTGGCGGCCAAGCGGACGGCCTTTCTTGGTGGAAAAACCTTCCAATCAATTCCGAAATCCACCCACTCAAGGTCTTGTCTGTGACAATCCTCTGAATTGTGGGGCATGCAGGCAAAGTAGAGCGCACATTCTCTAATCTCGGCACAACACAATCAGCGCGACGGTGTAATCTCTCAGTTGACACATTTGAAACACTAGGCAAAATTCATGCAAACCTTCGACACCACAGCGCCGTGAAAGTCGCGGAGGCTGGGAAGCCCACCCGCCGTCGACATGCTCACATGCACACTCGTGAAGAGGTTGGTATTGCTGTCGAGACTGCACAGGATCTTGAAGCATCCTTCGCGTGGGCACCTTCACTCTTGACCTAACCTCGCGATGCAGATGACTTGCTTGCTGGTCCAGAGAGTATCTCGCCTGATGATATTGCTGCTGAATTTGCAGCTCTCGAGGAGTTGAAAAGGACTGAAGAAGTTCACAACGTTAATCAAGTTGAAGTGCTCGAGGGAAATGCTTTTGATTTTGACGAGTTGGATCGGGTCGAACAAGGAATAATACTACAGGCTATTCTAGATGAGGTTGAGGTGGTTAATTACAATGGTGAGGGTGGCAGATGGGACGAGGCAACATTGATGTCATCGTTAGGAATGTCGTATACATAGTCTGCATGGCGCCTAGAGTTTTGCCAGTTTTGCCGGTTATAACCGGCAGAACTAAATCGAATTAGTTCTGCCCCCCACACTAACTTGAGGTCATCTCTCACGCGCCCTTCGGTATCAAGCCAACGATCAGGCTTGGATGCGTCAGGATCTGGGAAGACGTCTGGATCGCGAGAGATGGCTCTGAAATGGCTATTAGATGAATCAAATTCGGAAGGAGGGCTCTGACCAGTGATTGCCAAATACTGTTGTCACGGCTGGAACACGATAATCTTCCTGTTTGTACCGTCAGATTTAGCTTCGATAGGACGACGAAGGGTGCCCACAAAAACGACCACCTCTGTCGTGCGGTGTGGCATACCTTCATGCAGGTAAGCTATAGACATCAACTAGAAAGACGGGAGGGTAATTACCCATAGGTATCAACGGCCTCCATCGCAGGGCCTCCGAAACGCAGGCATGAAGGCGAGGAAGTGATTTCTTGTCAGTGAATGCGGGTGCTAGAGTGAGTCAGCTTTTATATCGATGCCCCAATAACACGCGATCAACTGATGACCGCGTCCAGATCTCCATGGACTTTACGTTGTTCCTCAGGGAAACAAGCAGCTGCCATTAGTACTGTGCATATGGCGAGAGTAGTCTATAACACCTGAATCTAGTTAAATTCAAAAGCGGTGATGCATGAGCTCACCGTGTCAGATCCAGGGGCAAAGACAGTACCAGCAAGTAAGCTATCTCCAGCTCAGGCTTTGCGTTAAAAAAGTTCTTTGCCAAGAGACATCTTCTGAGCGAAGGACTAGCTTCGCTACCTCCCTGCCGTCGAGCATTTTAACATGTTATTGGATTGGATTATGCATACTTACTAACTCCCGTTTGAGAGACCGATATGAAGAGCTTCCGCGAATCTCGACAGCTGTCACGTAGTTCTCGCGCATACCAAGGAAGATATTTCAGCCACGTACAAGCACAGACAGGTAATTCAAAAGGTAAAGAAAACGCAGCTATACCTTCTCCATCACAAACTCAGTCGCACGCCCAATGGAAAACAGGCATCTCGACAAGTCAGGTTTGACAAAATTCAGCTTCTACAGATCTCACATGCTTACATGCAATGGACAGCAGGGAGCAGTACTCGGTGAGACGCCCTTTCCTTCTGCACCCAGGTCCATCTTCGAGTGCATCTTCAAGAAAGACCAAGAACGCATGAAGAACATCGCTGCAAGCCGCTTTGCCCCCTTTTCCACGTCGAATGATCTCTCGCCAGGTCCCTCACTCCCCACGCCTCCCACGAAGCTGCTCTCAACGGTTTTCAGCCTTTCATGGCCGATCCATCTAAGCAGGCAAGGTACACTGGTTATCTGCGTGCACACCCAAATCCTGGCTCAGGCGCAATTCCACCCTCACAGAAGCCTGGGAAGACACCCGAGGAGTTCACAAAAGATATGATCGACTATGAAAAACCAGCTGCATTAGTGCCTTTGTTCTAGATCTCGGGCCTGTACACGCCTGCTGCACAGCCAGAAGAGGAGACGGACAGTATGGATGTGGCAGAGGAGAAGCCGAAGGAAGAAGTCAAGGAAGAAAACCCCGAAGGTGCATGCTGCTCGACTGGGCATGTATGGTGTTATGACGCGCGAGGTCTGCACGTGGCAGCCTGCACGGCTGCTGTGCAAGCGCTTTGGCGTCAAGGACCCGGTTCTGGAGTTCTTGTCGATACTCTGGGCTGTCAGCGGAGACTGCGAGGCCTGAGTTCACTGGCACAGCGTTAGCAGACGAATTCGCTGGTGCAAGCGCGGGAGCGACGCAAGTAGAGAGTGGGGGTTCCGGAAGTAGCAAGCGCGACGTTGCCAATATCGGCATGGGGGAAGATGATGGGCGGGGGATGATGTGCTCACGTATGAGCGTCCTGGGATGGATATTTTTAAAGCAATTTTTACAAGTGATGATGAGGAGAGCGACGAGGAGAAGGATTATATGGACAATGTCGATGAGGTGGACGAGCCTCCTGCCATCTAAACGAGGCCCGGGCCCCGGATGTCAAGGCACTACCAGCGAATGGTGTCGTGGAAGATGTTGACCTGGCTATGTTCAAGCCTACCTTCATACTCAGGGGATCCAAACCGAAAGACGCGGAGAAGAAGGAAAAAAAAAGAAGAAACAGAAGAGTTCCAAGGGTGGCGCGCTTGTTTCCTTTGATGTAGACAAGGATGGCGGAGAGTCATTGTCGCTCACTGTCGCACGCCAAAAACACCAAGATCGGGATAGCCAGAGGCCTCGGAAGAAGAAACGGAAGGATCGCGAGAGGAGTGGAGGTGAAGATATGTAGGTTGCAAAGCCTCTGTCGGATATCGTGAAAGCCCCGCCTATCACTGATATGTCCTCTCATGAAGGCGATCAGGTCAGTGGACAGGAAAGCGGACCTCCTGGTGCTCGTAAGGGCAATCGATTTCATGTAGTGCTATATACAGGTTCAAAAGCTAACGTCAATTTTAGCGTCTCTTGTAACGCTTCACCATGGACGTGCGGGTAAGTAACATCTGTACTACCGTCGTTGGATGGGAGGGGATATACTGTGGAAGCTGTGGAGACATGAGTCGGACGCATGTACGCAGCGCAGTCGAGGAAGGCGGATATGACTCGTAGGGAGCCTGCTTGCTACAACGGAGGCGAACTACCTCGTGTTTTGGGCGTCTATGGAAATGAATTAGGTTAGCGTGGCGAAGCAGCATAAAACGGACAATACACGCACCTCTGCAGCTTAGAGAAAGACACCCACAGTCCCTCAATCGTGCTCAACACGATCAACCTCTAGTAAGATGCCACAGCTCATTGCAAGCACCACACCCATTCGAACTTTTGAAGATCATGAGGATTCCGTCATGTCAATCGCAGTTTTCCCCGATATGCGACGAATGGTTACGAGCTCTGTCGACAAGACACTTCGTCTTTGGGACTTGGAGACAGGTGTTGTGTTGAAGAAGATGGATGGGCACCGCAATGGGGTGCAGGCATTGGCGCTATCACGAGATGGTCAAATAATAGCAAGCAGTGGTGGAAGTGGAGAAATCATCGTCTGGCAAGGTGAAACTGGTGAATCTCTTACTCGACCCATCAAAGCCCACTCCAGTAACATCACCTCGGTGGATTTTTCTCCGGATGGTGCGGTACTGGCTACTGGTTCAATCGACTGGACGGTGAAGTTTTGGTGTACCAAAACGTGGCAGATGCAAGGGGAACCAATCAAGTGTGATGTCGCTCATTCGTTATGGCACGAAAACACGCATGGGACCTCGCTCTTGATGATGCAATCAAGGTGAGCTATACCGACTTATCATGGCCCCCTCACTAAATGCTTACTCTCATTCGTGACATAGTCCATCAGCATTCAGCCCTCATTGATAGGCTACATCTCGAAAGGCATCGCCCTCTGCGGAAAAGGCCACATCCGCGAGGCAAGGGCAGCATTCGACGTCGCATCCATGTTCACCAACAATGATTCAGAAAACAACCATTTTCTTTTCTTGATCAAGGTACATTGCATTCATCTCGCATATTCTCTGTTTCATTCCGTGTTTCAGGCCATCGCATTTTTCAGCGCAGATCAACACGAGGAAGCAATGTTACTCATCAAAGAGCTGGCTGCTGCTTGTCCGAATACCGACCCTCTCGCGTGTCGTATCGTGGAAGTAAGTGTCATGCAGCTTCGCTTGGTCATCGGTGCTGATCTTTGCAACTCGCACATTAGACATATCTACGCGTTCAACTGGGAATCAAAGCCTTGGTTGGTGCGCGTCACGACGAAGCTGCCGACCATTTCACTGTCGCTGTCAACTCAGGCGCATTCTCATCGAAAAACATTGATGGACTATACGAGGACTTGACCGTGGTGTGTCAAGATGATGCATACATAGTGCTTTTCATAACAGAGTGCTTTGTCCAGCTCTTCGGCTGGGATCTCGAGTCTTTGTGTCTCACCACTCACCAGAAACGGTGCCAGGCACTCCTTTCGGCAGGTAAACCTGATGAAGCCCTCGAAGCACACCAATACATGATGGACACCATCGACGAATCTACGAAGGCCAGCTGCCTTGATTGGTCCAACGGCAAGTTCTCAGTGATGTCACCGAGGCTGCTATAATCACCTGCATTTCACTCAGCTTTCAAGAAAGAATGCAGCGCACCCTGTGCTGCCGGTGGAGATGCCGCCCTCGCTGCGAGCGATTATGACAAGGCCGTTGACCTATACTCGGCCGCAATCAACCTGAATCCTGCGTCTGATGCGCTCTTTGCAAATCGTAGTAAGGCAAAGTTGGGTAAGATGCTATGGATGGAAGCACTTCTCGATGCGCAGAAGGTGAGTTGACATCTATCATTTCATAATCCATGCTCATTGCGGCGATACATAGGTCATAGAGCTTGATCCTTTATCTTATCTTGGATACAATCTGAAGCACGCAGCCCTTCATGGTGCGCAACGTTATGATGAAGCGATCCAGACCGTCGAAACGATGTTCTCCAAATTGGATGTTGCACCCGACGTTCGGACACGAAGCAAGCCTTTGAATAACACATTCGCCAGCATGTTCAATTATTTCTCCAGAGCTGCGCCACCAGTATCTCAGACCTTCTGAGGTAGAACGTGCTATTCAAAGGGTCATTGATGTCCGACTCGACAATGCTCCACTCCGTGTACTCGACACTATCACTGGTCTCTTATGTGATCGAGAGGCGCAGATAAGCGCCTTCAAAATGAGCATAGAGTATAAGAGGCTTGTGTCATCAACAATCACGCATCTATACCTCCCCATGAAGCACATCGAAGAAGTGGTGGTGACGTATCTCCAATATGCCGCGCTATCACACAGGTGGGAAGGGAAGGAGCCGTTGCTGCAGGATATTCAGGGCAAGGGCGTGTATGACTCGGAGTTGGATCCGGTTGGTGGCATGACGAAGTTGCGGTCCTTCTGCAACACTGCTCATGATGCGGGGTATAACTGGGCATGGAGTGATACATGCTGCATCGATAAGAGCAACAATGTCGAACTCCAGGAATCGGTCAACTCCATGTTCATCTGGTATCTCCACTCCGCGCTCACGATTGTCTACCTGTCGGATGTTCTGCCATCTTCAAAGTCTGGCGCACTGGCAAAGAGTGCTTGGAACACGCGCGGATGGACGGTTCAAGAATTCATCGCTCCCAAAGTCATTCTCTTTTATCAGAACAATTGGACTCTTTATCTCAATGATCGCACTCCCAACCACAAATAGTCCATCGCAATCATGCAGGAGTTGAAGGATGCGACGGGCATAGACCCACCAGCCGTTGCAGCCTTCCATCCCAGTATGAATGGCGCCAGAGAGAAACTCCGTTGGGCGTCAACCCGCGTTACCACGCGTCAGGAAGACATCGCATACTCGTTGTTTGGCATCTTTGGTGTCCGCCTGGCAGTAGATTATGGCGAGAAGCAGGACAAGGCTCTCGGGCGGCTCCTGCAGGAAATCGTGGCTCGGTCGGGTGACATCACCGGCCTCGATTGGGCCGGAAAACCATCAGAGTTCAACAGCTGTCTACCAGCCTCCATCACTTCATACGAAGCTCCACCATGCATGCTACCGCCCCTACCCGAAGATGACATTCAATCATCGGTTTCTTTGCTGCGAAATACGGTGGCTGTGGATTTCGCTTCGAAACTTTATACCCTGCTTCGCAACGTGAGCGCCCCTCGCTTCGCAGCACAGAGACTGCATCTGCCTTGTATTGCATTCAATGTCAGGGAAATCAGACGGATGCGTACTAGTCCAGCCCCAGAAGCTCATATTACGTATAAAGTGAAGGCCCACGGGCTTTCCGACTTGCGTGTCACTACCAAAGACACCCTATTTCGGTCCTCGCCGACGAGGCAGCACACTGAGCAAAATTTCGTTCTTGTCCGTCCCTGGGATCGGTCTCTCCTCGAGTTACCTGACTTTGTAGAACCGCCTGAATCTGTGGAACCGTCTGACTTTGGGAACGATACGGAGAGCGAGGAGGTTTGTTGGAGGCTGTCCTCTTCTCTGCCAAATGACTGGTCCAGTGATTATCCTGTAAATCAGGAGATGGTTGACCTGGAATCACGAGCATTGCGGTTGCTTGTTCGCCTTGGGCAGCCTTTCGGCGCATTTTTGCTTGCGCAGCAGCGCAGTGGAGAATACAAGAGGATCGCGTCGGATCATGATATCATTGGACAGGTTAGCGACGTGTCTTCTGTTGGAGACTTGATGGACATCAGGACCATAGAAATATTGTAGTCGGATTTTTTTTGTTTCAAAGTTTATGAATTTCTGAGCAGTTTGCATTTGCGCTCCACATCGTACAGTATACGTATCATATATGCATGTGTATCGGACTAAAGTCTTGTCACTTCACTACTTACCATTTCTTGCAACTTTAGTTCTTCCTGTAGAATTTTCGGAAGTGGGATAACTTGGCAGTGATCCACAACTCGGCATCACCTTGTCTTTCGATGAGTAAATATCACATGTCCCTATCATCCTTTGCTGTCTAAAAATTGTACATTGGCACGAGGGTGTCGTAGACCAATAAACAACATGGATGACTGCCATAATGATGGATGTCAGATCGGGACTCAAGGGACATCTTCGACGAGTAGGACGCAGGATATGTATTCAGTCGTTGGGAACACGTCATGAGAGAAAGATGCACTTACCAGCCTCCCCGACCCCTCCAACAGAACAGATAGCCATGTACTATCATTTTCCTGGAACGTGCACTTTGTCGGGAATGACGCGCAGCAAAGAAGGGCAGACATTCTTGGTGAGAGCTCTTCGGCGCTGTTACTGAGCCCAGTGTAGTGCAAGTACGTACGTAGGCAAGAGGTTGAACGTAGAAAGACGGTGAGATGCGCTGTGTGAAGGTGCTGCTAGTAAGCACGGCAAAAATACAATTATCAGCGCAAATATTCGATCTTGTCGTCGTCGTCCTTTCAGACCTTGGAGAACACGGGCATCAAAATTAAAGATGCACAATAAGACATGATTTACAGACTCTTTGTACTGGTCTACAGCGAGTCGTAAGGTGAGGGATCGCGAGACCTTGGACCTGAAAGTTCTTGTACCGTGAAAGATTGTTTCAAAGTTGTGATACTCACTTGATGTATGGCCAAGGATTGGGTCCATGTACTCTATGATTGATAACATAACATAGCTGAACACTGCAGCAACATGTCAATGATGAAATCCAGGCTCGCGTGACTTTGGTTCTAGTGAGACCTCACCGATGTTAGTAGAGTGTGATCATATGACCATCATGATCATATTGCATACTTGTGTCACGGTGGTGCAGGATTGGAAGGTTATTGGCAAACGAGAAAAACTGAAACCAGTTGGGCCGGAGGGTGGCTGAGAAACTGAGGAAGCGAGGGGGCAAAACGCTGGAAGCAAGGCTGACACCTTTGAAAACTATGATTTGGATAAAACGCGTATTGAAAGACGGAAACCACCCCATTTGGAGCGGGTTTGAGACGCGAGAAGAGAGAAATTTGGTTGTATATGGGGCACACGCAGATCTTGGGAATCGACGAGACGAGAAGATGATATTGCAGTAAGCTATATGCGCTCGCACAAGTTACATGATAGAGTGTTGAAGAAACTGCTGGACATGATCAACAATGATATTCATGCGGGGCAATCTACGTAGGACAGATCATCTAGCTTCCAGTCAGGACCAAGAAGTAGCAAATGCACCATTGCCATATGTTGGATAGGAGGAGATATATTCTGGAAGCTGTGGAGACATAGTCAGACGCATGTACACAGTGCAGTCGAGGAAGGCAGTTATGGAACTACTACCTCGTGTCCTGGGCGTCTATAGAAACGAGGTAGGTTAGCGTGGCTTATCTGCGTGCACACGCAAATCCTCACTCAGGCGCAATTCCACCCTTACAGAAGCCTGGACACACCCGAAGAATTCACAAAAGAGATGAGCGACTATGCAAAATCAGCTGCATTATTCCGCCCCGTTTCTAGAGCTATGGCTGGGCGGTTTACAAGTGCCGCTGTTCTAGATCTCGGGCCTGCACGCGCCTCCTGGACAGCCAGAAGAGAGTGCGGAGAGTATGAATGTGGCGGAGGAGAAGCAGAAAGAGGAAGTCAAGGAAGAAGCCCCGAAGGTGCATGCTGCTCGATTGGGCATGTATGGTGTTATGACGCGCGAGGTGTGTACGTGGCAGACTGCGCGGCCCGAGTCCACAGGCACAGTGTTAGCAGACGAATTCGCCGGTGCAAGCGCGGGAGCGACGCAAGTGGAGAGTGGGGTTCCGGAGGGTAACAAGTGTGACGTTGCGAATATCGGCATGGGGGAAGACGATGGGCGCGGGGATGATGTTCTCACGTATGAGCGCCCTGGGATGGATATTTTTAGAGCAATTTTTACAAGTGATGATGAGAAGAGCGACGAGGAGAAGGATTATATGGACAACGACGATGAAGTGGACGAGCCCCCTGCCGTGTAAACGAGGTCCGGATGTCAAGGCGCTACCAGCGAATGGTTGTCGTGGAAGATGTTGACCTGGCTGCGTTCAAGCCTACCTTCATACTCAGGGAATCCAAACCGAAAGACGCGGAGAAGAAGGAAAAGAAAAACAAGAAGCAGAAGAGTTCCAAGGGTGGCGAGCATATTTCCTTTGATGTAGCGGAGAGTCATTGTCGCCCACTGCCACACGCCAAAAACACCGAGATCGGGATAGCGAGAGGTCTCGGAAGAAGGAACGGAAGGATCGAGAGGGGGATGGACATGAGGATATGTGGGTTAAAAAGCCTCCGCCGTATATCGTGAAAGCCCTGCCTATCGCTGATATGTCCTCTGATGAAGGCGATCAGGTTAGTGGACAGGAAAGCGGACCTCCTGGTGTTCGTAAGAGGGCAATCGATTTCATGTAGTGCTATACACAGGTTCAAAAGCTAACGTCAATTTTGGCGTCTCTTGTAACGCTTTACCATGATGCAAGTATCGCCATGGACGTGCGGGTAAGTAACATCTGTATTATCGGCATTGGATATACTCTGGAAGCTGTGGAGACATGAGTCGGACACATGTACGCAGTGCAGTCGAGGAAGGCGGTTATGACTCGTGGGGAGCCTGGTTACTACAACGGAGGCGAACTACTCGTGTCTTGGGCGTCTATGGAAATGAATTAGGTTAGCGTGGTGACGCGGCATAGAAACGCACAATAGACGCACTCTGCAGCTTAGAGAAATACGCCCACAGTCCCTCAATCGTGCTCAACACGATCAACCTCCTGTAAAATGCCACAGGTCATTCCAAGCAGCACACCCATTCATCATGAGGATACCGTAGAAACAGTCGCAGTTCTCCCCGATAAGCGACGAATAGTTACGGGCTCGGACGACAAGACACTTCGTCTTTGGGACTTGGAGACAGGTGTTGTGTTGAAGAAGATGGAGGGGCATAGCAGCAGCGTATGGGCATTGACGGTATCTCGAGATGGGCAAATAATAGCAAGCGGTGATGAAAAAGGAGAAATGATTGCCTGGCACGGCGAAACTGGTGAATCTCTCACCCAAGCCATTGAAGCCCACTCCGGCCCAATCTACTCGGTGGATTTTTCACCGGATGGTGCGGTGCTGGCCACTGGTTCAAGGGATGGAACGATGAAGTTTTGGTGCACCAAAACGTGGCAGATGCAAGGAGAACCAATGAAGTGTAGTGATTATGTCTTCTACGTTCGATATTCGCCTTCTGGTGAATTTCTTGCCATCTCAACAACCGACAATATCCAAATTTATAATCCAGGCACAAGGGAATGTGTTGCATCTTTTGGGGGTTACAGCTTCTCACTTGCTTGGACGCCTGATGGCACACGCCTTCTTTCAGCAGGCAATAAAGACGATCCTACCATTCGAGAGTGGGATCCATTGACCTGGAATGAGGTCGGTCACCCCTGGAAAGGCCATACTAACCTTATTAACACCATTGCCATTCATCCCTCTGGCACCCTCGTCGCTTCTGCATCTTCTGATGACCATGTCCGTCTCTGGCGGCTCTCAGATCAACAAACCATCGCCATATTCAAGCACTCATCCCCGCCGGAATCTGTCACTTTCTCCGCGGACGGCAAGCACATCTTCAGCGGAGGCGTAGATAAAAAGATCTCAGAGTGGGACATACCGAAGACAGCATCCTTCACAGAGATCCTGGCCATCACGACAGCCCGCGATGCATGCATCGCTGCGGACCTGGACAACGCTGAACAGCTACTCACTCAAGAGATCCGCACCGACGCCGACGACTATACTTCATATGCCCATCGCTCATTCGTTATAGCCCGAAAACACGCCTGGGACCTCGCCCTTGATGATGCAATCAAGGTGAGCTATATTGATTTATCATGGCCCTCTTACTAAATGCTTCCTTTCATTCGTGACATAGTCCATCAGCATTCAGCCCTCATTGATAGGCTACATCTCGAAAGGGATTGCCCTCTGCGGAAAAGGCCATATCCGTGATGCCAGGATATCGTTCGACGTCGCATCCATGTTCACCAACCAAGATCCAGAAACGAACCATTTTCTTATCTTGATCAAGGTACATTGCATTCATCTCCCATATTCCCTGCTTCATTGCGTGTTTCAGGCCATCGCACTCTTCAATGCAGATCAACACGAGGAAGCAATGTTGCTCATCGAAGAGCTGGCTGCCGCTTGTCCGAATACCGATCCTCTCGCGCGTCATGTCGTGGAAGTAAGTGTCATGCAGCTTCACTTGATTATCGTTGCTGATCTTTGCAACTCGCACATTAGACACATCTACGCGTTCAGCTGGGAATAAAAGCCTTGGATGGCGCACGTCACGACAAAGCTACTGACCATTTCACTGTCGCTGTCAACTCAGGCGCATTCTCATCGAAATACATCCATGAACTATACGAGGACTTGACCGTGGTGCGTCAAGATGATGCATACATCGTGCTTTGCGTAATTGAGTGATTTAACCAGCTCTTTGGCTGGGATCTCGAGTCTTTGTGTCTCACCACTCACCAGAAACGGTGCCAGGCATTCCTTTCGGCAGGTAAACCTGATGAAGCCCTCGAAGCACACCAATACATGATGGACGCCATCGACGAAACTACGAAGGCTAGCTGCCTTGATTGGTCCAATGGCAAGTTTTCGGTGACGTCACCCGAGGCTACCATACTCACCTCCATTTCACTCAGAATTCAAGGGAAAATGTAATGCGCTCGCTGAGCAGAATGACCGTATTCTTGGTGTATGCACATCCTTCCTCAACTCTTTCGCTACTGATCGTTATGCAGGCGGAGATCCCGGGGCAAGAGCAAGATGACTATGATACAGAACCCAATTTCTTCCATGGAATGCATCAAGTGTGTACAATAGCATATCTTATTCCGTTATCTCTTACACTGTTCATTACAGCATTCTCAAAAATCCCGACCACGGCCGGAACGGCGCCACGGGCGTCTGAACAGACTGAAGCTCGCTATGACGATGACCCCTCGTTCAGCTCCCCTGCTACCACCGGTACCTGCACCTGCACCAGCACCAGCACCAGCTCCTACACCTATCACCCCACCATCAACCGCCGCTCCTACCACCCTCATAGCGCGGCTAGGAAACCTATTCCCCTGGAGGTCCGATCATACAACACCGCCCGTCGTCGATGTTCCGTTCGCGAAGGGTAAAGAGGTGCGATGGGTCGATTTTTTATAAATATGTCTTGGGTGTCTGATACGTAATCTACAGCGTAATGCTGCCGCGGATGCTCCTGGCAAAGACCCCGACATCGTACCTTATGAATATCAAGATCCGGATCCTACTCAACCGGACCCCAATACACAACAGCAGCAACAGCCATTAGCAGTGCAGGTAGACACCGGGGAACATGGACGCGGACGGTCGTGTTGCTGTTGCTAGAGGAATTGGCAGATGTCCGCGGTTATTTCAGTTTTACCGTCGATTTTGTTATGATATCTACACTGCTGTTTTGTCGATAGCTAATGCCCATTCATCCGAAATGTTGTTCATAACGGTCACTAAATCGATTACCAGAAACAACAGGACGATCTAGTGAAAACTGCGAATGAGCACTGAGCACTCGCACAGCTCCGACAGGATACTGTAAGTAGTCAAGACTGTCGTCCCTTAACCGTTACGCCTAGACCGTTAGGCCAAAAGGCAGTGATAATCAAAGCTCAAGCTTGATTATCTCGGACAGTATTTATGTTGATTATGGGAACTCAGGTAAGCAGGGGGCTTACAGATATTCAACTATCCCGCACAGTGCTTGGAGTCCGAGTGTCGAACAAATTGAGATGTGAATAGATTAGTGGTATACTTGACTGTATATACACGATCTTAGCTTCGGGACTGTAAGTAGCCAACAGAACAGTAGTCAACGAAATGGGATTACAAAGGGTTTCTAGTATTGGTGGCAACGCAGACGCCACACACCTTTACACAAATAACTATGTACTTCGAAGTGAAAGCAGCAATTTGGCCTCTGCGATATTGTTCATTACCAGCGTGGCTCCGCTACTACGGAGCCATACGTCAGACTCAAGTGTCCCCAACGTTCCTCCCCATTATACGCCTGAGCTCAGCTTCCTGAATTCTCGTCTGAAAATCAATCGTACATGGCTGCTCATTCGGGAGAATGCCATTCATGAAAGCCACATCATCCAACGGCTTCGTGCGATCCAACGTGAGCCGGAAGGCCCAAAGGACGAACGCCGCATTTATGAACACCGAGCTATGCCGCACGTTTATAGGAACACATGGGCCTATGGATGAACTGTGTGACCTTACCTATTTGCAACATGTTGTCCGGGACACACTCTAGAAGTAAACAGGATGAGAACATGACCAACCGCACAAAGATGGTGCCTACCGCCGACCAAAACCGAATACAAAGAACTTGAGGTCATCTCTCACGCGCCCTTCGGTATCAAGCCAACGATCAGGCTTGAATGCGTTAGGGTCTGGGAAGACGTCTGGATCGCGAGAGATGGCCCTGAAACAGCTATTAAATCAATCAAATTCGGAAGGAGAGCTCTGACCAGTGATTGCCAAATACTGTTGTCCCGGCTGGAATACGATAATCTTCCTGTTTGTACCGTCAGATCTAGCCTCGACAGGACGACGAAGGGTGCCCACAAAAACAACTACCTGTGTCGTGCGGTGTTGTATACCTTCATGCAGGTAAGCTATAGACATCAACTAAAAAGACGGGAGGTAATTACCCATAGGTATCAACGGCCTCCATCGCAGGGCCTCCGAAATGAAGGCATGAAGGCGAGGAAGTGATTTCTTGTCAGTGAATGCGGGTGCTAGAGTGAGTCAGCTTTTATATCGATGCCCCAATAACACGCGATCAACCTACCTCTGTCGGTCCCGATGACCGCGTCCAGCTCTTCATGAACTTTACGTTGTTCCTCAGGGAAACAAGCAGCTGCCATTAGTACTGTGCATATGGCGAGAGTAGTCTATAACACCTGAATCTAATTAAATTCAAAAGTGGTGATGCATGAGCTCACCGTGTCGGATCCAGCTGCAAAGACAGTACCAGCAAGGTAAGCTATCTCCAGCTCAGGCATTGCGTTAAAAATGTTCTTTTCCAAAAGATATCTTCCGAGCGAAGGACTAACTTCACCACCTCCCTGCTGTCGAGCATTTTAACATGTTATTGGATTGTATTATGCATACTTACTAACTCCTGTTTGAGACGACCAAGTTGCTCTATGAAGAGCTTCCGCGAATCTCGACAGCTGTCACGCAGCTCTCGCGCATACCAAGGAAGATATTTCAGCCACGGAATTGAATCTACAAGGTACGCGCCAGGGTGCAATGCAGCGCGGAATTTATCGGCAAACTCAATGACCCTTTTCACTTCAGGATCTGTCGCAGATGTAGGCGTGGTCTTTCCATATGCAATTCTCATGCTCGTTGCTGCTGCGTAACTTCAGTCCATTGATCAGCAACGCCACGCTGTAAGAGCTAGGACCTACGTTCGCGCATGATCCTGGAAATTGTGTGGATCATTAAGAATGTCAATGACAGTGCCCTTTGCGTATGAGGTCTGGAGCGGCTGATATGCCTCAGCTGCTTTTGGCTGGAGATGAGTGTGTATCGCTCTAAAGTGAAGAGCACGGAGAGCCATTAGATTGATATTTCCGCATTATAGCAAAAGACGAGCCTGCGCAGCCGACGGAACCTCTCGCCAGCGGGAACAAAGAGAATAACCATTCCCCCGCAGAGCAACTCTCCGGCAGCAATGAAACGAGGACGATCGACCAGCGATGCGCCTTGTTTCTCCATAATTTCAGCTGCAGCCTAAATTGTGTATATGTTAGCGCTCAGAATCCGGTGCCGACAGTGGGATATACTTTATATCGACCAATAACAATGTACTTCTCGATTCCTGTGCGTAGGGTAATGAGAGGGCCATACTCTTCAATCCATGACGCTACGGTAAGAAATCCGCTAAACAGCATTGTGAAACTATGAATGTTGAAGTAAGATTGAAACTTACTTGCGAGGAGGTATGAGATGGCCGCGAAGTCTCCACGTGAGAGGGGATGGAGGACGGGAAAGGCTGCTCTTAGTGCTACTAGTAGAAAGGTAGGTATGAGAAATCAAGGCTGTTACGCATAGACAAGTTGCGCCAATGACAAGTCGAGCGTAATCGGACAATCGCAAGTCGGTCAGCTGTAGCATGGTCGGACAGAGTGAAGCTTGATGGGGCTTGAAATGCACTGTACGCCGTACGGTGACTTTTAACATGACAACTGGATGAACGTGATTGCGATGTGTTCACCGGCTTTCTCGCAATGACGAAGCTTGCTGGTAGCGATCATGGTAAGTCAAGCTACCAAAGCAGATGATGCGTTCTTTCTTCTGTGGAAAGAAAGCAAGGAAATTTTGGAAGGACTTAGGAACCCCGATAGGGCTATGGGTGTCCCATCCTAACATTGTGGATCCAGATCGTTGTTTTCGTATGAAGTGCACTAGAGCCCCTATTTTTTAGACCAGGTAATGAGCTGAGTTCCAGTGAACTGGATAAGGAGGCCTTCAACACGATGTCGCCCGATATTCAGGCCCACGTAAATTAGCTCCACGTCCAATGTAAGTTCAAGAAATACTGGAGTCATGCACACCTTCATTACTAATTGCGCCCAGGTGCAGCGGTACCTGTAGGATGCAGATCTTGCCGTGTGCTGCCAGTGAATCCGATACTATGTTCCTGGGGCCTACTAGTGTTGCCAATAGCCCAGTTGTGATTAGACAGTACCAATCACATTTGAGGGACTTAGTCCAAAATGGTTGGAGCACGGTGCTCCTCAATTCTCCTGTAACAAAATAATGTGACGTATGTATACCAGCTGGCCAGACGCAACATATGAGAATATCAAACTTTTTCGCGCGCGGAAATATTCAAACGTTCAAGTTCAACGTCGTGTTAAGCTGCCTCAGTATTACAAATGATAACGTTAGCCGAGCCGGTGGTCGTTATATGCAAGCAATTGACAAATTGAGAAACCAAATACATAATACAAAAGAGCGGTTTAGCGCAGAGAAGCCCCGCACATGACTATTTTCCGGATGGAGGTTCTCAACCCTCAGAGCTTGGGCTACAAGCCTTGTGTTTCTATAATGTTTGCGCGGAAAAGAAAAGCAGCGTGAGATAGGTATATGTCAAAGTGGGCTGACAAAGCTTGGGCCAAGATATGATCAACGCAGAGTCTTCCGGCGACCGACTCAGTCTCACAAGCTCTTGACTTGCGTTGATCCACTGGCAACTGTATTTTGTTATTTCAGATGCTAAATGAGTCACATAGACTTACCTGTCATCACAACTGGGGATTCTAAAAAGCCCCTCAGCTCAGAGGAGTGCCCATCTGACTATTTTCCGGATGGAGGGTTCAGAGCTTGGGCTACTGCATTTGGAGGGTAAGATAGCTACTGAGTACCGCCGCAATGCTTATGACCATGCCCCCCCTCTCGTAGCTTTCTTGTGCAATTTTGCACGTACGGGTGAGCTTTAAGGCTAATTTCACGGGCCACTGGCAGTTCTATTGAAGACATTCAGATATACAATGTCGTTCGGCGTTTATCAAGGTAAGATCTAATTTTCTCAAAGGGAGCTAGCTTGCCAAGAGCGTAACTTTGGTTCAAAGATTTCTATGCTCGGACTTATATAACGAATCAGTCTCCCTCGACAATTGCGTGCGTCGTACTCCTTTGGCACTCATGTTTCTCATTTTATTTGCCTCCAGCTGGATCGGCAGCGTGAACGCCTTTCTTTTCGAAATTTGTGGCTTGATAAGTGGGCAGCTTTATGATCGAGGATATTGGTCAGTCAAATTTGCAGCGTGGTCTTCACACGGTAGTCATAAGTATGAAATGTCGGAAGCCGCCAATTGGTTATAGGCGCATCTCTCCTTCAAGTAATCTCGCTTTTCATGCTTTCACTTGCCAAACCTGATCAGTACTACCAAGCAAGCACATATTGCTTATCTTATGGATCATTTACTGACTACGGTAACAGGTATTCCTTTCGCAGGGCATCGGGTCAGGGTGCGCTGCCGGTTTGCTTTATATCCCCACCATGGCTGTTGTTTCGCAGTATTTTCGCAAACGACGCGAATTGGTGATGACCTTCGTTGCTTCAGGAGCTTGCTTGGGCGCTGTGGTGCACCCAATAATGCTGAACAACACCCTGAATGGCCGCATTGGATTTGCCAATGGAGTTAGAGCTAGCGCTGCCCTCATCAGCGGATTACTGTTCATAGC
This sequence comes from Suillus subalutaceus, assembly GCF_016647625.1. Lineage (NCBI taxonomy): Eukaryota > Fungi > Basidiomycota > Agaricomycetes > Boletales > Suillaceae > Suillus > Suillus subalutaceus. Next base: position 52,833 of record NW_024540272.1, on the reverse strand, counting down.
ATGTTTCCTCATCAAGCCGAGGTTCCCCCCATCTAAGGCATCAACAACATTTCTTGCAACCGCAAAGAAATGTGCTCATGATCCCGCCTATATATTTGGGACTGCGGGGTACGTTGATGTAGACCTAATGAACGTAGACTCATTTTGAATTGATTAGATTAACCATTTTTGCTATTGGATTCTACTATCCCTTATTCTACCTCCAGCTCGACTCGACTATGCATGGGCTCAGCAAAACTTTCTCCTTTTATTCAGTTGAGTCCAATAACCCTCATTTGTGAAGATATCTTGAACCTGTCAGCTTGTAATCATGAACACATCAAGTTTCGTAGGACAGCTGTCAAGTGGCTTGCTTGTTGAATACTTTGGTGTCCCAGGAGTCATGACGGTTTCAACGTTTACCGGCACTGTCTTACTTTTTTCCTTGATCGGATTGCGCACCCTAGCCAGTGTGGTGGTAATTGGTATTCTTTATGGGTACAGCGCTGGAATTTGTAAGTTGCATACCATGGCTAGCTATACTCGCTCACCGTTTTTCTCTACAGTTCAAGCGCTATGGGCACCGGTTCTGGCTGTCTTATCGCCAGATCGATCTGACCTAGGGTATGCCCGTTCCTAAAAGCACATTTGCAACGAGACGTGAAACTTGTTCGCAGAACCCGCATGGGCATTTCCTACGCCTTCATGGGTAAATATTAGACAATTTCAATTTGATCCTGTGCTCATATGGACCCTAGCTATCGGAGGGTTGATAGGTACATAGACATCCCACGAGTGATGCTCACTTGCTGAATCAAGGTGTACAATTCAGGCCCGCCGATATCAGGAGCATTGTTAACAGGTGATTACATCTGGTGGCGCGGCGCAGTTTTTAATGGGGTGAGCATGTACTGCATCTTGCCGATGAATAACGCTCAGCCAATACAGATCGTGGGTGCAATTGGGTGCTCGTGTTTCATCGCCATGCAAATAGTACTCAGGCGGGGGGGATCATGTTTCTCAGTAACGAGGTCGAATAACAAGTTATATAGCCTCTCAGTAAGTACTATACTGTCAAGAAACGTCTCACAATATTATGTCGTATTTTCTCATCGCCAAATCAGCAATTCCACGCTCAAAAGCCGACTCACAGTACAGAAGTCCAAGGTTTCAAATATTACTCCTTTTCATAATGTACAAAGTGATTGGACGAGCAGTCTATGATTTATTGACAGACATGTGAAACATTCCCTAAGCATACAAGTCATCATCCTGGGAGTCATCCGCGAAACCAGTGTTGCCAGCGGGCGCGGATGAGGCGCCGCCAGCAGATGGTGCGCCCTCTGGGAATCGGAAGTTGTTACCAAATCCACGTGATTGTTGCAGGTTCTGGAAAGGGGACAGATTAGCCGATTTATGTATAGCGAGTGATAGATCATACCTGGGAGAACATCTCGTACCGCCTGATGTCTTGGTCTGACACCGACCGACGAGCATACTTCATCGCCTCCTCGAAGTGCTCTCTTGTGATCTCAGGAACAGGATCTTCCTCATCTTCCTCCATCTTGGCGTCCTCGGCGTCTTCCTTCTCCTTCTGCTCACGCTGTCTCCTGATGTCAGACTCAATGCTTTCGCGAATGGCCAATTTTGCAGCACGCTGACAGATCTCAGTGAGATCAGCACCGGAGAAGCCATGAGTCTGCTTCGCCAAGAACGAAAGGTCCACGTCTTGGGAAATGGGGGATTTCTTCAGGGTTGCCTCAAGAATAGCCAAACGAGAGACTTCATCGGGCAAGGGAATGTAAATGAGCTGGTCAAGACGTCCGGGACGGAGTAGGGCAGGGTCAATTTGATCAGGACGGTTAGTGGCGCCGATGATGAAGACGTTTTTCTTCGCGTTCATACCGTCCATCTCCGTCAATATTTGGTTAAGAACACGGTCCCCTGCACCTCCTCCGTCGCCCGATGAGCCGCCACGTGCCTTGGCGATGGAGTCAAGCTCATCGAAGAACATGACGCAAGGTGCAGCAGCACGGGCTTTGTCGAACACATCACGAACATTGGCTTCTGATTCACCGAACCACATCGTGAGCAGTTCAGGCCCCTTGATGCTGATGAAGTTGGCTTGACATTCGTTCGCGATGGCTTTCGCAAGGAGTGTCTTACCCGTCCCCGGAGGGCCGTAGAACAAGACGCCCTTCGACGGGGACATACCATATTTGAGGAACTTCTCGGGATGCTCGACGGGGTATTGCACCGTCTCCTGGAGCTCGAGTTTGACTTTGTCAAGACCACCAATGTCGTCCCAGGTAACTGTGGGTACTTCGACAGCAGTCTCGCGAAGTGCGGACGGGTTGGAGGTACCGAGGGCAAAGCGGAAGTTATCCATAGTGACACCGAGGGAATCCAGCACTTCGGCGTCAATTGTGTCCTCATCAAGATCAATGAGATCCATCTTTTCACGAATCTGCTGCATAGCAGCTTCTGAGCAAAGAGAAGCTACGTCGGAACCAACGTAGCCGTGTGTATCGGCGGCAATCTGAATGGAAGCGTCAGCAATGGCATAACATATTAGTAGACAGTTGCTTTACCTGCTCAAGATCGACGTCATCGCCCAACTTCATGTTCTTCGTGTGGATGCGAAGAATCTCCAGACGGCCAGTAGGGTCTGGAATACCAATGTCGACTTCACGGTCGAAACGGCCAAAGCGACGAAGAGCAGGATCAATGGAGTTCGGCCGGTTGGTAGCAGCCATGACAACAACATTCGACCGAGCCTTCAAACCGTCCATAAGAGTGAGCAGTTGCGATACAACGCGACGCTCGACTTCACCGTTCGTCTATCATATCATCAGAGAAGACAGTATAAATACTCATCCCCACGTACTTTTTCACGCTTAGGAGCGATGGAGTCAATTTCATCAATGAAGATGATAGCAGGCGAGTTTTTCTCGGCCTCCTCGAAAGCTTTCCGTAGATTGCTTTCACTCTCACCGGCCATCTTACTCATGATCTCCGGACCGTTAATCAAGAAGAAGAACGCGCCGGTCTCATTGGCTACCGCGCGAGCCATCAACGTCTTTCCAGTACCAGGGGGACCGAACATCAGAATACCACGAGGGGGTTTGATACCAATTGATTTGAAGAGTTGTGGGTGACGTAACGGCAACTCGACGAGTTCACGGATCTGGGCCATCTGTTTTCGACAGCCACCAATGTCGTCGTAGCCAACATCTGCAAGGTTTGCTTCCTCGTCTTCACGCTTGACAGGGTCACCCTCTATGGAAAGTTCAGCGGACATGCTGACAAGACACGTAATCAAACAAACCAGTATGAATGACAGTGTCCTGGGCCACTATACAAAACTCGGCGGGATCAGTCTCGATGACTTTAAATTCCACTGTCCGCATGCCGCCACGAACAAGAAATGTGTCACCCTTACGGACCGGCCGGTATGCTAGGCGGGATAAGTTCATTGACCATAATTATCGACTGAAGTATACATACCTTCGAGGAAGTAGGGTTTGAGGTAGACATCGAAGATGTTACCACTGAGACCTTCGATGGAGTCGTCGAATGGCAGGACGTGTATCCGCTTGCCGTATTTTATGTCTAAACATTGATGGACATTGACAACATCGCCGAGTTTCACGCGCAAGTTATTCCGGGCGACCTTGTTCACCTGAATGCGACCTTCCTCGACATCATCGGAGCTCAGGCAAATGAGAACGGTATCACGACGTTTCTTTCCCCTGCACGCCACGTTGTTTAGAACGATTATGTGTGAAAATATTTCACGATATATACCTCACGATGATAGTGTCACCCCGGAAAAGTTGCAGAATCTCCATGGTCGCAGGGTTCAAAGTTGCAACTGTACATAGAAGATTAGACAGATGTCCAACAGCGTTCATATATATATACCAGAGTTATCATCTGAAGTAGCCTCGTCGACAATAAGACGGTTTGGCCTGTAGATGTCAGATTAGTATGTCATGGAAGATCTCTCTTGTAACTTACGATTTCTTCGGCCGCAGAATTGCGGTAGAAGTGTCATTAGGACCTGGTTGTGGTGCAGCACCGCTAGGGTCAGCCATTATGATGGTCTAGCAAGGAGAGAGTTATCGACGTTAAAGGGCAAGGATAGCTTTTGTACTGGCGAAGAGGCGACGCGCGTCCTGCTGAGATGGACGCCACGTGTGACTGTACTACCTAATCAGTTTTCCCGTCCCTTCGATAACCTTCTAGTTCCAAGCTCCAAAAATGAAACTTTACCAATTTTATCTGACGACAAATGAAACATTGAAATATAGAGAGATTCAGAGCTTTGTCTGATCATGAAGTCTGCGGATACCGTAAGTACTCCCGGTATGTAGTAGTATATACATACATATGGGACATCGTATGAAAATTGTAAGCTTTTTGGGGTGAGTAGTACTAAGTACTACTGGAAAATGTACAACAGCCACTGCCATGTCGAAGAAAGTCTCGCGTTACATACTATGTATATTGTTTATAGAAAGACGAAATAAAACAGTTCTGCGCACCTGGACCAGATACCCAAAGCTGCACTCTGGGATGGATAGAGGAATCCAAGAAATGCAGCATATTATGCTGTCTGGGCCATATGCATGGACTGACAGCAAGCACGGTGGTCCACACGGACTCGGGGATTACCGTGACTTAACGCACTACTTCATTTTTGAGTGCATGCATGCAGGCTTCTCTTTCCTGCTTCCGCACCTCTGCAAATATACACACCAACTCTGCTACATCCTCCCACCGTTTTCGATACTCTTGAACGCTTCCACCAGGGCACCGCACCTCTCCTGTCCAAGATAACGTTTCTCGGAGGTTGGGCACGATAGCAGACAGAAACGCTGCAACTTCGGCTGTTTTCGTAATCGGCGAATTGGAAAAATTGATGAAGGTAATGAGCTTATTGCTGATGCTGCTCATCGGAGGCGCAGGAGGTGCCTTGGTATCGATGATTGCATTCACGGAAAGGGCGAGCTGATATAGTTCGGGGCAATGTTCCAGGAGTAGAACAAGCCCAGTGAGATCTACTCGTGGAACACGATACAACCCTGCTTTCTGATGCAGGATGAGAACCCGCAACTGCGGCCACGCAATGGCGAGTTTTTGTAACCTGGCGTTATCCAGTTCTGGGAGGATAGCTCCGATGAGCTCCAGTATCAACAGATTCTTGAAGCTCAAAAGCGGCTTCAGTGAAAAGGGATTTGTGATAGGGTCGTCGTCTGGATGAGGAGAGGCGGTGTGCAGGGAAATGCACTTCAGTGACTCGTGCGCAAGCTGCAAGGGAAGCAGTTCCAGAAGCACCTTGCGTCCAGCGGGATCATACCCCGCATCCATCCGATGGTGGAAACAGCGTATGTTCCAGTTGGTCGCCTTGAGTATGGAGAGGCACGGACCGATAGATTTAGTATTGATTGTCAGATAGCGAAGTTTGCTAAATGGAAACCTTGGAAAGGTAAGTGCGGATGGGATATCGTCTCCAAGCCAAACAGTCAAGCGGCTCAACAATGGAAATTGCGCCAAGTGATGAAGAGCTCTGACTGAGACCTCTCCACACGCGAGAGATCTCAAAGCAGAAAGTTTGCATATCGCATCTTCTGTGACATTTGCACTGATAGCAACTTTATGACTTTGGATGACTAGGTGCCTAAGCGAGGTGCATCCGAGATCGGAAAATGTAGCAAGAGCATATTCCGATACGATAAGCTGCGCTGCCGCGAGGTTGTGGCAGAAGATCAGACGCATGAAAGCGATCATGTCATCGAGTCCAGCTGCAGAACGGGTGCTGAGACAGTGCCAAGTGAATGTACGAAGGTTGGGTAGAAGAAACGAGGGATTAGGGGGCGACAAAAGGGCGCGATAAAGCTTGGCATCGCTCGCGAACCATCTAAGCCGTAGGCTACGAACCCGGCGAGAATAGCCTGCAAAGACTTCCCAATCCTGGGGGCGCAGGGGTCCTCGGATGACCTAGACACCGTAGCTAGTTAGAAGAGTTCTCAGAATCTTCATTTGAACATTCACCATTTCACCGGAGCCGGTTGACCACAAATCATGGGGTAAACGCTCAATTAACGGCTGCAGCCCCGGAAGATCTGAGTAGATTACGTTCAGCGCGGGCTCGTAAAACAATCGGCATGTCCTGGCGAGAATCGTCAATGTCCTATAGTCAGCATTTTTGAAGATTTCTTGCAAAATTTCTTCGAGGTGCAGACACCGGTGCATGAGTGGGTTTAGCGCTCACTAGGGACTGACTCAACCAAGAGAGATGTGACAACGAGAACAGCCTTCCAGCGCTACTACCTTGCATATATATACCCGCAATCCAGGCAAATACTGTACCGATTCTAAATTCAGAGTCAGAGTCTGGTCACTTCTTCCAGTAAATTTCTCGACGTATGTAACCTCAATCCAAACGCAAATCACGAAGTCCTTCTCTGCAAAGCCTTCCATCCCTTCCTGAGACCCAAATTTTCAATGATACCAGCAGGCATGCAATACACTGGGTCAAGGTCCACTAGTGCCGGGTATCCCAATAATGAAAGACCTGTCGAAAAGATGGTTCTGAGGTTGGTTCTGAGATTGGACCATCTTACGCACCGGCCAAGCCAAAATTTGTATGGAAGACATCAGGCATATCGCCCGGGCGGTCGGCAATACCTCCTGAGTCGGTGTCTTGCGCAGAGAGGATGAAAGCCTCGAGTTTACTAGAGTCTATCCATGAGAGTTTGCCAAGGATAGAAAGGGCGGATAGCACCCAGAAGCTGTAGCAAACCTGTAAACAGAGAATCAGGAACACTGCAGAGCAGTCATGTGTACCGAAACTCACATCTTCCAGCTTTTCAGGGCGCCCGTTAAGTCCTCCATTCGGTAGTTGTCGCTCTGATAACCACCAACACAGGGTCGGCTGATCGACCTCATCCAATCTGTCCAGAATAGCGAGTGCCGCAACGCAAACAAACACTATGGCGCTCCAGCGTTCCGAAGTTACATGTGTGTTGGAATGCTCACCTTGTGCAGCATGACTTTCCGCACCCGCAACGGCTCCAAATCCACCATCAAAATTCCTGCAACGCCTGATATATGCGACCGTTTTCTCGACGTCCAACTCATCAAGCTTTCCGAGAAGCGAGAGAGCATTGACCGCACAATACAAAAAGCGTGTATCAGTTTCGCCAAAGGCGTCACCCGCAAAAACTCCAGAAGGTTGCTGCAAAGATAAGATGACTGAGCCATGTCAGTGATGTCAAACCATTCGATAATAGATAAACAATGCACATTTCACAACGCGGTCAACATCGACTCTATTGAGCGCATTCTGCATCAACAAAATTTGTATTGCGCTGAGAGTAGAAAGCAGGTGTGCGTCATGATCAGGATGAGCGCCAAAAGCGCCTGCGGAATGTGAGCTCGAGATGGCATGGATCTCTTGATAGGAACAAACCTGCCTCTTCATCCCAGCAGCTCATAACGAAGTCTATCATCTCATCACGGTCCAACGCATCCTCGTGTCCCATGATAAAAAGAGCAGCCAAGCCCCAGTACACCGCGTTCATCCTTAGGTGAGCCGAGAGGTGATATGACAGTTCATTTTTGCTCTGCTTGAAGACTTAGAGATCAGTTCATTGAGTAAGAGTTAAAGAACCAACATCTCCAAGAGCTCTGATATATGCAACATGTAGGGGAACGAGCAGATCAGAAGTGGACATTACGAAACTGGCATATATTATTCTATCGAAAGAAGTTTATGATCATAGACCTTTATGTAATCGAGCTCCGCCGTGCACCTTTGTTTTCCTTAAACCAAAAGACATGCTATACTAGCTAATCGACAAGCTCTTCTCCTGATTTCTGCGTCTTCTTATATACTACCATCTCTCCGTCACCATATATCCAATCTTACCAATCTCTCGTCTTCAATTTGCAGGAATATCATGGTGTGGCATCAGCAAATTTTCATCGAAATCTCGCAACAGTTGAATATTGTCACAGCCGCGACCGCGTAACGGGGCAACACAGACGTTGAATGGTGTGAGTCCACCACTGGTAGGATGTGTTGCAATATCTATACTAAAGTCGCTGATCGTCCGGCCTTGTGAATGTGACCTATAGTCTGAACGAATATGCTGGCGTGACAGGCAGCTGTCTCCTCCTTATCGTTTTTGGCTCTTTCCTGTGAACAATCGTAAATGTGCGTTCCACTAGCAGCGGAAGTAGCGGTAAGATAATATTAATTTCTCTAGTCTTTCGAGTTGAATCTTCTCAGTCATGTTAATTGGTCACGTTTTCAAGCATACATTACGTTGGCAACAGCCGACCCTACATTTATAGAGGTTGGCTCGGGGAACACTAATTTGCCACTGTTACTAGCTACTAGCTGGGACAACAACGTACTTATCAGTTGCGATGTAAGCTCTAGCCCCATCAGATTGGATCTTTGTTCAGAGTCCTCGAATTCTACCAACACCAGGTTTGTTCAACAGGAGGCCCCATCTCCAGATTCTCCACTTACATTTTGCACTCCAGACGAGCTCAATTGAGTCCTGAATCATTACACCTTTGTGCGATTCATCAATACTGTTTCGCGCTCGTCAAGTACGATCTCTGTTATTTTTCTGTGAGCTCCATTCAATGGCCATGTCCAGATCGGTTTCTATATATGACCATGACTTGTATTGCTGTCGTTAATCCGAGTTTGTTTGATAGTGCAGCCCTCGTCATGCTTTTCACGACGCCTCCCTACTTCTCCGCCGCCACTGCATATCGCTTTGATAGGCTTAGAGGACGGCCTATGTATCATATACTGTGCGTATAGAGTTGAGTTCCGTTTCTCTGACACACTTGTCTGTGCCATGATTGTATTCTGGTGTTACGAAAACAGCTTCATTCCGAGGGGTATCGCAAAATCAGTAGTAACAAGTATACTGTCCACGCCCAGAATCCAGTAGTATCGTCACTCGTATAACATTTGCTTGAACTTAAGCCGACCACGTGCCTTCGCTGACTCGAATCATATTGTACAAATTTGTATTTCTAGCTTGACTCCCGTCGCGATGTTTTGTGTATAATCACCACAAAGGATTCTGCAAAAATGACTCAGATTCGTGCAAAGATCTTGCCAAAGCACATGTCAATCTATCATTCAAATAGTCCGATGAACAGTAAAGAATGTCACTGTCGACGAAGTTTGGTATCAAGTACATGTACAATGAACAGTCTCCCTGAGGATTACCGTCGTGTCTAAAAAGAATGCGTGACAACAGAAAGAACTTGTGATGTCAACGAGAATATATGTATCATTCTATGGAATGAACCTCATTGCCAGCATGCTTAAAGGAATATTACTGATAAAAAGGAGAACATGGAATAAAGGAGTGGTCGATAACCTGTAGGGATCGATATGGGCACACTTGAACTGGTGCTGTTTGAATTGTTGTCCGAGGTGCTGCTCGAGGTGCTATTCGAGGTACTATTCGAGGTGCTGTTCGTGTATGGAGCACACACGTTTGGATCGTGGAACGCCGCGGGGTCCTGGGTAAAGAACCCGAGTTCCAACCCCTCAAGGTATGACCTAGATAACCGTCAGGTCATTCATAAAGTACTCTGGTATGCGTCTTGACTAACCATTGCCTTGCACGGGCAGTCCCGTTGGTGAGGTTCGATGTCTCGATCTTGAAATTCCAGTACTAAAGGATTCTTCTTTGAGTGACGTCTTGATCAAACACTATGGGATACGTACAATCCATCCAGCACCTTTACTATAAGCCAACTTCTGTGCGTCAGCCCACTGGTAAAGGAACTCGTCTGTGGCATTGAACTGTGTATCGAGTGACCACTCTCCGAACCAGAGCGGAGAGTTGCCGAGTGCTGCGTCAGCCTTGATTTCTGGAAGATCTATACCACAACTGAGTATGCCATTGTCGAACCAACGAAGAAGACATACTGCAGATACTGATCATGTATGACGTCGGGTCATTTCCCTATAAAATTATCAATGAGAAGCAACAAGCTACATACACACGACATACGGCCGACCTGTAGAGAGAATTTAAGAAATCATGATGATTTGATGTAGTCGGCTGCGCACTCACGAGTAATACAAGTGGTCGTCGTAGGCTTGAGGGCCAATCGCAACATCAGCTGGGTTAGAGGGATTGTTGTACTGCCAATTCACATCCATGAAGCTTTGCATGCCATTGTCAGTGTATTCTAGCAAGAACATGTAACAAACAAACTCACTTCGCCACTAACGGAGTACCGGATTGCTTGAAGGGTGATGCTTCAAATATAGTCTGCAAACCGTACTGTTGCTCCAATCCTCATTATAATCGGAACCGCTTCTAAAAGTGCCGCTTGCACCTCCGCCGAGAAGATGGTTGCCGAGGATGTCTCAATCAATGCAGCAGTGAAGTTGTTCGAGACGGACGCTGATACAGATACGGATAAATTGGACAACGGCACAGAGATTCCGAGTGTGAGTTCAACAGCACGGATTGTCTGGACGAAGTTCTCTTGGACTGTATGAAGATTCAGTAATCATGAGAGCACAAATAAAAAAACTTCTGATGAGTGATGCATACAGGTACCATAGTCAGGTGTTTGAGCCGCGTCATTAATAGGCTCATTGGCTGCTTCGATCGCAAATACATTTTCAAAATCAGGGTCCAGGTGAGAAAGCGTGGCCATGACCGCTGTCCACACCAGTGCACGGCCATAGTTGTATGGAGTCTATATACAAGGTATTATGGTTATTGCTTTTACCAGCTGCAAAATGACTCACGTAGAACTGAACATCAGTAGTGCAACTGGTAAAAATCATTCTCAGTACAGTACAAATAGTGAGAAAATGGTAACTTACTTTCCAGTGAACATTTGCTTAGCCGTTTGAACCCCGGGCAATGCGTGATGATCCAGGATCACTTGGATCCCGGCATTTTGCAGCCAGCCCAAGCCCCGGCGCTAGTTGCAAAAGCTCGAGTTTAACCAGAGGATTGAACTACAGAGTTCCTTACCAAATAGTTAAGACCGCCCCGAGGGTATGATTCGGACGGCCTATCGACTAAATCCTCCACTATCCAATATCCTAGCTATGTACGAACACGTTGCATAAGACACAAGTTTGCACGGGATAGAAAAGGTAAAGCAGATCAAGCCGTCCAGTTAGCTTGGCCAAGTTCGCGGTGTGCCTTGGACTCGACTCACAGGAATGCGGACAGTGTTGATACCGGCCGCCTTCAGTGTGCTGACATCGCTCTGTGTAAACCATGTGTCCCAGTGTTGAGCGAATGTAGCGTCGACAGTGTCGGGATACGCCCGTGCAAATGACCTAGATTATCACAGAACGAATCGAATTTCACATACAAACAGTATAGAATAGGAACGTACGACTCGGTTGAAATGCATGTCGAACAATCTGAACCACATAATTGTCCACCCATATCCACCCACCCTAGGGAAACTGGTTTAGTGAACGCGTACTTGCGTAGTTCGTCGGTTTATCACCTTGAGGAAGCATCCATAGCTCCAAGACTAACCTGCGCTACCACTTGAGTTCAACAGTCGGTCGCAGACGCAGAGTGACGCTTACCACGAACCCAAATTGACACCATAAATATGAGTTGGTTGCCCACTGGCAGCCCACGCACGGGCAACAAACGTGCTCAAGAGCACCAAGCCCGCCAGGATTTGTCTCATTGTACAGTAGCTCGATCGGCAGGGAGATGGCCCAAAACCAGATTCAAGAGGAAGCGCAATTTATATCAGGCCTCCTGCCCGACGGACGCGCCAGGTCATAGCGGGTCATGCAGGTGTGACCCCGAAGGCGCACCCAGTAGAACCCTCACTCACTGATAACAGTTTATTTTTTTGAGCATGCAGGACGAGATAAACTGTCAATTAAAGTTTGCGGTGCGGTTCCTAGGTCGACGACTGAAATATAGTCCGATTCCTACTAGTAATACGTACGACATACATAAACCAACTCTCTGTTGATCTGAGTTGGCGGGCAGCCATAGCCGCGGTATCATGATGGGTAGCGAGCCATATATTGGAGTCGGTACCATATGTATGCTGCTTCTTTCACAAGTCAGTTGAGCTATAGAGGTATTATTATAGCATACCTGGCTTCCTCTGCCCTTCTTATTCCCCAGGCTATCCATTGGTGATTTAGTGAAGGGCTCGTATAATGACATGAATCATGATGCACTTCAAGAGGCCGCGCCAGGTCATAATTGATCACAATAAAGGCATCGGAGGACTTGTCGGAGTTAGTAATAGAACTATATATATACGCTAAGCTGGCCCTTCAAGCTTCAGATCTCAAGTATAATATCGGACCGTCCGCACATCCCCTCATGATCATACATGCACACCTGAGATCCAGAACAATTCTATGTAGTATGGACAGATGGCATACCCGAGGCTATCTATGTGATTTCAAATATGTCTCCCAGTCACGTCTGTCGCGGACTGATAGTAATTTGGCTATGTCTCAGGTGTCACTGTATGTCATGATCATCACTACAAAAAGCCACCGAAACTTTAGTACTGCCGTTCTCCCTCGTCCTCCTCGCTCGTGCCATGTCACAGCATCACAGGATACAGTCATAATGATATATCCTTATGGCCAATGACCCTAAAAGTCCGATACTACATCCTTTAATCTAGTTATCCACCCTGGAATATATCCATTCTACCAGTGTGCAGTCTGGTATCTACCGCCGGCCAGTGGTACCGAACTTCACAGAATGGCACACACGAATCTCGGACTGTAACCGTCCATCTCCGAATCTCCGATGGACATGTTGTTTCGTCTCCATCGATCTCCATCAGTAAGCTACTACAACTTTTCCATAGGGATTCGCGTTCTTGTGACAACCCTGAGCTCCCAGACACAGACTCCACATGAGCTTCTGCGGAGGTCGACTCAGGGTATTCAGTCGCTCACAGTTCTATATGGCCTGCGGGACTTTGCGGCAAACTTGAGTGTCATTATCAGATCACTCTATTATAATGTATCCTACATCAGTAGTACTAGCACTACGATTATCCAATTTGTGTTTCAGAATTCTACCAAGTCTAAACTCGAACCTCGAAGCCGACGGGTCGGAATCCATCAACTTTCGTATACTTAGTGTATTCAGTTAGGGACGCTCGCACCTGGGCCACTCGCGGCAGAGCCCGCTACGATCGCATTCAATCGAAATCGCACTTGATTCAAATCTGTGCTACAAATATAAGTAGTCAGGGAAATCGATAGCTGAACCGTTGATGCGCGGAGTCGCACCCTTCAAATGCTCACGACGAATGAGATCCAGAGTCCCGTATCAACATGATGAGAAACAGACTCGCGCAAATTTTCCATAGACAAGTCAATGTCTGCCGGAAGTCCATAGGCAACCATTGACGCGTTCAGAACAACCTGTAGTCTTTGTAAGGTTTCATAGCCATCAAAAAATTGTCCAAAGTATGATCATTTTGCTCTAGTACACATGAATGCACGCAAGGACCTTCAGGCTGGAAAATCCAACTGTGATCTGCAGAAAGCTGCAGAAAGTTGGGCGACATACATTTCCGAAGGCTGTTGGAATCAAGGACCATCGAAGCTCGCACGAACAAATGCGAGCTAATCACAGCCAAGCTCGACGTCGCACTCATGCACATTGCAGATAGACAAGGCGAAACGTCTGTCGGGAATTGTGTGGATATTTGGGTATCAAGGGGTGTTCCGATAAAAAAGTAGTTGTTGGCAGGTTTCAAACCTGCGAAGTCCAAGAGAAACAGATTTTAACTCCGTTGTGGTGACCATTTGGCTAGTAAGACCAGTTCAGATGAACGTCCGAGGAAACTACCCATGAGTTAATGTCAAGGTGTGTTCCGATAGAAAAAACTGGTGTTCATCAGGTTTCAAACCTGCGCAGTGGAAAATAAACAGATTTTAATTCTGTTGTGGTAACCACTTTGACTAGGACGAAGTTGAGATCAATCTCCGAGGAACTGTCCATGAATGAATGTCAAGGTGTGATAAGAGGGAAAAATGATTTGCTGGCAGGTTTCGAACCTGCGCAGGCCAAGAGAACCAGATTTCGATTCTAGTATGGCAACCACTTTGACCAGCACACTTGATATTGAGATGGACCTCCTGCAGGAACTGTCCATGAGTGAATGTCAGGGTGAGGAAAAATCATTTGTGAGCAAGTTTCAAACCTGCGCGGTCCATGTGAGCAGATTTCTAATCTGTTCTAGTGCCAGTTGGCTATGACTACTTAAAATAGACCTTGAAGGATCCATCTATGAGTGAATGTTCAAGGCGTAGTAAGAGCAAAAGACTGTTGGGCAGGTTTCGAACCTGCAACAGATTCCTGTCCTGTCCTGTCACGCTTACCACATGGCTAACACTGGTCAAGATGGACGTCAGTACAAGTCGAAGAACATCATACATTGACAGTAGAATCGCATAGGATTAACAATCATTCGCCAACGCAAAATGAGCTGAATATTCCGCCAAGACTTCCTCAACGCCGACATCTAGTCCAGAAACAGAACCAATTGCACGAGTTGCATAACGTATGGACTCCGAGTCCGCGGCGATGTCCACTTCCGAAGGAGCTGTGAGGTCGAGCAGACATTGATATGGTACATCAGTGATGCGTAACGAGTGTTCTTACAGAAGACGATGAACTCTTCTAAGTGCATGACAACTTGCTCAAGCAAATCTCCATGACAAGCATGTGTGATGAGTGGGCTTGTATAATCGAAACCATCACTGCATCTGTTAAGAAAAGTCAGGATGTCCATCCAGCCAGTAGATATTGGACCCGTGTAAAGTACCTTGTTCATTTAAAACCTGTGCGAGACGCATCTAAAAACAATTGGGTGCCCTCGGATATGCGAAGACTTGCTGTCCAGAACTTGGGTCGTTTACTGTTCTCATGGTAAAGTGAGAGACTGGTTGGGAGGAAGGCTCGCGAGTTATTCAATAAGAAAAAGGTATCTTCGAGTGCTACTGGTAGACATGCAACATTGGTGCAAGGCCAGATCTGGGGAAGGTCTGGGCTCGTGTCGTCATCAGAATCCTTTTCTTCCCACGTGTTTACCAGGAAATTGCCGGCATGCCGAAATCGATACACGTCGTTTAGTTCTGTTCCAGAATCCATAAGCACATCGAATCTGATCAACAGGGGAATTCAAGATCGCTCAGCGTTGTTAATGGCAGCCAACTTGTTCTTATGGATACCCCTCGTCTTCACTTGGGTAGTGCCGGTGCTCGCTCATGAACATCATGGAGAAGACCTTACAGAAGAACAACTACATGCCCCAGTTGACGCCATTCTCTGGATACATATCGCCCTCCAGGCTATCGTATGGGGTTTCATATTCCCCGTGGGTATGGTACTTGGACTTACACGAAGTAAATGGCATGTTCCTGTACAAGTGCGTTGCATTGTGTCGTCTTGTGATTTTATTCTGATTAAGGAAGTTACGTAGAGTCTCGCCTTTGCCCTAACTTTTGGCGGCATAATTCTTGGCCATGCGCATGGCGGTCGACAGTTCCCTTCTTCTATCCACTCACATATCGGATCATGGATTTTGGTCCCTATCTTTGCCCAGCTGGGCCTTGGGATCTATCTCAAGCTTCATATTCATGAACGTACCCTACGACCATACGCTGTGCGCGCCATGGCATCCTAGGACGTATATGGCCCATCCTTGGTTGGGCTCAGGGCTTGTTTGGCGTCATCACACTGAGGGGGTTTTGCGGGGAGGTAGGAGCCGGACAATGTGCTGCGCACTATCTTATGGTAGGTCTACGTGTCATGTCCATTTTCGGTTAGTGCTCATTGAAGTCTCTAGGGAAGTGGATTCATTGCCTATGGTATCATTATGGCACTCTTACTCGTTGTCGGGGACAACTGGGTTCGCCGCAGCAGCCGCAGTCCGGAATGGTGGGATTCGTGGGTAATTATGCTTTGGGTGCGCGTATCACGGACATACAATGTGCTCGAGCTAAATTTGTCACAGGGCATAGTCAATACATTTACTGAACACCACGGTGGTGAATGGAGTGTAAAAGATATGCAGCATACGTACGTCTATTCTGAGAATTGTATTGGTCAAGTGATCGACCATCCCTACGTAGGATTCTTGGGATACTGTGGTGGGCAGGAGGCGCTCTTGGCATCTTCCTGTCTCGGAATAATCAGGTAGGTACCCAATCGCTTTTAGTGCATTGCTAAGCTTGTCTACGCATGCAGCGAAATGTTGTCCCCGGCGTGATGTTCGTCTTTTCGCACTTTCTCTCGTGCTGATCGATGGTCTGACAAGCGCTTAGCATAATATTAACAGGATGGGCTATGTCAGACCATGCCCAGGCTCTGATGTTGTCCACGAAGGTAAGAATTATGTCAGGTTGCATGTATTCACCATTCGTGTGTACTGATGTTGGTCGTATTTTCAGGTTCACTCTATGTTTGGATACTCGCTGATGCTCGCCGGTTTTGCACGTATCCTCGAGGTTTGTTTCATACCGCTGCCACCCTCATCTCTATTGGAGACGCCTCCACTGGGTGATAATGATTCAGAACACACCCTGGCACCTTCTGCGCCCAAAGATGCCGGTGTTGCCACAAAACAGAATGCCGCCCGGGCATTCAGGCACTTGCCACCGTTTGTCAGTATCATTTTTTAACAATTGTTGTGATAAGTACTCATTGCAATATTTATCAGTTACTAGTTGCTTCTGGGTACGTTGCCACTATAGCACAAACAAGCTTGGTTCTTGACTGTGTATCCAGGTTACTCTTTATGTCTGCTACAGACGAGGAGCTCGAAGCTGTTCACGAGGAAGGAATGGATCACGTCACATATGTACTGTCGATGTACAGGTGGGGCCTTTACGGATTCGCGTTAATGCTCATCAGCTTAGTTCTTTCACAGCATTGCATTCCTATTCTACCTCCTCACTGTCTTCTTGCTGCACCTTTACTCCACGTCTGGGCGGAATGCGTCGTCTGCGCAGCAGCCTAATGATGTTTTTTTCCCCTGAGGGCATTGAGCTGTCAGACCCGACTGATGCGAGTAAGTGGTATGCGCCACTATCAAGGGAGGAAGGGAGGTCGGCAGCAGTGCATGTGCTTGGAGAGGATGAAGATGATTGATGTCTCGATGGCATGCTTGGTCGTAGTACTAGATGACTTCCAGCAGTGTTTAGAACGTCGTTCGAAATCTACATCTATGTTCTCAAATCCTCGTACCTCCCCCCATCAATCGTCAGCCCTTCTGTCGTTGTTCACCTCATCAAATGACGGCATCCTCGTTTTCTGCTGTCTTCGCCGTTGGCTTTGGTCCCTCCTGTCTCGCTTATCACAATGGATCGGCAGCTTGCTGACGATGGTAGTCCGTCGTATCTTAGCCTGCTTCGCACGAACAGTAATTCTCGTCGCTCGATTGGTCTCAAATTCTCCGAATAACAGGACCTGTATGAGATATATTTCAACGTTGCCCAGGTATGTTAGCTTCCATTCTATCGCAACCTTACTTATCGATGGGGCTACTTCGCGGAGGATTCATACGCGCATCTAAGATCCTTGCGATGCCGCAGCTCCCTCGTCGCACTTGCTCAACTGCGTGAAGAAAGTGATGAAGACCCGCAAACGACATCATGATCACCGAAGCCAACGACATCTCCTGGACATTTTTATCTCCTCAGCGACGAAGAGCTTCAATCAGATGGGAGCTCAAAGTAGGCTGTTGTCCGCTGCTTTTGCTGTTGCCGCACATCAAGATGAGTTATATACTGAGCAAATCACCTCCCACGACGTCACAACAATCATCCTACCAATACTCCGAACCTCACCGGTGCCATTTAGCCCTTTAAACCTACAACCTCTCACTGATACCTAATCTTCGAGATATCTATTCAGTCATGTCTCTTCACATATGATAAATATCATTGATATCAAAGGTTTAAGCATTACAGTACTGCCTTGCCGGAACCAGTAGAAACTTTGAGTTTAAATTATTTTGCTACTGCTCGTAAATATATATTTTCACTCACTTGCAGCAACAGCGGCGGCGGACGACGGCGAGGCTGCTCTGAGCTCCCCTATCAGAATAATGACATTGGTCCAGGAGTACCCGTAGGGCTGTTCTATAAAATTTGGACGAGAATCTGTCTCAGAATTTCTAGCTACCTGAGAAGGCTGTTGCCAGACATATATAGTGATAGATCTGTGATCGATGATCAATGATACACTACGTGACACTGTACCGTTATGGGTAGCCGTGGAAACGTTATCTCTACACCCAACTGACTCTAAAAAAACCAAAGGAGTTTCCATGAAAATTGAAATATGTTTGAGATAACAAAATTTAAGGTAGCAGTCCTACCCCATCCTGACAATCGGGGTCTGCTCTGGCTCGATATGAGGTACATAAGGGGTTACAGGAGGCTACAGGAGCTTCCGGATATCTACAGCCAATACAAAAGCTCGCGTTCGCTGACGTGACGAAATAATTTTGGAGTGGTAAAAATCCGATACAGTTTCCTGGAGTTTCCTGGATAGTTTGAGGAGACCCATCCACGTTATTGCGGAACACCGATTTGGAGTGAAAGCGGAGGCAAAGGTGGGAGCTTCATTCCCATGTATGTCCTGGCCCGAACCAGCCCGAACCTCGGACTCGGTACGACTGTATACCCAGTGCGCAACAACTTGCTTTTTGAAGTTTTTCAACTCTATGCTCCTGAGCCGTTATTGGAGATCAGCGCTCAGCTGCGACAACTGCGCTCCTCACTGCGCACACCACACCCATCAATATGGAAACCATCAGGCTTGAACTTGGAAGGGCTATAATTCTCGCATTCATTAATAGGCTCGTGATCCCGCGCGCGCCGGATAGTGTCGTGATGTTCGTATTATGGTCTGAGCGCAACGGCGGAGCACATTGGATGAATGTAAGGACTGTAATGCGCGTGAGATTGGTGGTGGGAGGGTCCCGTCCATGTGCGTGTGCTGAGCCGAATTATTTAATTTGGAGACACAGGCTGTCATGGGTCAGCTGGAGCGGAGGTAGCGAGTTAGACGAGCTGTCAGTACTTCCAGTGCGATGCACCACGCGATGACAACGGCGCCGGTTGCTAATCGGTTCTGTATTCAATCAAGAGGAAAGTGGGTTCCTTTACCTGACAGGCATAGCTCCCCGAGCGCATCGTTGTCCTTGAGCCAATACAGCAAGCGGGGATCATTTGATATACAGCTCGGTGAGGCTTACGAGCGAGACGTTCCAGAAAGTTGGGTAGCTGTATACCCTTTACTGACCAGATGAGTCCAATCCGCGGACGATCTCGGGAGGCTGTGTGACGTTATGACATCTAGAACGTTCACGACGTTAGTGCGGATGAACAAGGAAGATGTTCAATATGAGATTAATAGTTGGTGCGAGTCGCTACGTTCAACATCATCATGATGCTGAATTTTCGAGGAAGACTCGGATAGCCTGAAGGAGTAAACAGCAAACGGTGGTGACACAACTTGAACTGCCTTGCTTCAATTTGGGGTAACTCCACAATCGAGGTCGATGACTCACACGGGTGGCATATGGAAGCGGATAATGAGGTGAGCGAGCGGAGGCCTGCCTGAGAATCTATCATGCGGCGCTTGCACTTACCACACTTTGTTGGATTGCGTCAAATAAGCCATAATAGTAATTGAGCCACGCCACCTCGAATTGATATACGGGAGTCTGGCACGGCCTGCATAGTACATACTAGTAGTGCTGTGGTTTCCTTGCGCCAGCCCCCCCTGCGTGCCCAGCCTGAAGTAGTTGTTGACTGATCCGAACCGGCACATGGAACGATGACATTAAGATCCAGAACGTGTGCAAATTTGAATTAATGGATGAAAATAAGAAGTCACTTTTCAAGGTCTCCGATCTTGTCGTTGAGTCTTATTATCAATAGAGGGGGAGATCTGGGAGACTCAGCTAAGCCGAGAATCGAGAAAAGTCAAAGCTTCTGGTGCTCGTCAGACCTAGAACAGCTGAGCACTTGGCAGTTATCTACTAATCAGGAACAAGCCGGTTAAATCCGTGCTTATCATGTCATTCAACTGAAAAACTTACACATTTACCTCGTTATTCGTACAGCTTTTACCACTTCTTTTACCATCACGGTACTTAGACGGCCAAATAAAATATTCATATTCATATTCACCTGGCCCAGCCTTCCCGTAACGTGCTCGGGCCATAATGTTACCCGTGTAATGATCGTTATGTTGGACGGGTTCGCATTCTTGACACGGCCAATAATTGATTGTCGGTAAACAAATTGCTGTAAAACTTCCTATCAGCCACCAGTATGGTTCCTGTCGTATATTTTCTGATCTGTATCAGGCACCACCTGGCACCACGCCATGCGTAGCTACCATACTTAATTGCCCAAGATGATCCGAATATCAATCCTTCCCTTTGAAACCCCCCTCATCTTCCTTTGGCGTGATCCCCCTCGTTGACTCCATTATGAGTAGCGAGGATCACCGTGACAAGTATGATGCCGACAGCCTCGAGAAGAACCAGCCAGACGTTGGAGTTCACATCGTTGCTGAAGGAAAGCACAAATTCGATGTCGCTTCCATCGACTTGGTACAGCGTCGACTCAAGCAGCGCCATGTTCAAATGTATGTCTAGCTCTGATTTGTTATAACCAGCTTATTGATTTTTTTTTTAGGATTGCTGTATGTCATGTCATCGTGTTGCCGTTGCGGGTTGACTTACGAAGGGTGTAGATCGCTGGAACACTCGGTACAGGACTTTTCCTGGGTTCTGGGAAAGCTCTCAGTGGCGCAGGCCCCGTCGGTGCCCTTATCGCATACGCCCTCGTAGGCTCAGTGGCATATTCGTACGCTCGCACACTCCTTCATTAAGCTATTGTTTAATACT
This sequence comes from Suillus subalutaceus, assembly GCF_016647625.1. Classification (NCBI taxonomy): domain Eukaryota; kingdom Fungi; phylum Basidiomycota; class Agaricomycetes; order Boletales; family Suillaceae; genus Suillus; species Suillus subalutaceus. The sequence goes on along the minus strand of NW_024540272.1, from coordinate 31,887 downwards.
CTTCCAGCTCACTGTGTTCCATCGGTGAAATGACGTCCCATGCCCCAATTTCAGGGACCTTCCCTCATTTTGGTCTGTAGGATAATCCATATTACTTGAAACGCGACATTGATCCACATTATTCAGCCGCACGATGGGTCGACCCTGCACTTGGTTTCGCAGTAAGTACCGAGTTCTTCAATTCAATAATGTCATCGCTAATTGCTCGGTGTCTAGGTTGGATGGGTAAGTCAACTCGTTCGCAGTCTCTGGCGTTTCTGACAGTCGTCACGATTTATTCAGAACTACTTCTATGTGAGTTAATCATCTGTCCCTGTACAAAACGATGTACTAATGGATTAACAGACTAACGTGTATGTCTTTTTTTTGGTCTCTTGTCATTACGTTTACACGTGAAAAGGATAACCGTGCCGGTGGAAATCACGGGCGCCCAGATTCTTATCACTTATTGGGATTCCAACGTGAGCTAAGCAATTGGTTCACAGTCATGTTGATAAAACTTTATCGTGTAGCCGAATCACGCGGGTATCTACACCGCAATTATCATTGTTTTTGCTTGCGCGACGAATATCTTCGGTGTACGGTATGTGGCGTTTACCCTGCATGTAGTGCATGCTCACAACCTTCCCGCAGGTACTTTGGCGAAGGTTAGAAATAATTATTCTCGAATCTGCTCGACTCAGGCTCAACCATATATACTACCAGCGGAATTCATGTTCTCAATCATTAAACGTAAGCTTGATTGCTGATGCTGGCGTGGTATTTCGGCCTTACCTACTATCACAAGTCACGATGATCACCGGTCTCATTCTTGTTGGTCTGGTCATTGATCTTGGTGGTGCACCAGATCACCACCGGTTGGGCTTCCAGGTCGGTATCAAAGTCAACTGGAAATAAACAATTGATCTGACAATGAGGGCAGTACTGGAAAAACCCCGGTATCCTAGCAGGTGCTCAACTAGAACCACAGCATGTTGGCCTGGACCGCTTCCTCGGTATTTTGAATGTTCTTGTTCAAGCATCATTCTCATTCCAAGGCATGGAACTCGTCGCAATGTAAGCAAACCCCATCCATCAACGGAAGAAGCTCATTTTCCAAATTGATTCATAGCGCCGCTTCTGAGACCGAAAACCCCCGCCGGAACATCGCGAAAGCCGTCCGCAGGGTATTCTTCCGTATTTTAGTTTTCTATGTAAGCCTTTGTTATTCTGGTTGGAATGGTGCAGGTCCTGATGAAGGGTGCGTGCAGATCCTTGGTATCTTCATCACAGGCCTTATCGTTCCGTACAACGATCCCAACTTGCTCCAATGTGAGTTCTTGCTCGTGTCCTGCAGGACAAGTCTAATATATTCGGTACAGCCACGGGTACTGCTGCCCAGTCTCCCTATGTCATTGCCATGGCAAGTGCTGGGATTAAAGGTAACATTCACGATAATCTGGACCTGATCGTTGTTCATATTTACATGGACAGTCCTACCAAGCATCATCAATGCCGGCGTCATGACGAGTGCATTCAGTGCTGCAAACTCTTTCCTCTTCTGTTCATCTCGTATCTTGTACGGTCTTGCTCTCCGAGGGCAAGCACCTAAGATCTTTGCAAGGTGTACGAACTCTGGACTTCCCCTTGTCGCCGTTGGGTTCTCTGTGCGTCATTTTTAGGACCATCGCGCTATTGCATGGCGCTGATTCTATATATAGAGCATTTTTTCACTCCTCGCGCTCATGAACATCCAATCAGGTTCCGCAACAGTGTTCAAGTATGTGTGCTCCGAGTGGTGTACGATCAGTACTAACGTTTAATTAGTTGGTTTGTCAACCTCTCAACTGTGGGCGGCTTCTTCGGTTGGGGATCTATCAACTTGACCTACATCTTCTTCCGTAAGCCCATCATCCACCTATCTCCCTTCTAATCTAGGTCTCACAAAATATGCAGACCGCGGAATGAAGCACCAAGGCATTGACCGCACAAAGCTCTACTACTGGAACCGCTTCCAGGTACGTACCCTCTGTCGATATCCGCCGAGTGCTGACACTGACACTGACACGTCACCTTCAGCCATGGCTTTCGATCTGGGGATTGAGCTGGTGCATCTTCTTCATCCTCATCAACGGCTTCGAAATCTTCTGGGGTTTCACCGCCGCCGGTTTCCTCACTGCCTGTGCGTCTACTCATTGTTCCGTGAAGTCTTGATGGATTTACAAACCCAATTACCTCTCGCAGACATTAACATACCGCTGTTCTTCGGTCTTTACTTTGGCTGGAAGTTTGTGAAAAAGACTGAGGTCTGGAAACCAGAAGAGATGGACTTTGTGACGGTAAGTGTCTTGGCGGCTACTCTTCGACTCAATTTGACACGTGAGATTAGGGTATTCCTACCCCAGAGGAGACAGAGGGGCCATACTACCCGCCTGTGGGTTTCTGGCAAAAACTCGCTGCCATTTTGTTCTAGGTTGTAGTGTGGTTGTTGTTGTATGGATCTAGTCACTGTCTCCAGCTCTCGTTCTGGACAGAGCTGTAATTCCCTTCTTTATTTTTGATGTTTAGTGATGGACGGCTTTCGGCCATTCATCTATGTAGTGTTGGATACCTGTAACGTTTTATTGAAAACGAAACAATAATGCTCTTTGAATGTTTACTGTGCAGTACCGCATTGAATATATAATAATCCATCGCCAGTCTAAGTGACACCAGGTACCGAAAAGCACATCATCCGAGTCAAGGCCCTTGTAAGATTATTTGTGCGATCTGAGGATCTAAAACACGGGTGTGATATGGCCAAATTCACAGGTCGTTGAACGCGATGTCACTTCTTGCCGTTAGTTGAGTTACACGGGCATTCATATAGACTCCAGGGTGATCCGCGTAGATCCACGCTGAATTGAGAGACATGCAAGGACACGGTGATACACAGGGACACGTACGTATAAAATGAACCGGTATCACGACCTCAAAAGATCTGATATCTTGAATTCCACAGCCCGATACCTGTCGAATGATTCAACGCATTCTCAATTTTTAAAGCTCAACGGATGGTGTTTGTACCGGACCCCCAGTGAACTTGACGCTATCGCGCCACCGCCACTATGGCCGAATCTGAGATCACGAAGATTTTCATATCTGGATGCCAGAGAGGAGTTGTATTATTTTGGGAGATCCAAGTGGCGTTGGGGATAGAGCTGATGAATTTCCGAACCGATCAGCATCAGGCGGTTGCACTGGTGCCAGACTGTCACGGTTGCAGCGTATCTCGTCGGAGTAGTCTCAGGCCCGGGAGTACACCCGTCGACACGCGCGTGCCTTATTTCAAGCTGTCAACTTGAAGGATATCGGAGGATATCATGGTAGCGTATCACCACATGCTCTGCAGTGCCTGTGTTGCGACTTGTTGACATAGATGCCAAATTCTAGAGTATTAGCAGGCGTTAGCTGGACTTGTGCCTGAGACATACTGGAAGCGCCGCCATGTCGACGCTGTATGCGTAATACGCATATAGGCTAGCTCATCGTATACCATACCCAAACACACACCAGTATGATGTGGATCAACGTTAACTTCGGATCAACGGTGACTGATGGCTTGAAACTCGAGCACAAGTGGGTGATGTTTTGTGGTGTTTGGTGATGTTTGGTAGTGTGCCGAAGCCTCACGTGTGCGTTGGCGAGGGTTGCGTTCACGTCCAACATAGTTGGCTACTACATAGTACACACCATGTCGACAGCTCTCATTCTAGGTGCAACAGGTGCAACAGGCACACACCTCCTTCGCGAGCTTCTTTCAAACAATCAATGGTCTAAAGTTGGCGAATACGGCAGACGAGTAACACCAGAAGCCGATCTTCCCCAGAATAGGGGCAAACTGGAGCAGAAAACAATCAACTTCGAGAACCTGGAAGCAGCAGAGCTGAAGGACGGACGATGGGACGTTGTGTTCGTCACCCTCGGGACGACTCGCGCAAATGCAGGGAGCGCAGAAATGTTCGAGAAGATTGATAGAGAGTGAGTTGAGTTTTTCTGTCATACTCGATTCCATCTCATGTATCGTACGCAGGTATGTGGTGAACGCCTGCAAGGCTGCAAAAACAGATGATCCGGAACATAAACAACGTGTCGTGTATCTATCGGTGGGTTTAACATATAACATGTGATGCACACGATGCGAATTGATGCGAAATATAGTCTTCTGGTGCTGACCCGTCCTCTCGCTTCCTATATCCGAGGTGCGCAAGCATTGCCACGGCTCTCTCTTCCTTAATCCTTATCCGAATTTCTTTCCTTCAGGTCAAAGGGTCTCACAGAACTAGGCATAGCACGCCTTGGGTATGCGGACACCATCGTCTTCCGCCCAGCTTTCCTCAAAGGAGCACAGCGTGCTGATAAAAGGCTCGCAGAGACCATATTCGGGTGCGCTTCTCCTTCCCTCAAATTCTATTTCAATATTGATTTGGCTAATTCAAGTTACGTGACTGGCGCCGCGTCGCATTTTACGTCCAACGCGGAGATTCACGTTTCCGTTCTTGCCAAAGCTATTATGAAAGCGGGCATTCTGGGTTCATCCGGCCTACCGCCTGCTGTGGATGCCACTAAAGCAGGGCAGGAAGATGCGTGGTTTACTTTAATAGGGAACAAAGGCGCGCTCGTTCTTGGGCAGGAGTAATTCGTCGTTGCGGTAGTTCAGAGATCCTGCGGGTTTCAGTGTTATGGATATTCTGTTGGACTGGAAGATTATTTAGGCACAAATGTACCGTGCAAACAGTAACAGACAACAAGAAAAGATTATAAGCCAGCTGGTAGTGTGCTAAGTATACAGCAAGTATAATTATGCCCTTTAGGTCAATGATATCAGTAGATGAATTTCCAGATATCCCGACTTATATAAGCAGGAATAGCCGCCGGCTCGGTGTCAATGGCGTCCAACCCGTCATGCTGTACAGCGCTAACGCATGCTCAGATGCTACGCATGCCGTCCAGAATTCCTCCACATCGACTGGATCTCAAATAAATTGCATAATATTCTTGTTAGAGAGATATACGAGCGAGAAACAAGAGACGACTGATATTCTTGTGCAATAGGAATGAGCGCAGATTACATTCGGTACATTCCGTAGTATACTCATTCTATTCTAAAGTCCGAATCTCCGCTATTCGTCAGTGCACGAATCATCTCACAGGTATGTTTACTGATTGTTCAGTCGTACCTGCTATAACAACACATATGCGCCATACAACGCAACCTCTCAGTCGAGAAGGGACTGGTGAGGCATGCACGAGTAGGAATGACGGCTCTACATCGTCGATTCGTCGAAGACTCGAAGTCCAGCTGCTCAACAACCTAGGAAAACGTGATGCACGTATGACTGTAAGCCTTACAGTACTACACGCATCACGTTTTCCTTTCATCCTCATCGCTCAAGTTGGACGGTGAATCGAAAACAGTTTGCCTCGGGGCTCGCTTATGCAACTACTTTCAACGGCTGCCAAGGACTCACGCTCTCTCGCACAGTTCTGGATCTCAGAACGGATCCTTTGGCTCATGGTCAGCTATATATTGCATTGTCGCGCGTCAAAAGCTGTCGAGATACGCTGTGCTTATTTTCAGGAGCGAATGAGGAGAAAGATACAGCAAATATTGTGTACAAATGTCTGCTTTCTAGCGAAAAGTCATCATGATACGAACAAAAAGCAACGACCAAAGGTCACCGCTTGTATGCGCATAAAAAATGGAATTCTGATATCTAATTGAATAGATTCAGTTGATTACTACCCGCCTAGTGGCAACCATATTGATTGCCAGGCATTTTTATACCATACAGATACGAACATGCTTGCAATGCAATCATGATATCAATTAATTCCGAAACACATACCAGCAATAAAGTGGTGTAAGGAGAGTGTGCAAGCCAGATGTCGCATAATACAGGAGGGCCTAGGAGTTGCAGGTATAATACGCGAGCGTGGATGTGGAAAACCAAACTGTTTGTCATTTTTGAGCGAGAGCGAGCATGCAGCGCAGGCCGGTCGGGCAAAGGCAACCCACATGGCACAGATACAGTCGCATAAGGTGACAAGCCTCATATTGCGTAGGCAACGAATGAGATCCTTGGTGGGCAACAACGACCAAGGCACCACGCAATCGCCAACAGAATGATATACATAAGTAGGAGGGAGTAGGAGGGACAGGTCAACGAAGCACTGCGGCAACCTCAGAGCCGTACAAGAAAGCACACAGCAGCGGCAGAAAGTGAAGATCACATTCATACGGAAGCTGCACAGATGTGAATTCAGGCAAAACGTCAGAAACAGATTTCGCCAAGAACGATGCACATAACTCAATGAAATGGTGGCAAATGGCGGCAAGGATGTTAGATTTGGTGCGGCGGACGACAGAAAGACCTGACACGTCTGAGACAGGTTGAGATAAATGATATCCCAAAACAGTAATATGCAGGTGAGGTCTGATGGTCTCACTGGAATAGAACCAAGGGGGATACTGTTCCAACGAGCGCGAAAAAGAAACACGTTGGGACGAACCAAAGGAGAGTTGACGGATGATGGAACAGTGGCGATAACCAGCAGTCTCAAAATCAGCCAGTGACAGTGAAACAGGCACATCATGGAGGGTCGCTACGTTAATGGCGGCACCGTCAAACGAAATACAACCCATAAACAGGAGTCTACACATTGCAAGAAGCTAGACTCGAAACAAAATCACTTCAGTGTACATAACAGCCATATAGTGATTGGAAATCGGGATCGAAGTGAGATCTTGCCCAGCACAACAGGACACGAGTATGTTTACAAGTCCAAGAGTAACGTCACGGTGTGGCCAATTCCTCGAAGAAAGACATTACATAATCGGAACGAGCTGGCGGAGTCGAGAACTGGCGCGTACGCGGGCGGCGACATACCATACACAAACGCCAGCGAGGATGCAGATCAACTTCGGATCAACATGATAGCTTGAAACTCGAGCACAACTGGTTGCTGCAACTGGGTGCTGAGTACTGAGGTTCGGTGATGTTACGTGGTGTTATGTGGTGTTTGGCAGGATGCCGAAGCCCCGCGTGTGCGTTTGCGAGCTCAGGTTGGGTTCGCGTCCGAGATGCCATGGTTGGCCACTACACACCATGTCAACAGCTCTCATTCTAGGTGCAACAGGCGCAACAGGCACACATCTCCTTCGCGAGCTTCTTTCAAACAATCAATGGTCTAAAGTTGGCGAATACGGCAGACGAGTAACACCAGAAGCCGATCTTCCCCAGAATAGGGGTAAACTGGAACAGAAAACAGTCAACTTTGAGAACCTGGAAGCAGCAGGGCTGAAGGACGGACGATGGGATGTTGTGTTCGTAACCCTCGGGACGACTCGCGCGAATGCAGGGAGCGCAGAAATGTTCGAGAAGATTGACAGAGAGTGAGTTGAGTTTTTCTGTCTACTCGATTCCATCTCATGTATCGTACGCAGGTATGTGGTGAACGCCTGCAAGGCTGCAAAGACAGATGATCCGGAACACAAACAACGTGTCGTATATCTTTCGGTGGGTTTAACATAAAACATTTGATGCACACGATGTGAATTGATGCGAAATAGTCTTCTGCTGCTGACTCGTCCTCTCACTTCCTATATACGAGGTGCGCAAGCATTGCCACGGCACGCTCTTCCTTAATCCTTATCTGACTTTCTTTCCTCCAGATCAAAAGGTCTCACAGAACTAGGCATAGCACGCCTTGGGTATGCGGACACCATCGTCTTCCGCCCAGGTTTATTCAAAGGAGCACAGCGTGCTGATCAAAGGCTCGCAGAGACCATATTGGGGTGTGCCGTTCTCCTTCCCTCAAATTCTATTTCAATGTTGATTTGGCTAATTCAAGCTATGTGACTGGCGCCGCGTCGCATTTTACGTCCAACGTGGAGATTCACGTTTCCGTTCTTGCCAAAGCTATTATGAAAGCGGGCATTCTGGGTTCATCCGGCCTACCTCCCGCCGTGGGTGCCACTAAAGCAGGGCAGGAAGATGCGTGGTTTACTTTAATAGGGAACAAAGGCGCGCTCGTTCTTGGGCAGGAGTAATTCGTCGTTGCGGTAGTTCAGAGATCCTTCTGGTTTCAGTGTTATGAATATTCTGTTGGACTGGATGATTATTTAGGCACATATGCCGTGCAAACAATAACAGACAACAAGAAAAGATTATAAGCCAGCTGGTAGTGTGTTATACAGCAACTATAATTATGCATGCGAATTCTTGTAAGTCAATGATATCAGTAGATGAATGAAGAAACATATGTGCGTAAAAATGGAATGTAAATGATATCCAATTGAATAGATTCAGTTGGTTGGTCTATTCCATGAAAGTATACATGCCTAGACTGTGCGTAGATGGCATAGGTTATATCCCGGCCTAACCATTATTTGGCGTTCCTATACGCGGCGGGGTCCTGCCCTCGGAGATAGTTTCCGTTGACCGGTAGCTAGGTAATCCCCGCGAGTAATACCTCCCACCGGAGATAAGAGTCGCAGGGATTCCTGCCGACCTTTCAAGCAGTGGCATCAACTTGTGAGAACCAGAACTCCTCCTATCTATACTCGGGCGCGGTCGATCCATCGCACCAGATACTAACCTATCTACGGCTGATAGTGGCCGATCGATAACAGGTACAGGTACAGGTATGTCCACAGGAAGTGGTTTATCCACTACAGTCACAGCACCTGTACAGCCCAGAACAGGTTCGACCTTCTCCACAGGGGAGTCTCCGGCATCGGACCGCGACAGGCTCATCACGAGTTCGCTTCTCCGGCCCTGACGGAGAGAGGAGGAGATCTGCATGGATTGTGAACGATCGAGGCCGTTCGGTCGCAAACCGGGGCCTGAGTCGGCGTCTATCCAAATCGAGGGAATGGAGGTTCGAGGAAGACCTGCTGTATGGGGAGGTTCAGGAAGGGAGACCGTCGGTTCTGGAGCGCCTGCAATGCAAATGTTAGAGAGCGATGGAAACATGATAAGGATGCGCACGGTTAGGTAACTGTTTTCTTAGCGGGCGAGAATACTCTGCGCCGCTGGTGTCCATATCAAGGAACGAGCATCCTTGTAAGGCGTCTGGAAGTGCAGGCATAGGTGGAGGCTCATCTTGTGACATATGAGATGCTGTTGGGGTGCGCAACCCCTTGGGCAAACGGAGACTGGCATTGGATGCGGTGCGTGAGCGTGTCTTTGCTGCGGATAGACGTGAAATCCGGTTGGGGCCATCTTTGGACCGTTTGCTGCGGGAGGATTTTACGGATTTCAAAGACTTGACGGACTTGGCGTCGGATGATACATGCTTCACTTGGGAGATGAGAGTGGCTTTGGATAAAACAGCTTTAGCAGTGACGCCCATGACTTGTGCGATATCGGTGTTGATGGTAATGTCTCCTAGTGTTTGGTTGTCATCGATATCATCAATTTCCTCCTCGTCGCTCTGTTCCATCTCATCAATCTCGGCGGCCATGCCCTCCGCTTCTCTCCAGGCTTCATCGAGCTCATCCTCGAGCGTCTGGATACGTATTAGCGCGCGTCTCATCTCTTCTCCCTGACGCTCGAATGCTTTGTTTAGCTTGCGAAGTGCAATCCCGAGAGCTGAGGCCCAATGTCGGTGCTGAACCACCGAAATTTGAGCCTGTTGGTCTGACATGTGCAGAATGGATGCAAGCATAGAATCGCACGAAGCGATAGAAGTTGCAACTTGAGATATCAAGCCTCCCAATACATTCTCTTTATCACCTTCTCCCGAGTTGGCACACACACTCGCACAGGAGTTGAGCGCCTGCATCAGCATGGTTCGTCTGTTCATTTCGAATCTCCATTTGACCTGCGTTGCTAGGCGCTCTTCTTCGAGACGCTCTGCTTCTTTTACCATGTCTGTGTCCAGCGCTTTGGGAGATAGGAGGCGTATGAAAGACTCTTTTGCGCTCAACCTGATAGCACGTGAGACTATCTCCTGCAGTTCGGATGACGTGAATGTCCATTGGGCGGCTTCATAGGGAAGGCCCTTCCATGGAATCTGTATGGATTCAAATGACACTGTAGGCGGGGGCGCAAGAGGAGGAGGAGCAAGGAATGTCGCTACCGATGGCTTTGACTTGAGTGTTGCTTTTGGTTTTTGAGCTGGAGGTGTTGCTGCATGCGATAAGGAGGGAGATGGAGGGTACGAGGTAAAATTCTGTGAAACTTGAACACTAATGTCTGATGCCGCACACGTGTGTAAAGAAGCGCCTAATTGTGGCACGCACTGCGGGAGCGAGGCATCGAGGGAAAATGATTGGCTCTCATCCAGCAGGCCTGGAGGAGAGCCTGGACGGAGGAAGGGAGAGGTGAGGACAGGTGATGTCAACCCGGAGGTAACGACAGGAGAGCCTCCGTCGGTACTAGAGCTTCCGAGGGGACTGTTCATATCGACTGAATTTTTTGTGCGTGAGCGCAAGCGTGGCCCGTTTGGCAACGGAGGCCGAGAAGGACGGTCGCGCACAAGTGAAGGACGACGGGGAGATTCAAGATCTGATGGGACCAGATTCATATGAGCGGTAGCGCACACGATAATAGAACTGGATGGCTAGTAATTTATCTGTATGTTGCAAAAGTCAGCAAGTGCTATAATAGTAGGTGTTGGGGCGGTCGAACACAGGCTTGGGCACATGGCGTGGCATGACTAAATCCCAAATATAACCGCTGGCCCTTGATGCTGCCGTATGTCGATGGGACCCGAAGTAAAATTAAAATGTAAACGGATGCATGAATCTAATCTTATCTGAATTAGTGGTTTCATGACTAACGTTTGAACAGGAAACTTTGTACTCTCCTCCTAGGAAATCGAACTGCCATCGTTCCAGTACTTTGCCTGAACCTGTAAGATAAACTTTGACCGCGTCAGTAAAATACGTGGCTCACCGTATCGCGAGTTCGTTCATTCCATTGGCTGTACATAGTGGAACACATGAAAGCCAAAAAGGCAATTTCTGATAAAAAAAATTGATATGTTTTTTTGCGTAAATTGATCAAATGCAAGGCCGCGAATTTCGCATCTGGAGAAACGTTTTGTTATCTTTAACTCGTCCAATACAAGTTCGCGAGGCCGGTAGGCGCTTTAGTCGCTCAGTGACGCAAATCTTATATTGCCCATTAAGTTACTCCAGGGTCACAAACTGACTTCGGGCGTTATGAATTATGAACTAGGCTACTACGGCATATTCAGATCGTAACTAGAAATGCATTTCCGCGTCGCCGTTGCGAAGGTATTCATACTTCCCTCTTTTGTCTCTCACGGACGTACTTAGAAGAGCGAGGCACGCGGAATACGGCTCAAGAAAAGAGAGAAAACATCGTGGGTTTCTTTATGATCACGATTCAAGAAGCTGACTCTATTCATTTAGCCTACAAACATACTGTTCATTGCAGGCATCGGTGATAATTATCACCACCGCCAACAATCCCAACATCGCTTGCCCATCGTATAAGTATGACCTTCATGCACATGTCTTACACTACTTGTATGTTTGCCACGTTTATATCTTCCACTAAACCCTTCAGTAGGGCAAAACCAAGTCTACACGTTGTAATTGGCAGACCCGAACTTCATCAAACATAATTTGTTCGTTTCAATCGGACTCAAAACGCGCCTCCAGCTGCTTACTCTTACATACATTCCTGCTTTACTTTCGCCTACGTGTCAATCACCGCATTTTCCACTTAAATACAATAAAGCAACCCTCATCTGACCCGCCGTAAAGCAACGTCTGTCTACTATGGATGAATTTGGTACTGGCTCATGGGATTGCTTGCCATCCCTTCCTATTCCCCTCGACATACTTTTCGATGTAATTCAGCATCTTCCTATCCAAAGCATCCTGGCTCTGCGGCAGGTTTGCGCCCCTGTTTCGTTTCGTGGGATTTTCCAATCTGATTTTTATTTTCCAGACTAGTAGAGGTTTTTATGCTATCACGCGTCTGCGCAGTCTCTGGGCTCTCCTTCTGCAGACTCTTGTCCAGGAGCAAAACATCCCTATACCCTACTTCGATGGGAAATCCCTTGACTTTTTGTCAGCCTTAGAGCTCGAGCGGCTTACATGTTATGCACTTGCTCTTCGCAGCAACTGGACCAACCCTGATCCGGATGCGAAGAGGGAAGTTGATTTTTACAAGCCCACCGAGCCAGATTCGCGCATTATTTTTATGCAGTTTCTCCCTGGCAGAGGAAATCGTTGGCTGATTTCTGTCACGATGACTGCGCAACCCAGAAAATTCGTTATCCAGTGCTGGAACGTTGCTGTCCTGCAACCCGTGTGCATAGCAGAACTGACACACATGGAGGGGCCATATGGCGGTGTTGTTATCAATGATGATCCCTCTTCTCCAGCCATAATAGTGATGCAGTCAGCACTGTGAGTGTAAATAGTAACATCCGATTCAACGTTCTTGCTGATTGTTTATCAATAGAACGGAGATACTCACCATCGACTTCGAAGAAGAAGACCCCGAGTCAGCATTCGTTCCGCTCAGCACCATTGACGGAATTAGAGAGATCCACCTACTCAGTGGGAACACACTTGTCACCCGGCGTCCAGAAAACGGCGGAGAAGTGAGCATCTGGGACATCAACGATCAACCTTGTGAAAAAATCCACTTGGTGAACCCCTCACTAGTACAGGTTGGCATTGATTTCCATGTAATTCTGCACATCGCTGAATTCTATGGTTTGACAGAACGATCGCTGCCAAGCGATGCATCTTCGCGACGATTACATGGTAATCGTCCGCCAACAGACTATCGAATTCTACTCCACCATTCCCCGGCCCAACATTATCGCAACACCGGGAGCGCCAATCTCGTACCCACTCGCACAGTACAGCTTCATATGGCGCACAGAGACCGTCAATATGTCAGAGCAAGTCTGCTGGCATGCTGCGCGCTCGCACCGCCCCTCGCCGATCAACCTTGTCGTTCGATTTGGCAGCATCTATCCCTGGCCGGTGAACGTGTTGCATCATTTCGTGCTCACCCCAAATCCTGCGTACGTCCCAGGGCGGGAAACTTCTCTATACAACCTTCCATACTTGGCGCAGCCTACTCCAGCGCAGACGATAGGCTCTCCAGTGCGTTTGTTTGCTCCGTCGTCCGTTACTCTCGGACGATATGGTACTGCTCTCTGGCTTGACAGCCATACTGAAGACTGGATGGGGCCTAGCGACTGTGGACAGCGACTTGCAGGACGGATACTAGTGGCTGCGGGAGAATCCTCGACTAGCCAACATGATTCGCATGCTTCCATGGTATTTCACGTACGAGACGATGACTTATGGAACAAGGTAGCGATTGATGAGGAGTCTGGGAGAATTGCGGTCGGTTATGTGAACGGCTCGATAACGCTTTTCGAATATTCTTAACTTGGTTTCTTCATTTGTTTTCATTATCGATATCGCTCTTCGAATATTCTTAACTTGGTTTCTTCATTTGTTTTGATTACACAGACATTCTTCTCCATACTTACATTTAGCATGTTTCACCCATTTTTTTCTCATCTCTGTCACTTTATATCCATTGACCATGATATACAAAGGTCAATTCATTGTGGCGGTGTACAACTGCACGTTTCATTCCTGCTAGATTTCCATTCCGAAAATATCATAGCTATTCCAAGTCACAGCCGATATATCGCCTTAGGACGCAATGAGGACCTGAAAAACCAATATATGCCATGTCATAATCCGGTGCTCGGAAAAGTACGTACCGCTGACGGCGTCAATCCGAGTTCCCTCAGTGTTTTGCTAAACTGATCGCGGGAGAAAGTTTTCCTATCGGAAAAATGATGGATCCTCGTTACTGGGTACATGTCGCAACAAGAGACAGACTGACCTGGGGAAATGCTGGGCGAATGCCACCGTTTCCACGTCGACGGCAAGCGTTTGGGCAGCCAAAAATTCAGCAACTTCACGTAACGCTTGCAAAATGTGTCATTTCACAAGATAGTCATGTATGCAGGGAAGTGGCGGGACATACTCGCATCACTTGACAGGGTGGTCGTGTAAGGCGTTCCCCCAGTTGCCATGCGGATTTGGAGACGAGTCTCTTTGAAGTCCTTCCCACTTGTGCCGCTGGATGAGGACGCTGTCACCGCTGGAGTCGTTGACGCACCGGCTGGTGCGTCAATAATTGGCTGGCCGTCACGTAGAGCTTTCTCCCTTGCAGTCCTCTCTGCACGGGCTTTCTTATCTGCCTCAATCTGGGCCTTTACCGCGGCTTTGGCTTTGGCATCCTCAAGCTTCTCTACCGCGCGCGGTTTAGATCGGATTAATATGCATAGAATCCATGCGCATGACAATCACCTCTACGCTTCTGCTCAGCTTCTTTCACGAGCTCCTTGGCCATCAACTCATCTTTCAGTTTGCCGACGTCCTTGTTTGATTTAACTTCTGAAACACAAACGCCACTAAGTACGCCCACTAAACTCACCTTGCCAGTCTTGCGACGAATAGCTTCGTTCGCACGTGCTTCTGCGGCTTCTTGTTGAGTTTTCACGCTGCGCTTTGCAGCTATTTTTTCTCGGAGCTCAGCCAACTTCTGCTGCTTCTCTTCCTCCGTAAGTGGCTTAATCTGAGGGTCATCTGAGGTGAGAGATACGGCACACGCGTCACGGGGTACAAACTTCTTCCGTGGACTCCTCAAACTGATCATGACCACTCTTCTCGGCATGGTAATTAGCCAACGCCGTGGTCTTAAATACCTTGCCGCATTCTGAGCATTTGATACTCTAATAAGTGAGTGTGCTGAAGATAGAGGCTTCAAAGCCGCGATTGGAATAAACGTACCTTGGCCTCTGCTTCAGTACTCGATGTGGCACGAGCCTTAGTTCCCATCAAGTGCCGCAGGGCATCTTCATCTTCGTCGTCCACATCGACGTCCATAGGCTGCCCCGTGCTGCCTGATGCACTCGTAGGAGCAGCGCTCGGATCTGGAATAGGCTTCCCTTCGTTCTCCAGAATGTGATCCATAGCAGGCTGCAAACCGCGATTATTAGTCGCTCTTAATGCCCCTACATATCACGCGTCCACGGCGGCGCCTCAATCAGCCAGGGAATGCGGACCGGTAAGACAAGAGAATACGAACAGTCGACACGGGCTGGGTCGAATCCCATGCTGAGTAGCGTTTCCTTATCGCCAGCCATCAGGAATGTTGAGATATGTACGAAGCTTTGAGAAATTCGGGTCGAAAGGAGGTCACGGTTACAACACTTCTCCTTCTTGACTGCTTCCCATATTTGGACTCGCAACTTAGATCTCCCGAATCAGGATAAGTTCCTGCCTCAAGTCAGACAACCAAAAGATCAGAAACAGATACTCGGATTACGTGCGACGGGTAAGATATTTATACGTATACAAGACAGCAAGCAAGATTGACTATCATGATTCCTCTACAGATCTATCCATATAACCACTAGTGCTACAAAATCGTAACAAAAACGAACAGCAAGATACAACAAGACCAGCGTTAATAAGCGTTCGAATTTACGTTGAATAGACAGGGAAAACGAAGAAAATGAATGAATGGACTGTGTATTTCGCCTCCTACTTTTTGGAGGACTTGAAGAGGCCCATCATGTTGAGCCTCGCCGGCTTCTTTGCGAGAGTCTTCTTGGAAGGAAGACTGAGCGAGCTGCTGCTGTTGGGCTGCAAGAAGAGGTCGAGGCGCGTGGCGAGTTCGCCACAATTGTACCTGGACATGGCTGGAGCAACTGGGGTAGCAGGAACCGCAGGCTCGAACGAAGACTCAAAGAAGTCCTTGCGGGTGCGCTCAGCATCCACGGGAGAGTTCGACGGCCGCTTCAGTGCAGGGCTGGGAGGGGTGAGCGTCAGTGGCGTAGGGCGTCTGCGCGCCTTGCCCTTGGGCTTAGCAACACCACTTGCACACGCCGACAGCGCAAACTTGGGGCTCTTTGGGGATGCAGAACCCCTGGTGAACGCCACGTTCAAAAGGTAGTCGGGTTTGCGGAGGGTGCTTGGCAGCACGCCGAGGGCGGGAGGGAAGTGCGAGGACAGACATTGCTGGCTTGCGAGTAGCGAGGGGAGTGAGAGCGCTTCCGAAGACAGCGAGATCATCCGTGTCAAGATGGTCAGTGGGCTGGACGATGTAGCGCGGATCCAAGTCAGAGTCTTGGGTTGAAACGCTGCCGCGACGATCTTCGTCGACGTCAGGGTTAGCAGAGGCCGATTTGTCGCCGCCAAAAGTAACCCACTGAAGGTCACCCATGGTGCCGCTCACGGCACCATCCGCGAGGAGATGGGCGTACTCCCACTCCTCATCCTGATCCCACCAGATACCACCTTCGCCATCGCGGTAGACATCTCCAACGCCGGCAGCGCTGGCTTTGGCCTGAGCCTCCATGACACGCTTGATGTTGGAATTCCATGCTGCCACCATCAACAAACTGCATAAGTGCGAGCTCGTTGGCAAGAGGCGCAGGGCGCACGCCAGCGTATTTTGCCTTCTTGCGTTTAACCACAGCAGCAGATGACGCTGCCGCCTTGGCTTTCATCTTTGTGGGAGACGAGGGCGCCGCGGACTTGGACCTGCCGCGGGACTTGAGTGCGGACAAGGAGCGTAAGCGTGTAAGCCCGCGAGGCTTGCGCGTCGGTGATGCAGGTACAGGCTTGACCGCGATAGGAAGTGTCGCAGTGATAGGAGTCTTAGGGAACTGCAAAAAGACGGAATTATAGCCGACGGACGTGAGGTCAGCTTTAAAATTCTGTATCGAGGGGGTTGCGGCGTTGCGATGGGTGTCTAAAGCGATTAAGGAGCCTGGTGAGACGCGGACGGACGTAATGGATGCTCTGCGACCGCAGCCGATCGAAGGACGGCGACGCGGAGAACGCGGAGAAAGAGATGCAGGGGATCCAGGCTGAACGTGGGCTACCCAAGCGGTGATTGTGGAAAAAGTATTCGAACGAGGACGGATGTGTGGAGGGGCTTGAGGGGCAACCGCCCTGGCATACGAAGGTGGGGAAGGCAGTGGTTGTGTAGGTCGCTTTTTAGGGGGCGGAGGATAAGCCAGGAAGGCATATTTCGGGGGATGATCTGCTTTAATAGCGATATCCTGTGGCACAGCCTGGAACGGGATAGTACTAGTAGACATAGTTTTTAATAAAGTATCCGCCTATTCTGAGTAGGGCACATATTAGTTTGTCATTGTCGAGAACGGAGACGAGATATGGGACTTACAAGTGACGTGGAAGGACAGTTATGGGACGTTATGGTCTCTTGAATAAATGCAGACAAAAAAAATGAGGGATACAGTTATCGCAAAGTAGATGGTCTATGCCGGATAGGATATACAGTTGGTAGTGTTGCAAAGAATTAGTAGAAATATGAAAATGTTGCAAGAGTGTTGAAAGAGTTGGATGATGATTGAGTCTGATTAGCAGACGCGAGGCTAGCTCAACGGTACTATGGGGTTGGTAACTGTACAGGCGCCTGCTTTTGAGGGATTACCTGGACAAAAGGCTGTAGGCCACGAAGACTGTAGCCACCATTTGGACAATAGTATCGTTGTGGCTTAAGTACTATGGTTGCAAATAGTTCTTGGCTTGTATTGTGCAAACTCGGACCCACGCAACAAGGATAATCTGCATTGTCTTCCAGGACCCCATAAACTCTGTTCACATCGGCTATTTCCGTCCCTTATTTAAATTTCTCCTCCAAACTTTTACTTCAGTGCATTTGCTCCATGGTCAGTGAAAACGTGAATTCAAGCCAGTATCACGCCCAACCCTCACTGGAACAGCAGCACATCAGCGAGGCTCCTTGAAATTTCATATTGGCTAACACGAGTGATCAGGGTCTCTGCTAATACAATACTTGCCTAACTAGGCAGGTCGACGCCAGCATTGCTGCACTTTGTTTTAGGAAATCAGTCTCTCGACCAGCTAAACGATTAGCAACTGGTTAGAAGGGGGACAATTAGGAAGGCGAGAAATGTACGTCGCTCTATTATATTGTTCTATTATTCTTGCTCGCTGACACATAGGTGCGTGGCCTTGCATAGCTACCAATTTTTCCACATTTGCTGGCCTCCGCTGACTCGCTCAACAATGTCAACATACCCGGTGACAGAAATGATTGCCGGAAACAGTCCCATTACTTACTACTTTAAAGAATGCAAGTAATAAACGATAAAACAAAAGAGGTGATGTACATTGCTTGGAATACATGTGCACGTTATTTCCATCAGAAATCGGTCTCAGTGATTTTTGCCCCTATTCAGCACTTCCTCCCGACTAATCTCAATCACTGGGCCTTTCTATGACCCACGACCACGACCTCTGAAACCTCTCCCGACATGGATGACGCCTGCTCTTCCACGAGGGGGCACGCCCCTCGATACAGGCCCTATCCCAGGCTGTACGTTAACCTCTGCGGAGGGGCGAGGCGCACCAATCTGCACATTATGGGATCCAGCACGGGGATGAACCGTGGTGGATATCCTCGCTCTCCCTCTACCACCTCTCGGACCGAACGTGTGAGGGTTAAATTTGCTGACCTGCGGGTTGTGCATCTCTGGATGAACAAATCCTCCATTCTTTCCACCTCTTCCGAACCGTATGGATGGTGGGACCAAAGATAGAGAGTTTATCGAGTTTGCCAATTTGTCTACGTCATGGTCAGTTGCAGTCTGCACTGTACCATTTCCTTTCCGTGGTGGTGAGATAGCGATTCGTCTGGGTATTTCCTCGAGCTCTTGATGGTGACGTATTTTTGGTGTTGCTTCTCCGTTTTGTTCGTCACCACTGCTCGACTCTTCATCTTCACCTTCATCGCTATCTTCATCTTCATCTTCATCTTCATCTACGACCATTTCGTCATCTTCAGAGTTCTTATCGTTTTTATCATCCCTGGGCTTCCAGGTTCCTCTGATCATGCTGGCGCCATCTCCCCAGCGTTTAAGTAGACCACCCACACCTTTGTTTGTCACAGCGAAAAAGTACTCTTTTGGGTATGAGTGTGCTTGAATAAGATGTAATCGACGTGCTTTGGGCGTCTGGAATAATCGTGGACATGATACAAGATGACAAGCAAACTGTGAGATGGTTGAGGAGGTGAGAGCATGCAAGACACTGCAGTGAAGTAAAGCGCACAATTTTATCCCCTCTATCTTTCCGAACAGCAGCAAGTGGATCATGGCATTCTGTTTGATGCTATCAATCATCGATAATCGATGTTAGCACACTCGCAGACGACCCCACTCGTGCATAATCCACTCACGAGCTCTAGCAACCTGGCATCGGGAAACACGAAACCACATCCCTTCTGCTCACAAACTTGTGCATGGTATTTTCCATAATGCGCCTCCAGATCTCTCGAATTTGCGATCGGTGTTGGGCGGTTATGCGGCGGATTACACGTCGGGGGGAGTGTGCAGAGCAAACGGCGATCCCCCGTTGCCTGTTCTGTGGTGCGACTAGACTTATACATGGGTTCAGGTTCTGGTAACTGCGATGTCGATGTGGATTGAGATGGGAGCGATAATCGCGAACCCGAAAGCGTACGTTGGCGTTTGTTGGAGGACATTTGCGTCTTTTTACGTCTTCCCCACCTCGTTGCAAGCACCAGGAGAATGTCACTCAATCAGGAAGGAGACGCCGCGGAGATCGAAATTAATGTGTCACGCGTGTGACGTGTGTGTTTGGTCACGTTTCTTTCCCCTCCACATTCAGAGCCCTGCTCAGCGTTCTTGCAATGTCGTCAAAACGCAAATGGGACCAGGCTGCCCCTGAATCAACACCTCCTGAATTGGACCATCCTGTAAAGGCACCAAAAACCGATGAGGGGAAGACTGCTTCTGAAGCTGCGGCTGCTGCTGCTGCTATTGCTGCCAAAATTGCCGCACAATTTAGTGCTGGTGGTGGCATCGCCGGGAGCATACAGATTGGACAGAAGGACCCGCATGATGGAGATTTTACCCATGACATTGATATCAACGATGTCCGGAACCGGTATATGTTGACGAAAGGTTCTACACAGACTGAGGTATGTGCTTTGAACGATGGTTGTATGGCCAGCTATCTTCTAATCTCGCAAATAGATTCATGAGGATACGGGCGCGTCAGTCAGTACCAAGGGTGTGTGGTACCCGGATCGAACAAAGGCAACGGAGAAGGACCCTCCATTATACCTTCATCTTTCGGCTTCAAGCAAGGAAATGTTGCAAAAGGCAATTGACAAGGTTAACGACCTAATAGCAATTGACCTCGGTCCACTAGTAGAAGACAAGAAGGATCGATTGCGCGAAAAGGTTGTGCAATTGTCTTAACATTTCACTGTTGACTTACTCTTCTCCCAGCGTAAATGGCCGGAAGAGAAAATGCCTGTGGGCCTCGAGACTATTCGCAATTTCAACGTTCGTGCCAAAGTTGTTGGGCCACAGGTATGTCTGAACTTCCTTTGTTTCGATCACTTAAGAACTAGCGCTTGTGTCAGGGAATGTTCGTGAAATATATTCAACAAGAAACAAGTACGCGTGTGCAGATAAAAGGCCAAGGCTCAGGCTTCGTAGAACAAGAAACCGGCCGGGAGTCAGATGAACCTATGCACATACACATCACGTGAGGTTTCATGCATTCGACTGCTCGTATGACTGACACTTCAGCAGCGGACCAGATGAAAACCAAGTAGCCCGCGCTAAAGTGCTCACGGAAGACTTACTCGAAGTTGTACGCTCTGAGCATGCTAAAGCACAGTCAGCAATGATGCAACAACAAATGGAGTTGCACCAAGCACAAATGCAATTTGCACAATACCCGGTGGTATGTCCAGTCCTACATCTTAATATTTAGCAGCCGACATTGGTTCCCAGGGCGGGTACGGTGTTCCACCACCTGCACCTGAAAACGCACCTCCACCGCCACCACCTGGAGAGCAGCCTCCCCCGCCTCCAGATGGCAGTGCACCTCAACCACCATATCCAGGTGCACCAACCGGCGCCCCAGGGTCAGAGACCCAAGATACATATGCGGCATACTGGTAATCTTTTTTTGAATATCTTCCCGCATTTGTCCTAACATAACGGTAGGGCACAATACGGCTACGATGTCAACTCAGAGCAGTTCAAGGAGTGGGCTGCGAGTCAGCAAGCGCAGTATTACCAAGCATATGCTGGGCAAACAGCCGCTCCTGCACCGAGCGACAGTGCACCTCCACCGCCACCGCCAGCATAGAGGGCTGTTATATTTGATGCTTTCAATATGTAGCGATCGTACCTTGCTTTTATATCTGTGTATTTTCGGGTTGGTGCATATCAGACTCATCGACGTACCCCTTGCTTTGTCGTAAGTATTGCTAAAACAAGCCGATAGCATACCATGAGCGACGATGGGTGGTCTGTCGAGTTGTTGATGTCAGAGAGGGAGAGCTAAGGTAGCGCGAGCCTCAGTCTATGGTAAAGAGACTAAATTACTAATGAACGAACCTAAGGTAGCGCGAGCCTACAGGTAACCTAATGAGTATGTTATCAACATGGAGAACAAGAGCGTACACACCTCAGTCTATGGTAAAGAGACTGAGGTGCGACGAAGGCTTCTGGCTGCCTTAAGTAAAGAGAGAGAAGATAAACGTAACCAGGTGAGTGACATGCAATGACAGGGGGAATATATATGTTTGACAGACATGATATTAGGATGACACCTGGGTTAGGATGATACCGGGTCGGGTGCTCTAACGGATCACCTCTCAACACTCCCACTCGTTAGGGCACCCAGAGGATGCAGACCCATCTCCTCTCAGTGTTGTACTCCTGTGGGGCGAGGCAATGCCTTAGTCAGGCTATCCGCAATCATCTGCGTGGTAGATTTATATTGCAGTTCGACCTGTTTCGAATCGACGAGGCTGCGGATGAGATGGTAATGGACGCGGATATGTTTAGCTCGCTCATGGAACTTCGGATTCTTCGAGAGCGCAAGGCTGGCTTGGTTGTCTCCGTATAGGAGGGCAGGGTCATAGAGATCTGAGTCGAGCCGGAAGTCGTGTAGGAGCTGGATGAGGTATAGTGCCTCGCGGGAAGCATTTGAGAGGCCGATATACTCTGCCTCAGTAGTCGAGGTAGCGACGACGGATTGCTTCTGAGACTTCCAGCTGATGGGACCACCAAATAGCTGGTAGACGTAAGCACTGGTCGACTTGCTATCATCTTTGTCCACAGCATAGTCTGAATCAGAATGCCCCACGAGCCCTTCATCCGACGAGCCAAACGCAAGCATCAAGTCCGCTGTTCCACGAATGTATCGGAGGAGGTGTTTGAGTTGGCGGTGATGGTTGATACTTGGGTTCTCCATATAATGAGAGAGGCATGAGACGGAATAAGCGATGTTGGGGCGTGTGGTATGCATAGCGTAGTTGAGTTCGCCAATGGTTCAACGATATGGGATAGACGTGATAGCAGTTGCCTCTTCAGCTGTTGGAGCCCGCGTGGCCTTCTGTAAGACAACACCAGGTGTCATGGGTGTGCTGACAGGATTGCATTCGACATTCTGGCGTTCTCAAGAATTTTCTCGAGGTAAGCCTTCTGACTAATTGTGAGGAGCCTCTTCTCTCGATCACGTGCGATGTGCATGCCAAGAAAGTGGTGGGCAGGCCCAAGATCTGATAAGTCAAAGCACTGTTTGAGTTGCGCCTTGAACTTGTCCAGGTAATCGCGGGAGTTAGAGGCTGCAAGCATATCATCAACGTAGACCACGAGCCATATAACCTTGTCACCCTCATGAAGAACATATAAGCTATGGTCTGCTTTGCTTCTCACGAACCTGAAGCCTTCCTTCCGTAGGTATTCGTCCAGCGTTTGGTTCCACTCGTAACCAGCTTGTTTCAGCCCATAGAGTGCCTTCTCCAGCTTCCATACCCAGTCCGGGTGCTCAGGGTCCTCAAAGCCGGCGGGCTGTTTGAGGTAAATATCTTCCTTGAGGTCAGTGTTGAGAAAGGCAGTACGGACATCCATCTGGTCCAGCTCGAGGTCGAACTTCGCAGCGAGGGTGAGGAGGATATGGACAGTGTCATATTTAGCAACTGCAGCAAACATTTCAGTGTAGTCGATACCTTCAACTTGCGTGTACCCTTGCGCGACCAGGCGAGCCTTGTGGCGAGTAATGTTGCCCTCTTCGTCAGTTTTCACGGTGAATACCCATCTTGAGCCTATTGCTTTGCGTCCTTCTGGAAGTGGTGTGAGCCGGTGAGTTTTGAGTTCTCGCATGGACTGCAGTTCGGACTCGCAGGCATCTGACCACTGAGCCCACTCTGGTGAGGACCGTGCCTTGTGGATGTTGTCCGGTATGACTATGTTTGGGCATTTAGGGGGATCCGTTGCTGTGTGCATTGCAGACTCAGCGTTGTCGTGCTGTCTGTTTGCCTCATCAGGTGGCACTGGTATGTAGGTCCAATGCTCTGCAACAGGGACTCTTCTCATTGGTATGGAAGTAGCGTTGGTGCCGGAGGGTGCTGGGTGACCAGGCTGTGTCGGTTGGCATGTGCGAGAGCTGCGACGGGGTGGTATGTCTGCAGGAGGAGGCGCTGGAGGTAGACGGGGTGGTACATCTGCAGGGGGTGGTGCTGGAGGTGGAGCGTTCTCTGCCGCTGGTGGGTCTAGATCTCCCACTGACACCTGCGATGGAGTAGAGACAGCAGGGGTCGACAATGGTGGCTCACCAGCTGGCAAAGGGGCATCTCCCACTGGTGAAGAGATCCCAGGGGTATCTGCAGAGCCCAAGAGAAGGGGCTCAAGAGGAGAAGACGCAGGATCGCCATAGAACACGTGCTCGTCGAAATGCACATGACGAGAACGCACGATGCGCTTAGCAGAGGGATCCCAGAGAGTATAGCCCGCGTTTCGCACATGGCCGAGGAGGAAGCATCATCGCGAGATGAAGTCATACTTGTGGCAGGTGTCCTCCGGCACATGTGCATAGGCCAGACAGCCAAATGGACGGAGGTAACTGACGTCAGGCCTGCGACCATAGAATGCCTCAAAGGGAGTACGGCCAGCGAGGGATGAGGAGGGGAGCACATTCTTAATGTGCGCAGAGTTGAGGATAGCCCAGCCCCAGAATGAACGCGGGAAGCCACTCAAGTGGTGGGCACTGAGGGCATGAGTGACGATGGTCTGGTGACCCCGTTCTGCCACACCGTTTTGTTGGGGGGTATAGGGCATCGTGGTCTCATGCTCAATGCCACGCTCTGCCAGGTAACACTGAAAGTCCTTAGACACGTACTCACCGCCATTATCACTCCGAAGACGCCTGATGCGACCGCCAGATTGGGTCTCTATCCAGGGAGCAAAGTGTTGGAAGTGGTGGAAGACCTCAGACTTAGCGCACATGAGATACACGACAGAGTATCTCGTGTAGTCATCGGTGAATACTACAAAGTAGTAATCACCCGTGGAGGAAAACAGTGCTAACGGGACCCCAGACATCCGAGTGAATCAGCTCTGTGGTGGCCCTCGCACGACGTGCAACTGTGGGAAAGGGGAGCCTCTTATGCTTGCCCATGATGCAAGATACGCAATGGATTGTGTCTGCACCGTCAGCGCCATGGTGCAGTGAATCTGCATCAATGTGCATACCACTAACACTTCCTACAGCCTTCAAGATGGTGGAGAGACCCGCATGCCCAAGGCGACGATGCCAAGTGTTGAGTGACAGGGTCGCAGATGTGGCCTTTGAGAGCATCACGTGAGTGGGATTAGGAGTGGGAGAACAATAGGCAGCATCAAGCAGGTATAACCCACCCTTCTGGTGGACATGAGCGAGGAAAGGGTCATTCCCATCGTCAGAATGTAGTGTTCCCCCTTTGGAGGTCGTCACGAATGAGATGCAGGTGGAGGCAAGAGCAGAGACAGAGATGAGCGTGCAACGCAGATCAGGGACATGTAGGAACTCAAGGTCATGTTCCGTTATGGATTCGCCGTACCGGAGAATAAGTCTCACTTTGCCCCATCCAGGAGCGAAGACCACATGCTCATCAGCCAGCGTCACACGAATGGGCTCACACAATTTCGTATAGTGAGAAAAGCGTGATAATTCAGGTTCCATATGGGCAGTGGAGGCAGAGTCTACATGAAGTGAACCAGATGGTAGCATAAGGGTCGACGAGATACTGGCAGAGTGATCCTTCAAGGTAAGGACAAATGGCAACGGCGTGACAGACTCTTCAGTTGGGTCTGCCAATGGGAGCTCTGTGTTAGTGGCGATAGCGGTAGGGGAGGAGGGGCGAGATGCTGACTTTGGAGCTTTCTTGTCCTTGGAGAGTCGTGCACGACATTGTACCCAGACATGCCCGGCTTTCTGGCAGTGACCACATTTGGGACGCCAGCCAATGATCCACCCGTCTCCCTTTGACTCGTCGAATCCCTTTGGAGGGACACGGTCATTGGTTTTGGGGGCGTTATTGTTCCGGTGGCCAGAGAGCATCGCCATATGTTCTGGTGTGCTACTGGTCCCGGCACGAGGTAGCTCCTGTGTCTTCAATCGATTGACGATATCGTTGAAGTCCAAAGCGGTGTTGCTATTAACGAGGGTTTGACAGAGAGGGTCGTAGTAGTCAGGGAGAGCTCGAAGCAGAATGTGTACAAAGATTGTGTCGGGGATTTTGTACTCTTCCTTCGCTGTGGCTGTGGACGTCATAGAGGTCGCAGGAGGGGTTGACGTCGCCGCAACCGAAAGTGCCGCCACATAGTACAGTAACTTATACCCGTATTAGACAGACAGCTGAGGGTGACAATGTACCAATAGAGGCGGGCCAGCCCATGTGGGCCCATGGCCATAAGTGTACCATGATAGACGAGTGGGACGGAGGGTGGTGTGTACCTGTTCCAAACGGATGGGCCGGTGGTATATCTTGTAGACGGTAGTATAGGAATGTACTATATAGGATATCTATGTATATAAATGAATCCAGTGTGCGATGGAGACGAGTGGGCCGGACGAATGCAGTGCAATGTAAATGAGTGGGCCAGGGAGATGGGTGTGATGGAGACGAGTGGGCCAAGAGTACAGGGTACAATGGAGACGGGTGGGCCGAGGGTACAGGGTACAATGGAGACAGGTGGGCCGGGGGTATGGGGTGCACTAGAGTCCAGTGGGCCAGGGATATAGGTGCGATGGGGATGAGTGGGCCGGTATGTGGGGCACAATGGAAGACGAATGGGCCGGGGGGTAAAGCTCGATGATATCCCATCCGGTAGATGATGGAAATTTCTTCCAGTATGGAAGGCGAAGGTGAAATGGATGATACGGATGAACCAGAAGTGTTAAACGAATGGGCTGGAAGAGTTGGAGGGGCATGAAATGGATAATACGGATGAGCCGGATGGGGATGAAATGGATGATACAGATGAGACGGTAGTACATGAAATGGATGATACAGATGAGACGGCAGTACATGAAATGGGTGATACAGATGAGCCGGTGGTGAATGAAATGGATGATACAGATGAGCTGGTAGTGTTAAATGGACGAGCCGGATTGGGATGAAATGGATGATGCAGATGAGCCGGTAGTGTTAAACGGGCCGGATGGTGATGAAATGGATGATACAGATGAGCCGGTGGTGAATGAAATGGATGAGCCGGATGGGGATGAAATGGATGATACAGATGAGACGGTAGTACATGAAATGGAATGGGCCGAGGGGTGTGGTGGGATAAGAGGTGGGTAAGGGCATGCGGTGCATACAGAGTATACTAACCAGAGAAGAGTGGGCCAAGGGATGGGGGTGAAATATGAGGCAGGTCAATGTATCTGGTACATGCAGTGTACTAACCGGATACAAATTGGCCGAGGGATGGGACATGATATGGGTAGCACGATACCTTACCCGGTGCAGTGTATTCTAACCGGCAATGTACATCCGGGTCTATACCCATACAGTCCGTCCATGATAAATATCTGGTACGGCTCAATTATCCACCCAGCGCATTCAAAACCATCTCAATACGATAACCGAGTATACCAGATGTATATTTGAATGAGTACATAGAGTTGCGAAATATTTACACGGTCATATTTTGCATACTCCGTGCTCGGAGTCCCAACAAAATTGTGGATGCTGTCTCGCATGTACCACACAGTCACAATCCGGTTGCCCTCTTCCACATCCATGTAATGTCTCACCAGTTGACATGATGAAGCCAGCATTGAGCCAGAGTCATATAGAAACTTGATCCCGAGATTCATAAAGTCCATGATGACTGGGTGATAAATACCGGTGGTTGTCATGATATCAAATGCTGCCGGTCGACATTTGGGATCTCTACGAGGGGGTGACCGGCAATTGCATATGATCGATACCACATTAAAGACAGATGTCCAGCGTTGAAGATGATAGTGCATCTCGTCTAATTCATATCTGGCAGCCCATACACCCAGCCTGACTTGAGTTTCCATTCCGGCCCAATAAAGATCAGGGTGCATGACTCGAAGTGCAGCAGAGACGATGATACCGAACCTTTGAAGGGATATCGTAATGTTGTGACCGGCATCACCTTTCAGTGCCGCTGATACCTCTGGCGAGAAGCCATCTTCCGGGTCAAGATTCGGAAAGCCGTGTTTCTACAATACTTCATACAAGAGATTTCAATGCATGCCGACCGGACGCACCTCTCTTCCTTGCTGAAACCATGCAGGGGATATATTGATGCAACCAGGGGTGACCATCCCATCTGGACTAGATGAACTGTCTGCAAATTAGTTGACCAGAACAGATAAATGAGCTGGAATACCTACCGGTGTTAGAGTATGCAGTAGCCATCACATTGGTGAGCTGCTCCAAAGCAATGCAAGTGTCGATATCCAAGAGCCCAAGGTCCATATCCTTTACTGGTCGGTGAAGAATTGTAGACATGAAAATCTCATGAACCAATTCACCAGCAAGGTATGTCTGGTACAAGGCCCAGTCAACTGGAATTGTAACCATGGCTTGCCAATTCAATCAAGTGACAGGAAAGCACCACTGATATATCAATTGGAGAAAATAGCTCCACTTTCACATGACCTCTGATTTCATGGACAGACTTCATTTACATGCCGGTACACATGACATGATTGTATAATAGATTGGCCGGATACCAGCAGACATTAGGGTGCGCTTAACTGTTACTACATGGAGGCACTGTCATCTGTATTTAACCTGTCAATGAGTGCCTGTGAGGATGATACAGCCTGGGTGATTTCATCAATCGGCCCAACCAAGCTGGTCAACCGGTCACTTGAACGCCTAAGATTCACCATCCTTAGCTGCAACATGTCCAGCAACTCCCTCCCAATTTGTGTCCGGTGGCACAAACCAATTGTCTCCGGCAGATTATCCGGACCTTGTACAATATATGGGAGAAGGCCGGTCCTCACATGATCAGGCTGTCATGTATGGTGTTAGTATCTGGTGTTAAGAAGATCATATGGACTGACTGACCAGGTGTGAAAAGTGCCATGTAACCAAATCCATAACATCTTGGACAGATGACTTGGGCAACATATCTGAAACCCTGCAACAACCAAGTGGCTCCTTCCACCAGTCATTGAAGTAGTCCGGCATATGAGCAATATCATAGTCATCTGATTTGATTGAATCAGCAGAAATGCGCAATGCATGGATATCCTGCAAAATGGCATTAACATCCGGTCGCCGGTCCACCAAATTGTGTGCGGTCATGGTGGAGAGCACATCCTTGAGAAGTTGAGGAATAGTAGCGGACAACCGGGTAATAAAACATATGTTAATGAAAGGCGTTACAAAGGTCTATATGAAAGAGACAAAGATGAGGGTATGGGAGTGTCAGCATGGCTGGCCACCCACCTCCATCTCCCATTTCATCAGGGTGTAGAAAGCCTCTGCATAACCAGGCATGGCCAGGGAAAAACTCTTGTCAACATGCAGGCGCATGGCCAGCATCCGGGAATTGGCATAAAACAGTGCACGAGAGATATCTGCAGCTGTGATGTGATTGCCCTTGGTGGCAATGACTATTTGGTCAGAGGGGATGAGAGTTGTAGTATTGTTCATGGAGAGAAATGTGAGGCTATAGTGTGACCGACACACTAGGATTATTTATATGCCAACACACGCGTATATTACATAACAGGTATTATCAACAGGTAACTACAATTATGTAACTAACTGGTACCACCAACCATCTCAACTGGTACCGGTACTTGTAGCTGAACAATCATTTTGCGAAAAGAATCCTCTGCATGTGCCGCTAGTTGGTCATATATGTGAGATTGTCGGGCAGCATAACATGTATGTCCGGTGAGCCCTGCAGCAGTTGCATTGTGCATGTGACCGAGCCATTGCTTGGCTTGATGTTTAAAGAAATTAATTGACCACTGCATTTCATGTTTGACAATAATAACCTCCTCGTTCCACTGGTTGCACAGTGCTTTCATCCGGAGCCAATTAACCCGGTAAACTATTATTAGAACATGTGAGACCGGACAACCCGCTGTAACCGGAGGCACCGGACACTCACATTCTGTCATCCAATCATTTCTGGATGTGTCTCCCTGAACATCCAAGGACCAGAACCATGAAAGAGTGGTATCCCTTTGACCACGTGCATTTGGATCAGCCACTGCAGAGCTGGCCTTCAGGTCTTCTTTCTTCAAAGGAAGATATTTCTTCAAGAGGTCATGGTCAGGGAGCTTCGCCAACTGTGACCGGCATTTCAAATATATACTAGCATTGAGATTGACTGCTGTTTCCACTGAGCGAACTCGAGTCTATGCCCTAGTAGACGAAGCCTGTGACTTGGCTGATCGGACAGTATTGCGGAATATAACAGCTTTATCCCCTAAATGAACTCTAATGGCATGGAGTGCGTCATTGGCCTGGCCTTCTCGTAGGGCAATTTCTTCTTTCATGAGATTGGTGAGACCTAACTCCCTGCACCTCACTTCACCAATGTTGGATGGCAGAGGTATGACGGTGAGCTCCAGTTGAAATATGGAAGCATCGTGAATGTCCGGACCGGGATTTTGATCTTCGTCGATATCAGAGTAATCTTCATAATTATCATTGAGTGAATTGCGAACAATCACCGGAAACTCCGGGTCATTGACATCGACATCAACTCCAAGATAAGTAGGTGCCATCTCCAGAAAGCTCGTAATCTGAGTGTGAAGCTTATCCCGGCATCATGCCACTTTCAACAATTGCATATCTGTGGGGTGCATTCATAACCTTTTCACATCCCTGGAGAGAGATACTTGGGATTCCTCTATAGTGAGACCGGTTGCAAGCCAAGTGGCAGCTCCTCGTCGACTGGGGGGGTTGATGACTGGATGTTCAGGGCAATTTTGAGCCTGCAACAGGTGCAACTCCTGCTGTTTTCTTGTTGGAGCTGCACGACCATGTGATCAGACATGCTGGACAATCAATAACAGTAGACACTTGCCCCTTTCCAACCGGACCTCATAGATGTCCATAGCTGCAGGATCCTCCGCTCTGTTTGCATGAGCGAGTGCCTCCTCTTCCTTCCATATAATGACCATGTCAGGCTGGGCTGTCTCATTGAGATTATCAAACGCAAGTTTGCTCTCCGCAGCACCCTTGATAGCCTCTTTCAACTTCCTGGACAGAAACTTGGCTACCGGACATGCATTGTATGAGTACGGACAATATATGTACATGCGGAGGTTGGCAACTTACTTATATGAATCATTTTCATGAAGTTGCAATCATTCAACTGATAATCCAATACCTCCTTGCGATGAGGAGTTCCCATGCCCCTGGCCGATGGAGAGATTATATTCATAGGAGCCCAGAGGGTCTCCATGATCTCTCCATCTATCCTGCCGGTGCCATGGATGAAATTCGATGCATACCGGACAAAGCAGCTGTCTTGATGTCCATGGACATGCCACAAACCTATTCCGGGAATGATATCCATACCGATGGGGATGGAAAGATACATGCTTGAAGCGATCCGGTCCTTCAAATACTTGTTATACTGACAATTTATGTCATAGAATGTAATGGCGCGAGAGATTCCGTCTGTCTTATAGTTGAGCACTTGACTTAATGCATAGTCCATGTTCATCTGCCTGATCATTCCGGGTAAGAGTTGTAAGATCAGCCATTGATGTGACCAGATGCAATATGTACCAACCTTTCGCCTTTCTGAAAGTCCACCATCGAATGTGGGACGAAACATCCATGCTGTGCACATGCACATCCTCCTATACCAGTGGCCTCCAGCCTTTGCCGTGAGGCGTTTGCTTGGTTTACTGCTCGGTGATTATTGCAATCTGACCTTTGGACATGGTCTCAAGCAGTGGCTAAATGCCTCTTGTATCTTTCATTGGAGACCATGAATCCCAGGCCATCCATCAATGATACTTCATCGGATGGATTCACCGGATGCATGTGCTCCGCTTTGAAATTTCCATCCATGACCAAATATCTAGTCATGAGCCAGGAAGGCGTATCATCTGACTGGGCGACTGTACCGGTAGACAGGTCCAAGTTTATACCCGGTTGCGGACATGCGGGCAAAATAGGGCGAGATCGCCATCCTTTGGCTGGTCATCTTTGTGGGCAAATCCATGCCACTTGTAAAGCTTGCATTGTCGCCACTGCCTGGCAGCTCTCATGAGCTCTCTGTAGTGATCCTACGGATATCGTTCTTTAATGACCGGATGGTGAAATACCAAGTGAAACCCAGCTCACCGGAACCATTAGTGGAAAGATGCTCGATGTTAGTCTGCGAATTTTGCTGTAGTAATTCATGGCCGATGTACCGCTGTCTTAATAACCGAGGGTCTTATATAAATACGTGTAAGAATGTAATGACACCACAATTACACTGGATAAGACTTCTTGCCAGTCC